>NC_140579.1:755263041-755835541 GCF_964204655.1 Triturus cristatus
AGGGCGGCAGAGGGAGACAGACAGAGGGAGAAAGAGGGAGAGAGAGGGAGGGTGACAGAGGGTGACTGACAGACGGAGGGAGAGGGAGAGAGAGGGAGGGCGACAGAGGGCGACAGAGGGAGACAGACAGACGGAGGGAGAGGGAGAGAGAGGGAGGGAGACAGAGGGCGACAGAGGTAGACAGACAGACGGAGGGAGAGAGAGGGAGGGAGACAGAGGGCGACAGAGGGAGACAGACAGAGGGAGGGAGAGGGAGAGAGAGGGAGAGAGACACAGGGCGACAGAGGGAGACAGACAGAGGGAGGGAGAGGGAGAGAGAGGGAGGGAGACAGAGGGCGACAGAGGGCGACAGAGGGTGACAGACAGATGAGGGAGAGGGAGAGAGAGGGAGGGAGAGAGAGGGCGACAGAGGGAGACAGACACACGGAGGGAGAGGGAGAGAGAGGGAGGCAGACAGAGGGTGACAGAGGGCGACAGAGGGTGACAGACAGACGGAGGGAGAGAGAGGGAGGGCGACAGAGGGAGACAGACAGACGGAGGGAGAGGGAGAGAGAGGGAGGGAGACAGAGGGCGACAGAGGGAGACAGACAGACGGAGGGAGAGGGAGAGAGAGGGAGGGAGACAGAGGGCAACAGAGGGAGACAGACAGAGGGAGGGGGGGGAGAGAGAGGGAGGGAGACAGATGGCGACAGAGGGCAACAGAGGGAGACAGACAGACGGAGGGAGAGGGAGAGAGAGGGAGGGAGACAGAGGGCGACAGAGGGAGACAGACACAGGGAGGGAGAGGGAGAGAGAGGGAGGGAGACAGAGGGCGACAGAGGGCGACAGAGGGTGACAGAGAGACGGAGGGAGAGAGAGGAGAGCGACAGAGGGCGACAGAGGGAGACAGACAGAGGGAGGGAGAGGGAGGGAGACAGAGGGCGAAAGAGGGAGACAGACAGAGGGAGGGAGAGGGAGAGAGAGGGAGGGAGACAGAGGGCGACAGAGGGCGACAGAGGGTGACAGACAGACGGAGGGAGAGGGAGAGAGAGGGAGGGAGACAGAGGGCGACAGAGGGAGACAGACAGACGGAGGGAGAGGGAGACAGAGGTAGGGCGACAGAGGGCGACAGAGAGAGACAGACAGACGGAGGGAGAGGGAGAGAGAAGGAGGGAGACAGAGGGCAACAGAGGGAGACAGAGAGTGACAGACAGACGGAGGGAGAGGGAGAGAGAGGGAGGGAGACAGAGGGCGACAGAGGGTGACAGACAGATGGAGGGAGAGGGAGGGAGACAGAGGGCGCCAGAGGGCGACAGAGAGAGACAGACAGACGGAGGGAGAGGGAGAGGGAGGGAGAGAGACAGAGGGCGACAGAGGGTGACAGACAGACGGAGGGAGAGGGAGAGAGAGGGAGGGAGACAGAGGGCGACAGAGAGAGACAGACAGAGGGAGGGAGAGAGAGGGAGGGAGACAGAGGGCGACAGAGGGCGACAGAGGGAGACAGACAGACGGAGGGAGAGTGAGAGAGAGGGAGGGAGACAGAGGGCGACAGAGGGAGACAGACAGAGGGAGGGAGAGGGAGCTAGAGGGAGGGAGACAGAGGGCGACAGAGGGCGACAGACAGACGGAGGGAGAGGGAGAGAGAGTGAGGGAGACAGAGGGCAACAATGGGAGACAGAGGGTGACAGACAGACGGAGGGAGAGGGAGAGAGAGGGAGGGAGACAGAGGGCAACAGAGGGAGACCGACAGACAGAGGGAGAGAGAGGGAGGGAGACAGAGGGCGACAGAGGGAGACAGACAGAGGGAGGGAGAGAGAGGGAGGGAGACAGAGGGCGAAAGAGGGACACAGACAGAGGGAGGGAGAGGGAGAGAGAGGGAGGGCGACAGAGGGCAACAGAGGGTGACAGACAGACGGAGGTAGAGGGAGAGAGAGGAGGGCGACAGAGGGCGACAGAGGGAGACAGACAGACGGAGGGAGAGGGAGAGAGAGGGAGGGAGACAGAGGGCGACAGAGGGAGACAGAGGGTGACAGACAGACGGAAGGGAGAGGGAGAGAGAGGGAGGGAGACAGAGGGCGACAGAGGGAGACAGACAGACGGAGGAAGAGGTAGAGAGAGGGAGGGAGACAGAGGGCGACAGAGGGAGACAGACAGAGGGAGGGAGAGGGAGAGGGAGGGAGGGAGACAGAGGGCGACAGAGGGAGACAGACAGAGGGAGGGAGAGGGAGAGAGAGGGAGGGAGACAGAGGGTGACAGAGGGAGACAGACAGAGGGAGGGAGAGAGAGGGAGGGAGACAGAGGGCGACAGAGGTAGACAGACAGACGGAGGGAGAGGGAGAGAGAGGGAGGGAGACAGAGGGCTACAGAGGGAGACAGACAGAGGGAGGGAGAGGGAGAGAGAGGGAGGGAGACAGAGGGCGACAGAGGGAGACAGACAGAGGGAGGGAGAGGGAGAGAGAGGGAGGGAGACAGAGGGCGACAGAGGGCGACAGAGGGTGACAGACAGACGAGGGAGAGGGAGAGAGAGGGAGGGAGACAGAGGGTGACAGAGGGAGACAGACAGACGGAGGAAGAGGTAGAGAGAGGGGAGGGAGACAGAGGGCGACAGAGGGAGACAGACAGAGGGAGGGAGAGGGAGAGGGAGGGAGGGAGACAGAGGGCGACAGAGGGAGACAGACAGAGGGAGGGAGAGGGAGAGAGAGGGAGGGAGACAGAGGGTGACAGAGGGAGACAGACAGAGGGAGGGAGAGAGAGGGAGGGAGACAGAGGGCGACAGAGGTAGACAGACAGACGGAGGGAGAGGGAGAGAGAGGGAGGGAGACAGAGGGCTACAGAGGGAGACAGACAGAGGGAGGGAGAGGGAGAGAGAGGGAGGGAGACAGAGGGCGACAGAGGGAGACAGACAGAGGGAGGGAGAGGGAGAGAGAGGGAGGGAGACAGAGGGCGACAGAGGGCGACAGAGGGTGACAGACAGACGAGGGAGAGGGAGAGAGAGGGAGGGAGACAGAGGGTGACAGAGGGAGACAGACACACGGAGGGAGAGGGAGAGAGAGGGAGGCAGACAGAGGGCGACAGAGGGCGACAGAGGGTGACAGACAGACGGAGGGAGAGAGAGGGAGGGCGACAGAGGGAGACAGACAGACAGAGGGAGAGGGAGAGAGGGAGGGAGACAGAGGGCGACAGAGGAAGACAGACAGACGGAGGGAGAGAGAGGGAGGGAGACAGAGGGCGACAGAGGGAGACAGACAGAGGGAGGGAGGGGGAGAGAGAGGGAGGGAGACATAGGGCGAGAGAGGGCGACAGAGGGAGACAGAGAAACGGAGGGAGAGAGAGGGAGGGAGACAGAGGGCGACAGAGGGAGACAGAGGGTGACAGACAGACAGAGGGAGAGGGAGAGGGAGAGAGAGGGAGGGAGACAGAGGGCGACAGAGGGAGACAGACAGACAGAAGGAGAGGGAGAGAGAGGGAGGGAGACAGAGGGCGACAGAGGGAGACAGACAGATGGAGGGAGAGGGAGAGAGAGGGAGGGAGACAGAGGGCAACAGAGGGAGACAGACAGAGGGCGAGAGAGGGCGGGAGTCAGAGGGCGACAGAGGGTGACAGAGGGTGACAGACAGACGGAGGGAGAGGGAGAGAGAGGGAGGGAGACAGAGGGCGACAGAGGGAGACAGACAGAGGGAGGGAGAGGGAGGGAGAGGGAGGGAGACAGAGGGCGGCAGAGGGAGACAGACAGAGGGAGGGAGAGGGAGAGAGAGGGAGGGCGACAGAGGGCGACAGAGGGTGACTGACAGACGGAGGGAGAGGGAGAGAGAGGGAGGGCGACAGAGGGCGACAGAGGGAGACAGACAGACGGAGGGAGAGGGAGAGAGAGGGAGGGAGACAGAGGGCGACAGAGGTAGACAGACAGACGGAGGGAGAGGGAGAGAGAGGGAGGGAGACAGAGGGTGACAGAGGGAGACAGACAGAGGGAGGGAGAGGGAGAGAGAGGGAGAGAGACAGAGGGCGACAGAGGGAGACAGACAGAGGGAGGGAGAGGGAAAGAGAGGGAGGGAGACAGAGGGCGACAGAGGGCGACAGAGGGTGACAGACAGATGAGGGAGAGGGAGAGAGAGGGAGGGAGAGAGGGGCGACAGAGGGAGACAGACACACGGAGGGAGAGGGAGAGAGAGGGAGGCAGACAGAGGGTGACAGAGGGCGACAGAGGGTGACAGGGAGAGGGAGAGAGAGGGAGGGAGACAGAGGGCGACAGAGGGAGACAGACAGATGGAGGGAGAGGGAGAGAGAGGGAGGGAGACAGAGGGCGACAGAGGGAGACAGACAGACGGAGGGAGAGGGAGAGAGAGGGAGGGAGACAGAGGGCAACAGAGGGAGACAGACAGAGGGAGGGGGGGGAGAGAGAGGGAGGGAGACAGATGGCGACAGAGGGCAACAGAGGGAGACAGACAGACGGAGGGAGAGGGAGAGAGAGGGAGGGAGACAGAGGGCGACAGAGGGAGACAGACACAGGGAGGGAGAGGGAGAGAGAGGGAGGGAGACAGAGGGCGACAGAGGGCGACAGAGGGTGACAGAGAGACGGAGGGAGAGAGAGGGAGAGCGACAGAGGGCGACAGAGGGAGACAGACAGACGGAGGGAGAGGGAGAGAGAGGGAGGGAGACAGAGGGTGACAGAGGGAGACAGACAGACGGAGGGAGAGGCAGAGAGAGGGAGGGAGATAGAGGGCGACAGAGGGAGACAGATAGAGGGAGGGAGGGGAGAGAGAGGAAGGGAGAAAGAGGGCGACAGAGGGCGACAGAGGGAGACAGACAGACGGAGGGAGTGGGAGAGAGAGGGAGGGAGACAGAGGGCGACAGAGGGAGACAGAGGGTGACAGACAGACGGAGGGAGAGGGAGAGAGAGGGAGGGAGAGAGAGGGCGACGGAGGGAGACAGACAGACGGAGGGAGAGGGAGAGAGAGGGAGGTAGACAGAGGGCGACAGAGGGAGACAGACAGAGGGAGGAAGAGGGAGAGAGAGGGAGGGAGACAGAAGGCGACAGAGGGAGACAGACAGAGGGAGAGAGAGGGAGGGAGGCAGAGGGCGACAGAGGGCGACAGAGGGTGACAGACAGACGGAGGGAGAGGTAGAGAGAGGGAGGGAGACAGAGGGTGACAGAGGGAGACAGACAGAGGGAGGGAGAGGGAGAGAGAGGGAGGGAGACAGAGGGTGACAGAGGGCGACAGAGGGTCACAGACAGACGGAGGGAGAGGGAGAGAGAGGGAGGGCGACAGAGGGAGACAGACAGATGGAGGGAGAGGGAGAGAGAGGGAGGAAGACAGAGGGCGACAGAGGGCGACAGAGGGAGACAGACAGACGGAGGGAGAGGGAGAGAGAGGGAGGGAGACAGACAGAGGGCGACAGAGGGAGACAGAGGGAGACAGACAGACAGAGGGAGAGGGAGAGAGAGGGAGGGAAACAGAGGGCGACAGAGGGAGACAGACAGACGGAGGGAGAGGGAGAGAGAGGGAGGGAGACAGAGGGCGACAGAGGGAGACAGACAGAGGGAGGGAGAGGGAGGGAGACAGAGGGCGAAAGAGGGAGACAGACAGAGGGAGGGAGAGGGAGAGAGAGGGAGGGAGACAGAGGGCGACAGAGGGCGACAGAGGGTGACAGACAGACGGAGGGAGAGGGAGAGAGAGGGAGGGAGACAGAGGGCGACAGAGGGAGACAGACAGACGGAGGGAGAGGGAGACAGAGGTAGGGCGACAGAGGGCGACAGAGAGAGACAGACAGACGGAGGGAGAGGGAGAGAGAAGGAGGGAGACAGAGGGCGACAGAGGGAGACAGAGAGTGACAGACAGACGGAGGGAGAGGGAGAGAGAGGGAGGGAGACAGAGGGCGACAGAGGGTGACAGACAGATGGAGGGAGAGGGAGGGAGACAGAAGGCGCCAGAGGGCGACAGAGAGAGACAGACAGACGGAGGGAGAGGGAGAGGGAGGGAGAGAGACAGAGGGCGACAGAGGGTGACAGACAGACGGAGGGAGAGGGAGAGAGAGGGAGGGAGACAGAGGGCGACAGAGAGAGACAGACAGAGGGAGGGAGAGAGAGGGAGGGAGACAGAGGGCGACAGAGGGCGACAGAGGGAGACAGACAGACGGAGGGAGAGTGAGAGAGAGGGAGGGAGACAGAGGGCGACAGAGGGAGACAGACAGAGGGAGGGAGAGGGAGATAGAGGGAGGGAGATAGAGGGCGACAGAGGGCGACAGACAGACGGAGGGAGAGGGAGAGAGAGGGAGGGAGACAGAGGGCAACAATGGGAGACAGAGGGTGACAGACAGACGGAGGGAGAGGGAGAGAGAGGGAGGGAGACAGAGGGCAACAGAGGGAGACAGACAGACAGAGGGAGAGAGAGGGAGGGAGACAGAGGGCGACAGAGGGAGACAGACAGAGGGAGGGAGAGAGAGGGAGGGAGACAGAGGGCGAAAGAGGGACACAGACAGAGGGAGGGAGAGGGAGAGAGAGGGAGGGCGACAGAGGGCAACAGAGGGTGACAGACAGACGGAGGTAGAGGGAGAGAGAGGGAGGGCGACAGAGGGCGACAGAGGGAGACAGACAGACGGAGGGAGAGGGAGAGAGAGGGAGGGAGACAGAGGGCGACAGAGGGCGACAGAGGGAGACAGAGGGTGACAGACAGACGGAGGGAGAGGGAGAGAGAGGGAGGGAGACAGAGGGCGACAGAGGGAGACAGACAGACGGAGGAAGAGGTAGAGAGAGGGAGGGAGACAGAGGGCGACAGAGGGAGACAGACAGAGGGAGGGAGAGGGAGAGAGAGGGAGGGAGACAGAGGGCGACAGAGGGAGACAGACAGAGGGAGGGAGAGGGAGAGAGAGGGAGGGAGACAGAGGGTGACAGAGGGAGACAGACAGAGGGAGGGAGAGGGAGAGAGAGGGAGGGAGACAGAGGGCGACAGAGGTAGACAGACAGACGGAGGGAGAGGGAGAGAGAGGGAGGGAGACAGAGGGCTACAGAGGGAGACAGACAGAGGGAGGGAGAGGGAGAGAGAGGGAGGGAGACAGAGGGCGACAGAGGGAGACAGACAGAGGGAGGGAGAGGGAGAGAGAGGGAGGGAGACAGAGGGCGACAGAGGGCGACAGAGGGTGACAGACAGACGAGGGAGAGGGAGAGAGAGGGAGGGAGACAGAGGGCGACAGAGGGAGACAGACACACGGAGGGAGAGGGAGAGAGAGGGAGGCAGACAGAGGGCGACAGAGGGCGACAGAGGGTGACAGACAGACGGAGGGAGAGAGAGGGAGGGCGACAGAGGGAGACAGACAGACGGAGGGAGAGGGAGAGAGGGAGGGAGACAGAGGGCGACAGAGGGAGACAGACAGACGAGGGAGAGAGAGGGAGGGAGACAGAGGGCGACAGAGGGAGACAGACAGAGGGAGGGAGGGGGAGAGAGAGGGAGGGAGACATAGGGCGAGAGAGGGCGACAGAGGGAGACAGAGAGACGGAGGGAGAGAGAGGGAGGGAGACAGAGGGCGACAGAGGGAGACAGAGGGTGACAGACAGACGGAGGGAGAGGGAGAGGGAGAGAGAGGGAGGGAGACAGAGGGCGACAGAGGGAGACAGACAGACAGAAGGAGAGGGAGAGAGAGGGAGGGAGACAGAGGGTGACAGAGGGAGACAGACAGATGGAGGGAGAGGGAGAGAGAGGGAGGGAGACAGAGGGCAACAGAGGGAGACAGACAGAGGGCGAGAGAGGGCGGGAGTCAAAGGGCGACAGAGGGTGACAGAGGGTGACAGACAGACGGAGGGAGAGGGAGAGAGAGGGAGGGAGACAGAGGGCGACAGAGGGAGACAGACAGAGGGAGGGAGAGGGAGGGAGAGGGAGGGAGACAGAGGGCGGCAGAGGGAGACAGACAGAGGGAGGGAGAGGGAGAGAGAGGGAAGGCGACAGAGGGCGACAGAGGGTGACTGACAGACGGAGGGAGAGGGAGAGAGAGGGAGGGCGACAGAGGGCGACAGAGGGAGACAGACAGACGGAGGGAGAGGGAGAGAGAGGGAGGGAGACAGAGGGCGACAGAGGTAGACAGACAGACGGAGGGAGAGGGAGAGAGAGGGAGGGAGACAGAGGGCGACAGAGGGCGACAGAGGGTGACAGACAGAGGGAGGGAGAGGGAGAGAGAGGGAGAGAGACAGAGGGCGACAGAGGGAGACAGACAGAGGGAGGGAGAGGGAGAGAGAGGGAGGGAGACAGAGGGCGACAGAGGGCGACAGAGGGTGACAGACAGATGAGGGAGAGGGAGAGAGAGGGAGGGAGAGAGAGGGCGACAGAGGGAGACAGACACACGGAGGGAGAGGGAGAGAGAGGGAGGCAGACAGAGGGTGACAGAGGGCGACAGAGGGTGACAGACAGACGGAGGGAGAGAGAGGGAGGGCGACAGAGGGAGACAGACAGACGGAGGGAGAGGGAGAGAGAGGGAGGGAGACAGAGGGCGACAGAGGGAGACAGACAGACGGAGGGAGAGGGAGAGAGAGGGAGGGAGACAGAGGGCAACAGAGGGAGACAGACAGAGGGAGGGGGGGAGAGAGAGGGAGGGAGACAGATGGCGACAGAGGGCAACAGAGGGAGACAGACAGACGGAGGGAGAGGGAGAGAGAGGGAGGGAGACAGAGGGCGACAGAGGGAGACAGACACAGGGAGGGAGAGGGAGAGAGAGGGAGGGAGACAGAGGGCGACAGAGGGCGACAGAGGGTGACAGAGAGATGGAGGGAGAGAGAGGGAGAGCGACAGAGGGCGACAGAGGGAGACAGACAGAGGGAGGGAGAGGGAGGGAGACAGAGGGCGAAAGAGGGAGACAGACAGAGGGAGGGAGAGGGAGAGAGAGGGAGGGAGACAGAGGGCGACAGAGGGCGACAGAGGGTGACAGACAGACGGAGGGAGAGGGAGAGAGAGGGAGGGAGACAGAGGGCGACAGAGGGAGACAGAGGGAGGGAGACAGAGGGCGACAGAGGGAGACAGACAGACGGAGGGAGAGGGAGACAGAGGTAGGGCGACAGAGGGCGACAGAGAGAGACAGACAGACGGAGGGAGAGGGAGAGAGAAGGAGGGAGACAGAGGGCGACAGAGGGAGACAGAGAGTGACAGACAGACGGAGGGAGAGAGAGGGAGGGAGACAGAGGGTGACAGAGGGTGACAGACAGATGGAGGGAGAGGGAGGGAGTCAGAGGGCGCCAGAGGGCGACAGAGAGAGACAGACAGACGGAGGGAGAGGGAGAGGGAGGGAGAGAGACAGAGGGCGACAGAGGGTGACAGACAGACGGAGGGAGAGGGAGAGAGAGGGAGGGAGACAGAGGGCGACAGAGAGAGACAGACAGAGGGAGGGAGAGAGAGGGAGGGAGACAGAGGGCGACAGAGGGCGACAGAGGGAGACAGACAGACGGAGGGAGAGTGAGAGAGAGGGAGGGAGACAGAGGGCGACAGAGGGAGACAGACAGAGGGAGGGAGAGGGAGATAGAGGGAGGGAGACAGAGGGCGACAGAGGGCGACAGACAGACGGAGGGAGAGGGAGAGAGAGTGAGGGAGACAGAGGGCAACAATGGGAGACAGAGGGTGACAGACAGACTGAGGGAGAGGGAGAGAGAGGGAGGGAGACAGAGGGCAACAGAGGGAGACAGACAGACAGAGGGAGAGGGAGAGAGAGGGAGGGAGACAGAGGGCGACAGAGGGAGACAGACAGAGGGAGGGAGAGAGAGGGAGGGAGACAGAGGGCGAAAGAGGGACACAGACAGAGGGAGGGAGAGAGAGGGAGGGCAACAGAGGGCGACAGAGGGTGACAGACAGACGGAGGGAGAGGGAGAGAGAGGGAGGGCGACAGAGGGCGACAGAGGGAGACAGACAGACGGAGGGAGAGGGAGAGAGAGGGAGGGAGACAGAGGGCGACAGAGGGAGACAGAGGGTGACAGACAGACGGAGGGAGAGGGAGAGAGAGGGAGGGAGACAGAGGGCGACAGAGGGAGACAGACAGACAGAGGGAGAGGGAGAGAGAGGGAGGGAGACAGAGGGCGACAGAGGGAGACAGACAGAGGGAGGGAGAGGGAGAGAGAGGGAGGGAGACAGAGGGCGACAGAGGGAGACAGACAGAGGGAGGGAGAGGGAGGGAGAGGGAGGGAGACAGAGGGCGGCAGAGGGAGACAGACAGAGGGAGGGAGAGGGAGAGAGAGGGAGGGCGACAGAGGGCGGCAGAGGGTGACTGACAGACGGAGGGAGAGGGAGAGAGAGGGAGGGCGACAGAGGGCGACAGAGGGAAACAGACAGACAGAGGGAGAGGGAGAGAGAGGGAGGGAGACAGAGGGCGACAGAGGGAGACAGACAGAGGGAGGGAGAGGGAGAGAGAGGGAGAGAGACAGAGGGCAACAGAGGGAGGGAGACAGAGGGCGACAGAGGGCGACAGAGGGTGACAGACAGATGAGGGAGAGGGAGAGAGAGGGAGGGAGAGAGAGGGCGACAGAGGGAGACAGACACACGGAGGGAGAGGGCGAGAGAGGGAGGCAGACAGAGGGTGACAGAGGGCGACAGAGGGTGACAGACAGACGGAGGGAGAGAGAGGGAGGGTGACAGAGGGAGACAGACAGACGGAGGGAGAGGGAGAGAGAGGGAGGGAGACAGAGGGCGACAGAGGGAGACAGACAGACGGAGGGAGAGGGAGAGAGAGGGAGGGAGACAGAGGGCAACAGAGGGAGACAGACAGAGGGAGGGGGGGAGAGAGAGGGAGGGAGACAGATGGCGACAGAGGGCAACAGAGGGAGACAGACAGACGGAGGGAGAGGGAGAGAGAGAGAGGGAGACAGAGGGCGACAGAGGGAGACAGACACAGGGAGGGAGAGGGAGAGAGAGGGAGGGAGACAGAGGGCGACAGAGGGCGACAGAGGGTGACAGAGAGACGGAGGGAGAGAGAGGGAGAGCGACAGAGGGCGACAGATGGAGACAGACAGACGGAGGGAGAGGGAGAGAGAGGGAGGGAGACAGAGGGTGACAGAGGGAGACAGACAGACGGAGGGAGAGGCAGAGAGAGGGAGGGAGACAGAGGGCGACAGAGGGAGACAGACAGAGGGCAACAGAGGGCGACAGAGGGAGACAGACAGAGGGCGACAGAGGGCGACAGAGGGAGACAGACAGACGGAGGGAGAGGGAGAGAGAGGGAGGGAGACAGAGGGCGACAGAGGGAGACAGAGGGTGACAGACAGACGGAGGGAGAGGGAGAGAGAGGGAGGGAGACAGAGGGCGACAGAGGGAGACAGACAGACGGAGGGAGAGGGAGAGAGAGGGAGGGAGACAGAGGGCGACAGAGGGAGACAGACAGAGGGAGGGAGAGGGAGAGAGAGGGAGGGAGACAGAGGGCGACAGAGGGAGACAGACAGAGGGAGAGAGAGGGAGGGAGGCAGAGGGCGACAGAGGGCGACAGAGGGTGACAGACAGACGGAGGGAGAGGTAGAGAGAGGGAGGGAGACAGAGGGCTACAGAGGGAGACAGACAGAGGGAGGGAGAGGGAGAGAGAGGGAGGGAGACAGAGGGCGACAGAGGGAGACAGACAGAGGGAGGGAGAGGGAGAGAGAGGGAGGGAGACAGAGGGCGACAGAGGGCGACAGAGGGTGACAGACAGACGAGGGAGAGGGAGAGAGAGAGAGGGAGACAGAGGGCGACAGAGGGAGACAGACAGACGGAGGGAGCGGGAGAGAGAGGGAAGGAGACAGAGGGCGACAGAGGGAGACAGACAGAGGGAGGGAGAAGGAGAGAGAGGGAGGGAGACAGAGGGCGACAGAGGGAGACAGACAGAGGGAGGGAGAGGGAGAGAGAGGGAGGGAGACAGAGGGTGACAGAGGGCAACAGAGGGTGACAGAGAGACGGAGGGAGAGGGAGAGAGAGGGAGGGAGACAGAGGGCGACAGAGGGAGACAGACAGAGGGAGGGAGATAGAGAGAGAGGGAGGGAGACAGAGGGCGACAGAGGGCGACAGAGGGTGACAGACAGACGGAGGGAGAGGGAGAGAGAGGGAGGGCGACAGAGGGAGACAGACAGACGGAGGGAGCGCGAGAGAGAGGGAGGGAGACAGAGGGCGACAGAGGGAGACAGAGGGTGACAGACAGACGGAGGGAGAGGGAGAGAGAGGGAGGGAGACAGAGGGAGACAGACAGATGGAGGGAGAGGGAGAGAGAGGGAGGGAGACATAGGGCGACGTAGGGAGACAGACAGAGGGACGGAGAGGGAGAGAGAGGGAGGGAGAGAGAGAGACAGAGGGAGACAAAATCACCCTTGGGTGGTGTGGGCATGTCCGCTCATCAGCAGGTGGACTGTGTGCATGTTGACAAGGTCTGGCAGTGCGTGAAACACCCCTCATTCGTTTGGAAAGCACTGGGCCATGTGTCAAACTGTGCACGAGTCGATCCTCGCTGCAGGCACAAACCTAACCTCACACCCAGTATACCCACTCACTGTGTTTGTTAGAACCCAGTCACAAATGCATAAGTTTCCTACCTGCATTCTCCAATAGACATGACAAAGCTACATTTGGCCGCGTACAGTGCAACACGTAAGTCGGTTCTGCAGCGCTCGCTGCGCATGCTTTCTAGACTGCTCACTGCGTTCAAAACTGATGCAACAACAAAGAGTGTGTCACACATAGGAAAAGTGTTGACAGCCATGGCCAATGGACATACCCATGCACCATGCACAATGCACAGGGACTTGCCAAGTACAGACAAGGTAGATGACACTTTGCCCTGCTGTAGACAGCACAAGGCAAACCTGTGACCACTGTACACTCAAACACCAACTCCACATGCCACCTACCTACCACAGGAACTCACATTCACTGTCATGCCAGAAGGCACCATGAGGGGATAGACACATCACCTGGTAGACTCAATGACAAATCACACCACACCCAACAGCATGCCCGGTCACACCCCCCCTTACACAAGCACACACCCCCGGGGCAGCCAACGCAAATTGGCACTCCCACAATGGATATGTGACACAACAAGACCAATCCATAGCCAAATAAGCATCCCAACACTCATTAGACAGGCCAAATAACCAGGAGTACATATCAATCTGACCCCCGCAACATACCCATCCACAAGTGTACTGTGAGAGGAATGCTAGACATATCCAACTACCCAGAGGAACTGTGCCAACTTGAATATGTATGAAACATGGATGACGCATGTAACACCATTAACATTGTCTCTCTCTCACACACAGGGCAACGTCGTCAATCTCCCCCCAACACTGGGGGGGGAGACACACAGGACCAGGCTCGGCGTGACGATGATCCCACCGGCAGCGACGACTCTCACCACACCGTGGATGACCCCGACCAACCTGGCCCCTCTGGTGCCCAAGCACCTGCAGCACCTGCATCAGGTACAACCACCACCCCCATTCCTGCCACATCCCAGGATACACACAGGAGCCCTGCTCGCACACAACGCAGCCAGTCTGACCAGGAGGGACGAGGTACCCCGGGCACCCAGGAGGAGGCAGGCGACCCCGCAAATGCTATCCCTCAGGGGTCCCGGAGACCCGACGTGCCCACAACGGCAAGCCAGGCTCAAGTGGGCAGGGGTGGTGGGAGTGGAGGACAGCGGAGGCGCGAACCTGACCAGACAGCTGAGGAACCGGTTATGTCACACGTCCGCAACATCCTGGACACATACCGGCGTGACACCAGGGGCATCAGCCAGGCCGTGGAGGCCCTCAACCAGATAAAGAATGTGCAGGCCGAGCAATATGCCAGTCAACAGCAACACCAAGGAAGGATGGAGGCAAGACTGGCTGAGCTTGTGGCGGTGCAAACGGACATGACCAGTGTACTCCGTCGGATTGCCGAAAACATAGGCAACCCTCCCTGTGCCACCAGGCGTATATCACCACCAGCCACAGGGAGGGATCAGGAGGAGGAGGATTCGTCCGACGGAGCATCCCAGTCATCGTCACGGCCTGCTTCTGAGGGTCCCCGGAGGAAGGTGGGTCGTCCACGCAAAAGACCGTGAGAGTCAGCGGACCATCACCATCTCCCAGGCCACCTGGCCTGGCACCTGGCACTCTGGCGCAACAGCAGCACCTCATCAAATGACATTCTCTGCCACATGGACTTGCTGGTCACTGTCTGACCAATGTTGACAAAGACTGTGGCATGGACTCTGATGACTTCCAATGGCAAGGATCCCAACTCCCCCTGTGAACTTTGGATTACAGACACCCGGCGAGCACCACTTTGCATCCCCCCAAACACGTACCCCACCACCAATAAAAATATTATAAATCACGAGATGATGCCGTCATTTAGCATTATTCCATTACATGTGTGTGTTGGCAAGTCAAACCATGCATGAGTTTTGAAGTAACTCCAACCATGCATACCCTGGGGTCTGAGTCTGGCACAGGACACACATGGGTCACAAAGTATCATCCAATACAGACATGGAGCACCATACTCACCCGTGATGGGCCCAACCAGCTGAGGGGGTGCCTGCACAACTGTGCGGACAGACCTATTTCGAAGAGCAACAGTCATGGGCAGAGGTCAGGGATCATGTGGAGTGTCCTGGGATGGGAGTCCCAGGTATGTGTAGCCAGGTGGGAGAACTATGTCCTGCAAGCAGGAGTCAGGTGGATGTGGAGAATGGTGGCCAGGCCAAGGTTGGATGCATGGAGATGGCACAATGGGGTCTTGGATGACAGTGCCACAAGGTTGTGTTGGGGGCGTGGTCGTGGGCTGCCTCCTGAGTGTGGCCGTGGATTGTGAAGGTCATCCTGCAGATGACAGTGATCCATTGCCGCCATCCCTGTTGGACGGTGATGTGGCTGGGTTGCCGGATGTTGAAGCAGAGCTGTGCAGATGCAACCTGGATGTGGACAAGTGTCATGGGAGTTGTAAGGGACTCCTCCGTAGAGTGCAGGGTAGGATTGGACACGGATGTGGAAGTTGACCTGGGGGATGGTCTGTCTTGCCTTGAGGTGGATCGAACTGTGGACCTTGTGCATAATGCAGAGTGTGCTGAGGCCTGAGGTACAGATGCTGGTGATCAGCATAGCACATGTGAGCAAGCATTCCATGATGCACACCAGCTCGTGTGCGTGGCCACTGTGTGCCTGTGCAGGGCCCTTGCGGGTGGGACACAAGCAGTTGACCCAGCTGTAAGGGGACAACCCGCAGATGAACACCTCAGTCGTGTACAAGCCCAGCATCAGGTGGCCAACGTGCAGCCATCTGCCAATGGATACCATGCATTATTCAAAATGAGAACTGGCAAGGACTGCGTCTTTGGGGAGGGTGAGGAGACCTGCCTGTCAATGAGACACCAGATGATGATGAGATGCAGTGCGCATGTCATGGTGTAGAGGGGTATCCTGGACACATTGTAGACTGACACGCTGAGACATGATACCTGTGCCATGTGTCCCACAACGACACCATACTACATGCAGAGGCCTGGAGTACCACTCACATGGCCATGTTGGGGTACAGAGCCGGTGGGGAGTAAGAGGGACATGACCTGGTTGGTGTGACAGGGCCTGGAAGGCGTGCCAGCGCTGAGTAGGCAGTTGGAGTTGCACACTCATTATGCAAAGGTGTTGTGTGGGCGATGAGTGCATGCCTGAGTGCATGCAACAGATGTATTGGATGGACATTGCTTGGTGGGTGGCCTCAACATCATGGTGTATCGTGATGTGGCACATGCAAGGACATGAGGCACGTGCAATGTGCACGTAGCATGTGCAGACGGTCCAGCCTTTGCCACCGCAACTGTGTCACACACAAGCAGATTACACCAAAATGAATGGGTGGAGGGAGGAAGGGGGGTGCGTCTTAGAGACGTGTGTGTGAGGGCAAATCTAGAAACTGTGTGCCCTTGCTGCAGGGCCTGCAGCAGCAGGCGCCATGTCCTGAAAACCATGCCACAAGTTGCACACTAACACAAGCATGTCAGAAAGGACTACTGCAAAAGGTGTATGAGAAGGGAGGAGTGTCTGGTTCAACCTGGCACACACACAGACAATGGATGCACATGCAGCAAAGTGGCCGTTGTGGGGACTGAGATGGCAAAATACCTTCACAGCCATGTACATCATGTACAATACATATCATAATCCCTGACAAACAGCTTGCATCTTGCTACTCTACACATAGACTCATATGCACAATCTGTGACAACTATGCCAGACATGCCGCATGCACAGTGGCAAGAGACCTGCATTGACAGAGATGAGGCACCTTGGAGGCTGAGGGACACCTTTATTAGTCATGTTTGCCGGAAGGCAAATGCATCTATATTAACAGATGCACAGGTCATGTGGATGAACATGTGGAACCTACACTGGCACCCCCCTTTGCACCACAGATGCAGGAAACCCATAGAACTGGCACACAAGTGACGGGTTTGAGGCAAACACCCCGTGCTGCTCACGGAGAGGCTGCAATTCACCATTGAGCCACTAATGGGGATGTCCCACACTATGTCAACCCGGTGCATCCCGTATGTTTCCGAGGGCAGTGTTACACACATTGATGCCTTCATCACAATCCACAATCACATTACAGATGACTGTCACCAAGTGTGACTATCAATTCAGGTGAATCCAGCTCCATGTCATGTGACCCATGGTGATTCTACATGTATGCTAAGTAACCAAACATGAACAGGAGCAGTGCACACACATTCCAAACAAATAGCACACCCAAAAAGCCGTGGTGCATCCCTTACCCTAAGGACATGTCCGTGCATGTTACGCTGATTCAGCACACGTTGCTGTATTCATGAGCAATAGCAGGAGCACAACAATGCCACCAGCAGACAGCATGCGCTAATACATGGGGATGAGAGACACACAAGAAGTGAGCCAAAAGAAGCACATCCGCATGCATGGGCATGTACTCGACACGTATAAGGTTGTCAACATGCTAGGTGAAAATAGTGTCTCAGGTAAGACATACTGTTATTACACCATCACTCGAGTGACACATCTAAACACACCTCTGACTCACTTGCCAGACATGCAGATGGACCCACACATTGCAACACATGCCACACAAGGCTCAATGCGTGCACACTCAGACACTGCAACTCACCACTAAGCAAAGAAGTTGAGTATGAGCAGACTCCGGATGTCCTCTTCCTCCTCCTCCTCAACATCACTTGCCTCGTCACCAAGCCCCTCGTCCTCCATGGGTGGATGTTCCTGGTCATCCGGATCCAGGATGAGTGGCACAGCTTTCTCCACTGCCATGTTGTGCAGCATGCAGCACACGAGGAAGATTTTGCAGACCTTCACCTGTGCATATGGGAGTGCGCCGCCGGTCTTGTGGAGGCACCGGAATCGGCTCTTCAGGAGGCCAAAGGTCCTCTCTATCACTCGCATGGTCTGCCCATGGGCGTTGTTGTACCGGTGATCGGCAGCCGTTCTGGGGTTGCGGAGTGGTGTGATCAGCCATGGCATGTTGGGATAGCCAGAGTCCCCTACATGGAAACATCATGGACAGAAGAAGGTCAGGAGAAGCAGTAAGACAGAAAGATGACACTAAATACAGGAGTAACAGAGTATACCCACCAACAAGACATGCTCGTTCGTTGCGCAGCTGCAGCATCATTTCAGGCACCCTGCTACGCCTCATGATGTAGGCATCGTGTGCTGATCCTGGAAAACGAGCACAGACATGGGAAATCACCATTTTAGCAAGACACACCACAAGGGCATTAATGGAGTGGTAATGTTTCCTGTTCCTATAGGCTACCTCCTGTGCCTGTGGTGGTACCAAAGCCACATGTGTCCCATCAATAGACCCAATGACATGGGGCATCCCTCCCAGGGCATAGAAGTCACCCTTGACACCTGTCAACTGCTCAGGAGTTGGGAAATGAATAAACTCATCCAGGTGAACCAACATGGCCTCTAAAAAATCATGCAGGACACAGCTGAACATGGTCTGGGACATGCCACCAACATGAGCAATGGTATGTTGGAACGTACCCGTGGCAAAGAAATGTAGGGCTGCCATTACCTTCCTCTTGGGTGTCAGTGCAGTAGGATACCTGTGTAGCGGTTGGAGGTGTGCTGCCAGCCTTGCTGTCAAGTTCAGAATAAACCGTTGGGTGAAGCGGTAGCGGCGTTTGCAGTCACGTTCCCTCAGGGCAGCCAGGTCTGGGATTGGTCGGGAGAAAGGCGGTGCCCTGCAGTAATTTGGAAGGGACAACGAAGAGTGAGTACAGTACAACAACACTGTCAATGTACTGAGCACATGTTGAACAGCCAATACACATATGCTACATGCAGAGTCAGGTCTGTGCAATATATCCTGGACACGTATGCCAGGCAGGTGACACTGCTACCAAGAGCCAGCTACAAACGTGGATTCACAAGCTCAACATGACATGGCATGAAACTAGCTGTGGGCCAGTGTAAGTGAACAGGCAGACGCATCACAGGAGTGACAGACATCCACATGTGTGCAGAAGAAGGATGTTTATCATACAGACAGGTTGCAGAACACTAGAGGCACAGGTCACATGTCCCTGAAAAAAGGACAGACCACACACCTTGCCATGAAGGGGTACATGTCAAAACTGATCACACATACATTGATACTACGCAGATATGTCCTTGTCTCGCAAGTCCATGTTCGATGCATACATACACACGTTACGTCTGATTCCACATGTGTCCTGGTGTGCATAATAGTGTGCCATGCCCATCCACACACATGCACATGTTGGATGCAGCAACTGCAGATGCATTTGACGGAACACCAACAGCAAGCTTATGGGAACACATGACACACACATGACATACTCACATCGTGCAATGCTGGTAGTCACATGTCAGGTGTCATTATCCATGTACATGGCATCAGGGGACAGTTGCGGGTGTTGGCGACTGTGCCATGCCAGTGACGCAGTGCTCAACAAGTCTGTACTACATGCACACATGTCAAAGGTGTGAAGGGGATGTGTGGCACATAGTGCAGCTTGACACATGACATGTGTACACAGCTCATCACACATCTACTGGGTTCAAACATGAGGAGATTTGTGCCACATCACAGCCTGACACAACTAGGCCCAATACATGTAGGACTGCACTGACAATGACTTGATGTCCAGCCTCGGCCAAGTATGACAGCTCAATTCCTTTCTGTGTGCCGCCTGTCACCAGTGTAAGGTGTGAAACAAACCGTACACACGCTCTGAGGGCGTGTGTAGGGTCCTTATCACCATGGTTGTGTCGCCGTAGGCGTACGCCATAGGGATACGGTCCGTACACGCGTGTGTAGGGTCCGTACCACTATGGTAGTGTTGCCGTAGGCGTACACCATAGTGATACGGTCCGTACACGCATGTGTAGGGTCCGTACCACTATGGTAATGTTGCCGTAGGCGTACGCCATAGTGATACGGTCCGTACACGCGTGTGTAGGGTCCGTACCACTATGGTAGTGTTGCCGTAGGCGTACGCCATGGTGATACGGTCCGTACACGCATGTGTAGGGTCCGTACCACCATGGTTGTGTCGCCGTAGGTGTACGTCATAGTGATACGGTCTGTACACGCGTGTGTAGGGTCCGTACCACTATGGTAGTGTTGCCGTAGGCGTACGCCATGGTGATACGGTCCGTACATGCGTGTGTAGGGTCCGTACCACCATGGTTGTGTCGCCGTAGGCGTACGCCATAGGGATACGGTCCGTACACGCGTGTGTAGGGTCCGTACCACTATGGTAGTGTTGCCGTAGGCGTATGCCATGGTGATACGGTCCGTACACGTGTGTGTAGGGTCCATACCACCATGGTTGTGTCACCGTAGGTGTACGTCATAGTGATACGGTCCGTACACGCGTGTGTAGGGTCCGTACCACTATGGTAGTGTTGCCGTAGGCGTACGCCATGGTGATACGGTCCGTACACGCGTGTGTAGGGTCCGTACCACCATGGTTGTGTCGCCATAGGCGTACGCCATAGGGATACGGTCCGTACACGCGTGTGTAGGGTCCGTACCACTATGGTAGTGTTGCCGTAGGCGTACGCCATAGTGATACGGTCCGTTCACGCGTGTGTAGGGTCCGTACCACTATGGTAGTGTTGCCGTAGGCGTACGCCATGGTGATACGGTCCTTACACGCGTGTGTAGGGTCCGTACCACCATGGTTGTGTCGCCGTAGGCGTACGCCATAGGGATACGGTCCGTACACGCGTGTGTAGGGTCCGTTCCACTATGGTTGTGTCGCCGTAGGCGTACGCCATAGGGATACGGTCCGTACACGCGTGTGTAAGGTCCGTATCACCATGGCGTACGCGTACGGCAACACTACCACAGTGATACGGACCCTACACACGCGTGTACGGACCGTATCCCTATGGCGTACGCCTACGGTGACACAACCATGGTGGTACGGACCCTACACACGCGCGTACGGGCCGTATCCCTATGGCGTACGCCTATGGCAACACAACCATGGTGGGACGGACCCTACAGACGCCTGTTGGGACCGTATCACTGGAGTAGTGGTGCCCTAGGGGCGTGGAACGCTCCGTACCTGTGTGTGTATAGTGAAATTACATAGGGGACACATGAGGGACAATTATAAGGGCCTAAATGCATGCTGGTTGCCATGGAGACCCAGTTTCAAGTTCAAATTTTTTCATCAGTTGGCCAGCAGAAGTCAGTTGGAGACAATATACAAAGTTGCAAAGTGGTTTTTGACTTGACATCATGCTCATTTTTTATAACATGCAAAGGCACCCACTGGGGTAGGTTTAAAGGGATTGGAGGAAACGTAGGATGCAAATGAGATTGACCAATCCTCCTGTAAATGAAACAGGCCAGCAAGGCAAATATAAGGCAGCCAGGCCCCATTAGAGAGCACTTGCCTGCACAACCTTTCATTCCACACCACTGCTGCTGCTCGTGATTCCTCTGGCACCATGTCCAGGTCTGTGGAGAGGGCCCAGCCATTCACCCAGGAGGAGAACCAGGCCCTGCTGGACGTGATCCTCCCACAGTACCCTTGCCTGTATGGGAGACCAGGGGAGCAGGTGAGTGATGACTCCATTAGCTCAGACTGTGCCCCTTTTTTGTGACTGTCACTTCTGGCATTGTGTCCAGGTGTGACAGACATGCAATGTTCTTTAGAGTGGGTCCCAGGGGGGGGGGATGCCTCATGTCTCCCATGCAGAGCATGCTGTAGTGCATGTCTGCCCTCCTCACTTGCATGGTGCTTACTGTGACAATCACTGCATGGTGCATGCCACATTCAGCCTGGCTAATCCTCTTGGGAATGTTGTTTCTACAGTCCTGATCTGATTCTGTGTTCGCCCCAGTGTGACAGGTGACTGTACTCACAGATTTGTGTGAGTTGAGTGTACCTGTGGTGAGAGTGTCCAAATGATGTGTTCGTCCCCTGGACATTGGTGTGTGTGTAAGTCCCCTGTCATGTGGGTGAGTGTTTATGTGGAGTGTTGCACCCCAGCTGCATGAGGGATGCATATACCCTACCCATCTGATGTGAGCAGGGAGCAGTGCTGTGTGTCTGACGTGCTGAGCCTGCCCCACACCTGTGACACCCCCCAGTCTAGTGGCACATGTGCAGAGTGATGTTTGTACCCGCAGTTGCCAATGGCAGGTGATTGTCCTGTGCCTGTGTGTGTCTGTGTACCCTGCTGAGGTTGAGTCAGTGGCCTGGGGCATGTGACTGCTTTGAGGTGCTGTACATAATCGTGGTGTAGCTTGTGATGCACAGTGTGAGCCGGGATCAGTGATTGTGTTGCACCCCTCATTCCACCTGTGTACTTCCAATGCCACGTAGTGCATTTGGCCTTCCCCAGAGGATGATGTCCCTATGACAAAGGTACAATGAGTTTGCTGCATACTATGCCCTGTTCGAACCAGCCAAATTGTTCAAATGTGTGTCTCTGTGACATGGAGCAGGTGTATTGATGTTGGTTCACGTTGTCATCCTCACAGGTAGGCGTCTATGCCAAGGGGGAGATCTGGAAGCAAGCCGTCAGTGCCGTGAGGTCGGTGGAGGATCGGAGGCGGCGCCTGGCCCAGGTGAGGAAACGCTGGCAGGATATCCGGTGCTGGACCAGAAGGATCGCCCGGGTCCTGCTGGGGGACTCACCAGAGAGCCATAAGAACCGTGGGCGCCGGCGTCTGACCCACCAGATGAAGCGTGTCCTGGTGGTGGTCTTCCCTGACTTGGATAGGCGCTTAGCGGAGAAGCAGCAGCAGGAAGGGGGTAGGCACATGTGTGTTTGTTGTGTGTTACCAGCTATTGGAAGTGCGCAGTTGCATGGATACACTGCCAGGGTTCATATGTGCAGTACATATCCTGTTCCACCAAGTCAACCGGTGCTATTCTTCCTCCCTTCCCCTCCTTGACATGTGTTTCCTGGTCTGTGTGTAGTCACTCTTGCACAAGGTTATCTAGGCTGCCAGTTAATCCAAGTGCCCAATGCTTGCAGCATCATGTGTGGGGGTGGTGTGTAACATGTGTTGGTTCCTTGCCTGTGCCCTGGCCAGTTCAGTCAATGTGGGGTCCATGTTAGTTGGCACTGATGCTGAGTCCCGACATGGGAGTGTGTCTGAAAAGTGTACTGCCTTACAGCATGCATGACCAATGTTGTGCACTCAGACATGATGTGCATGAGTGGGAGATATGCATAGTGCAGGGACATTTGCTTCTGTTGCAGTCATATCCATCTCGGACCATGGAGGAGTGTGGCCACTACAGTCCCCTGAGGCACCTTTTCCTAGGTATCATGTGTGTCATCCAACATCCAACCAGCCAAATTGTTCAAATGTGTGTCTCTGTGACATGGAGCAGGTGTATTGATGTTGGCTCACGTTGTCATCCTCACAGGTAGGCGCCTATGCCAAGGGGGAGATCTGGAAGCAAGCCGTCAGTGCCGTGAGGTCGGTGGAGGGTCGGAGGCGGCGCCTGGCCCAGGTGAGGAAACGCTGGCAGGATATCCGGTGCTGGACCAGGAGGATCGCCCGGGTCCTGCTGGGGGACTCACCAGAGAGCCATAAGAACCGTGGGCGCCGGCGTCTGACCCACCAGATGAAGCGTGTCCTGGCGGTGGTCTTCCCTGACTTGGATAGGCGCTTAGCGGAGAAGCAGCAGCAGGAAGGGGGTAGGTACATGTGTGTTTGCTGTGTGTCACCAGCTATTGGAAGTGCGCAGTTGCATGGATACACTGCCAGGGTTCATATATGCAGTACATATCCTGTTCCACCAAGTCAACTGGTGCTATTCTTCCTCCCTTCTCCTCCTTGACATGTGTTTCCTGGTCTGTGTGTAGTCACTCTTGCACAAGGTTATCTAGGCTGCCAGTTAATCCAAGTGCCCAATGCTTGCAGCATCATGTGGGGGTGTGGTGTGTAACATGTGTTGGGTCCTTGCCTGTGCCCTGGCCAGTTCAGTCAATGTGGGGTCCATGTTAGTTGACACTGATGCTGAGTCCCGACATGGGAGTGTGTCTGAAAAGTGTACTGCCTTACAGCATGCATGACCAATGTTGTGCACTCAGACATGATGTGCATGAGTGGGAGATATGCATAGTGCAGGGACGTTTGCTTCTGTTCCAGTCATATCCATCCCGGACCATGGAGGAGTGTGGCCACTACAGTCCCCTGGGGCATCTTTTCCTAGGTATCATGTGTGTCATCCAACAATGTGGACATTCTCTGTGTCTTCAGCATAGGTCGGGCTCTGTGGCATTGTACCCTGGCCTCATTTGTATTTGCGTTAAGTGTGCTACATGTGTCCACTGTACAGGGTGACCCAATTTGGCTTGTGCATACTCACAGTGGCCAGTGCCTGTGTGTCTTGGTACAACTATCTGATAATGGTTGTTTGTCAATAATATGTGTGGACAGGCGCACGAGGGTTAGTTCATGTACATTCAGGATTCATTGAAGGTCATTTTAGTAATCCCCGAGTAAGAGGTGTAAGTACTTTCTCTGTGTCACTCACATTGTCTCAGGTAGGGGGGGGGGGTTTGTGCGGGCAAGGCCTACATGTCCAAACCGTATGTGTCCTTGCCAGGTCTGGCCTGTGTGTGAAGATCGTCTGAACATACACTCAACATGCAGTGACCCAGTCATGTTGGGCAGGGTTTAATGTATTTGCTAAGCAGCATGTGCCAAGAGTAGAAAGATATGGTTCCTGCTCATCCCTTTTTTGGCTATGGTGTGTGGTCCAGATGCAGTACTCGACTGTCCCCAGAGGTTAGCTCCTCTGTCTAATTTGATTTCAAGTTCTTTGCTGTTGTGTCATGCTCTCCATTGTTTCTCAGTGGCATGGTGGGTCAACCAACTGTGTGGTGCAGGGCCTACATATGTGCGTAGTATTGTAGATGTTACTCATGTTGCCTTTCATGCTATGCACTGTGACCTATGTAGTTTTGAATCATGTGTCTTATGTATACAGGTGTCTGATTCTTTCCTGTCTCTTCACCTTGCCCACAGCATCGTCGGGGGAAACCGAGGGAGACACTGGCACGGACCTTGAGGAGGGATCCAGCAGCGGTGCCACCAGTGCTGGCGAGTCTGGCTCAGCGAGTGGCACGGAGGCGGAGGGGAGTGCGGCGGAGGACCTGTCCAGTCCCACCACCGACTATGACGCTGACGGGTCCGAGGCTGAGCTCCCAGAGGGGGCGGACGCTGCTCCCAGAGCTGAAAGCAGCACTCCATCTGTCGCCGCCTCCTCCATTCCCATCACCCGCCTCCCAGTTGCTCGGGTCCCTTCCCTCCGTGCTCGGCGCCAACAGGTCTCCTTCGGGCCAGGCACCGCACCCCCTGCCCCTGTCTCCCCTGCTGCCGTCAATGCCGAGTCTGTGGACATTCAGCGGCAGTTGCAGGTTGGTCAGGCATCGATGCTTACTGTCCTCCATGGCCACACCACACTGCTGTGTAAAATCGACAATATCTCAGCAGGATATATTGGAATTATTTAAAATGGTATGTACAAGACATTACAAAAAAACAAAAGAGAGGAGACTTAAGGTTGTTCTTTCAAGGCGCCAATAGGCGTCATATATTTAGAAAAAGAATTTCGAATAGTAGTAGTAAGAGCACAACAGGGTATAAATACTCAGGCAACCCTAGTGGAGAAGGTGTACAAAGTGCTCGTGCTAGTGAGACAACGGCGCAAGTGACAACGTGAAAAAACCACAGCAAGAGGCGCAAAAGAAGCAATATATACAATAAAAGGTTCATATAACAATTTACTCAATGGTCTAATTGGTATTTTTCATTATTTCAATGAACCAGGTTTGTATGCACCAAAGACGTTTGGGCTGGTGGATAGTGGTCGACGGCGTTTCGATCCTGTCAATTTAGGATCATCATCAGGACCTGGGTCGCCTAATTTGGGAGTGCTCTTGCGCACGAAGAGAAGGCGCTGGTGAGAGAACGGGGAATTCAGCTGTGAGTGGATTCCACAGTGACGTGCGAGGGGAGGGAATCCTCTCCCTCGGGGTTCGGTGTAAAGTGAATTAACGAAACTTCGCAGGGAGGGCAACCGGTATTTATACCCTGTTGTGCTCTTACTACTACTATTCGAAATTCTTTTTCTAAATATATGACGCCTATTGGCGCCTTGAAAGAACAACCTTAAGTCTCCTCTCTTTTGTTTTTTTGTAATGTCTTGTACATACCATTTTAAATAATTCCAATATATCCTGCTGAGATATTGTCGATTTTACACAGTATTTACCCAATCTCAGTTGGGTCTACGGGTATTACTCCTGTGATTGTTCCACACCACACTGCTGACACAGATGGTGTCGTACTTGGAGGGCATGTCAGCAGTGATGTCTGATCAACGGATGTTCCTGAGGTCCATAGACCCGTCACTGACTGCAGCATTGGATCTCCAGCAGCGCTCCGTCCCCCCCCTACCCCTGCACCATCCACACTTCCCACTCCCATGCCTGTCCCACGCACACCCAGACGTCCCCATGCACGCACCCCACCAGACACAGGCAGCACACCACCAGGGAAGGCCAAGCACACTCCTCCAGTCATGCACACACAGGGGGAAGTAGGCACACCCACTGGGTCTGGGGGCAAACGGCAGGCACGCAGCCACAGTGGGAGTCCGCAGTCCTCAAGACCCACTTCCTCAAAAACCACTCCCCTTAGCTCTCCTGGCCAACTGTCAGAGAAGGAGTCCCTCGTGGCCAGTGTGTCCCTCAGCCCCAGTGTGGCACCACCCCGTAAGCGGTGGAGGCAGTGCCCGGCCAGGGTAGTTGAGTCCCCCCCCCTGCCCACACCCTCCCCCAGGAGCGCTGCAACCCATCCCTCCAACCCCCCCCTCCTTGGAGCCTGTGGTTCATTCGGGTGCATGGGAGACGCTGGGAGACCTTGCCACCGTATGCAGCGCCATCCTCACCACCACCTTTGGTGCTGCCCCACCCCCTGTGGTGGAGTCGTCCGTCCCTGCACCCACGACACCTACCCTTGCCCCTCCTGTCCCTGCGGTGCCTGGTCCTTCCCCCCACATGATGCCCCCCCTTCTGTGGATGATGTGGTACAGTGAACTGTGCAGGCAAGCTAGGGGAGACACGTCCCTAAGTGTCCCCCACCAGGACTTTGCATATGGCCTGGTCTATGGGCCCTCTAGTTTGTGGACAATCATTTTGACATTTTTGATTTCTGCTGAATAAAGCATTTTGATTTTCTTTTGCACACTAATGCTTTCCTGGACTTGCTGTTGGGGGTGCTGCTCCATGATTTGGGGTGGTGATAATGTGTTAGGTGTCTGGGAAATGTTGTAGTGTGCTGCTCATGGGGTGGACCCTGGTATCTGTGTGCCATCACAAAGGGCTCTGCAAATTATCTTTGGTCATGTGTGCTCTTAATGTATGGTGATATTGTCCCCAGGTGTGTTCCTTCCTCTGTGGACCCTGACATCTTCCCTGCAGGCTGTTTCCCAATTGTTGTGCTGAGCTGTGTCTACATATCCTGGGTGTGTGACGGATCCCTTCAACTGTGGCCATGCATGCTCAGCAATGTCTCCACCTGCATCATTTGTGGCATCCTTGGTGGTCACTGTACTAGTGTATGGAGTATATTGACATGACTTCATGTGGACCAGTACCCTTTTACGCCCTATGCATGTGTGTACTCCCAGCCTCGCACACATGTGTTATGTGTTCTGCAGGGTCTTTGGTCACCTGACTGACAATTGTGGGCATTGTCTCTGTGGGTACTCCATCCTTTTCCTTTTCCTTGTTGGCTGCCCCAGCACCTCTACATTCATATCAGTCCTGGAATGTGCGTGACAGTGTGTGTTCCCTTTGGGTCTCTTAGTTTAGTAGGGTGGCACATGAGTATACAGTCTTGTTGCATGCTCTCATCGTGTGTATTGGGCTGGCAGCGCCAAGGGTGGGTATGCATGAGTCATTTGTCATCACACCCACATGTGGTGTGTCATGCAGTGGGGGAAGGACATCCACCCTCATGGGAGTGGGACACTGCTGTCAGTGATGTGTTGGCATGCCACTCTCAATATTGTCACACTTTGTGTATGCCTTCATGCACCCATGGTGTTTTGCTAATTGTAGGATGGTGTACACACCACCATGTCTCTGTCCACTGCTGGGGGGACTCTGCACCCACCCCTCCTATGTCTGGCCATTGCTGGGGGGACTCTGCACCCACCCCTCCTATGTCTGGGCACTGCTGGGAGTGATAGGCACCCACCCCTCATATGTCTGGGCACTGCTGGGAGGACTCTGCACCCACCCCTCCTATGTCTGGGCACTGCTGGGAGTGATAGGCACCCACCCCTCCTATGTCTGGGCACTGCTGGGAGTGATTGGCACCCACCCCTCATATGTCTGGGCACTGCTGGGAGGACTCTGCACCCACCCCTCCTATGTCTGGGCACTGCTGGGAGTGATAGGCACCCACCCCTCCTGTGTCTGGGCACTGCTGGGAGTGATAGGCACCCACCCCTCCTATGTCTGGGCACTGCTGGGAGTGATAGGCACCCACCCCTCATATGTCTGGGCACTGCTGGGGGGACTCTGCACCCACCCCTCCTATGTCTGGGCACTGCTGGGAGTGATTGGCACCCACCCCTCCTATGTCTGGGCACTGCTGGGAGGACTATGCACCCACCCCTCCTATGTCTGGGCACTGCTGGGAGTGATAGGTGTTAGACCTGGCACCTTGGCGTGAGTTTCCCTTCCACTTTTTGATGGTGTACCTCGATTGTTTTGCTGGTGTTGTCCGCTCAGGGCGCCGCGCCACGGCTAATCCGTGACCGCAGCGCAAGTGCTCCCTAGATAAAGTGTTCATAATTGATATACATGATTGGTTTATTGGATTCCCTGTCAGTCCCCAGTAAAGTGCACCCGGAGTGCCAGGGCCTGTGAATGCCAATGCCACTAGTGGGCTGCAGCGCTGGTTGCGCCACCCACAACAGCGGCCATGTAAAATGTGTCCTGGGTCTGCCACTGCAGACCCCGCGTGCAGTCCCGTACTGTCCCGCCGGCTGGGCAAGTGCCCACACTTGCCAGCCTCCAGAACCTTCCCTTAGCCTCATGTTAGTCACCCCTATGGTAGGCCCGCGGGCAGGGTGCGTTGTAGGTGTAAGGTAGGACAAGCCCTGGTTGTGTGGCCTGTCCTAGTAGTGAATTATCGCCATATTCGTAGTTCACTATTGCAAGGCTACCTGTTCCCATTAGGCCAGACGAGCTGCTGGAATTATTACACCCTATAATCCCAGCAGGCTCAGGGAACATGGTAGAGAGAGATGTTTCGTATGCCTGAACTCGGAATGATAAAATACTTCTTGTAGCCAAGTTTATTTTACTATCCTGGGTTTGTAAATACGACTTTTAGAAAGTCAGTATTTACTCGCTTAATCATTTCAGCCGCCTCTGCTGTGCGTGTATCTGACTGTCTGGGCTATGTGAGTGACAGGGCTGGGGGGATGACAGGTAGCGAATGGTAGGAGAACACCTTGGTGGGAGGTGGGGGTGCCCCTTGGACTCTGAATAGGGCAGTGCTCCACTACCACAATGCTGGCTCCGCCCCCTGGGGAGCGACTGATGACTCAGCCTGCACCTAGCCCCGGACGGGCGAAGCGCTGTCCACAAGGTGCTCCTGAAAGTACTTGTCCCCTGAATGCCGGCTCCACGTCCTGTGGAGTGGCTGATGTGCCTGCCCCTCACAGTGAAAGCAGAAGTCAGAGTACCCCCAACAAAGTGCTCAGGACTGAGAACGGTTATGCGAAGGCCCCCCCTGGCCTGAAAGAACAAAAGAAATGTGGTATAAAAGTAGGAGCCCTGCTCCTTGCAAATCAGAATCCTGTTTACCACAAAGAACCTCTGCCCGACTAGGAGGAGGAGAAGACGCTGGAAGGACTGGCCTGCTGCTTGCCTTGCTAAGAAAGGAGAGGAAAAAGACTTGCTGAAAAGACTTTGCTGCTTTGTGCTTGAACATTCTCCAAGGGCTTGATCTGAGCTTGCCCCCTGAACTGAACCCCAGGACCAGTGGGTTCTCTGTGCTTTTGCTCGTCCTCCAATTCGAGCCGTGTATGCATCCCACTGGAAAGAGACTGCGCCCCTCAGCGCCCCCTCCTAGGGCCGTGACACTCAGGAGCTTGCCTGCCGCAACCCCGTGAGAGCCCCGCTCCGTTCGGAGACGCTCTCTGTCCCCAGGCTAGGTTGCCTGCGCCCCTGTCACCGCCTGCCACTGGAGCGCGCTGAAAGCTCTGTCACCCCTCCCGCCGGAATCCTTCCGACGATCGTGATCTTTGCCGGGTCACCAGCTGCACGGACCGTGCCCTGTGACCCCGCTTCGTTATCCACGGAACACCCCGGGCCGCGCCGCCCCCGCTGTGGAGACCCCCCCCTGCACCGCCGTGCTAAGGGTCGCTGGCCGCGCCTGCCTACCTGCCCACACCCGCTGATTGAGGACCCAAGAACACTTCCCCAAGCTGAACGTCGCACCGACCCGTGCCGACTCTCCCCACAAGTCCTTAAGAATTCCAGTATCGGGCTCGGGCCCGCAGCGCCTTATTTCCCCGTCCGCAGGAGCCGATTTTCTGTAAGTACTGGAACCACAACTAACATTTGCGAGAGACTGCAAAGTATCCCTTTGAAACCGCGAACAAAGAATATTTGCCTGCTTTACGATCTGGTGGCATAAAGAAAAACGTTACTGGTCTTGTATTAAGTCTGCCTATTTATTTTTATATAAAGAAGCGTATTTTCACATACCTAAGCCTGGTGTCCGTTTCTGGGGGAGATTAAGGTATTTACTGTGTGTGTGATTATAATTGCTTAACCAACAACGCCTGAAGAATCGCCTTGGCTGCTCACGCCTTGCACCTAGAGGGTGAGCAAGGGTCATTCCAAAAGGGGTTATCCTTTGCCCTGACGTGGAGGAGAGGGTCCCTGCTTGACACAAGGACATCCTTGCGCCAATCAGAGATCCCCGAGTCTAACATTGGTGGCAGCGGTGGGATTTCGGATTTGCATTTGTAATTTGCATACAGTGAATTATTAATCACCAGATAGTGAGAGCAGACCAAGTAACAAAGCCACAGGTTTTCATTGTCTGAACTTTGTTGAGACATCTGCCATTATTGCAACCATGCCTGGCTCACTCCCTGCTGGAAGAGCACTCTCTGTGATTTCTGGAATAGATGAGGTGGATTGGGAGGAGCTGGAAGGATACACAGTAGAGCAATTGAAAGGCTACAGTGTAAAACTCCGAGTTCCCCATGCTGGATTCAAGAGGAAGATCCAGTACACCAAGGTGTTGAGAGCCTGGAAGGAGTCAAGAGACCCACAGAATGCGGGGGACATCGTTCCACCCGACAACCTTGGGGAGCCCAGCAGAGTCCTGTCGCCAGAGGAGCTGGCAGACAGGGCAGCAGACAGGGCGCATGCAATGGAGATGGCAAAGTTGGCAGGACAAATGGAAATGGAAAAGCAGAAGTTGGCCTTGGAGGCACAACAACGCCAAATGGATCATGATATAAGATTGAAGGAGTTGGAGCTGAAGGCGAAAGGTTTGGAGACAGCTCCTTCTGGTGGCAGCACTCCGCCGGTGCAGGTAGAGTCCAAGGTGTACATCCCCAAAGATGTAGTTAAGGAGTATTTTAGAAAGTATGACATAGGGCAGTGGTTTAGAGCCTATGAGGTAGCCATGTCTTCACACCGGGTCCCTGAGAAAGACTGGGGAGCGGGGTTGTGGAGAAGGTTCCTTGCGGAAGGGCGTGACACACTTTTAGATTTGCCCCTAGATCTCCAGGCCTCATACCCCCATATGAAGGAAGCTTTAATGACCAGGTATGGGTTAACTCCTGAGCTATATAGACAGAGGTTCAGGGAGACTAAGAAGATCCCTGAGAGTACGTATGTGGAGTATGTAACTTTTTTCTGCAGAGCACTGGATGGTTGGGTGAAGGGTAGCAAAGTGAATGATTATCAAGGGCTGCTTGATTTAATTGCATGGGAGCACTTGTCCAGTCAATGTTTTCCTGAGCTACGCCAGCACCTGATTGATAGCAAGCTGTCCAACCCGAGGAAGCTTGCTGAGGAGGCGGACCGCTGGCTCAGCACCAGGGTCCACAAGGGTCAAGTGGGAGACTCCGCCAAAGGTGGGCAGGGTCCCCAGCAGAAGAGTGGGGGGGACAAGGGTAAACAGAAAGGGTTCCAAAAAGGCCCCCAAAGTAATCCCCAAGGGAACCAGCAGAAGGGTTCTCAGCCTCCCCCACCCCCGCAGCAGAACGGGGCCCTGACAGGTAGGCCTGTTCCAAAGGGGCCCTTCAATTGTTACAGGTGTGGTGACCCGGGTCACATTGCCTCTGATCCTAAGTGTCGCCTGTTTGGTAAGACAGCACCCACTGGTGCTCCACCCCGGCAAGTAGCTCATGTTAATTTTGGGGAGGAGGTAGCAGTCCAGGGGGGTGGGGGTCCTGCGCATATGACCCTAGTCTCGCTAGGAGACAGTGAGATGGTCCCTGAAACCTACTTACCCTCTAACACTAAGAAATATGGGCAAGTAGTGACCATCAATGGAAAGAAGGTTGAGGCTCTTAGAGATACAGGAGCCAGCGTGACCTCGGTGAGGCAACACCTGGTGTCTCAAGAGCAGATTGTACCCAATGCCTACTGTAGGGTTGTCAATGCTGACAACATAGAGAGTCGTTGTCCAATGGCTCAAGTTCCCTTTGAGTGGGGGGAGGTCTCTGGTACTCTACAAGTCGCTGTGAGAACTGACATACCTGTAGACTGTCTGCTAGGGAACGACCTGGAGAGCTCCCCTTGGGAAAAGGTGGAGAAGACCACGCATCTGAGGATGATGGGTCTACCCGACTGGGCGTGCGTGACCACCCGGTCCATGGCAGCCAGTAGGGGTGTTGAGAGGGTCCTGGAGCCTGAGGGAGAGGTCCAGGAACCGGCCTTAGGGAGAAGGCGCAGGAGGTGCGGGAAACCGGCCCCCGAAGTTCCCACGGCCCAGGAGGAAGCAGACCCTGAGGGGGATGCTCTGGAGCCTACCGGGGAACAGATTGCCGAACTGGGAGACCTGCCTGAGCTGACCCATTGGCAGCAAGAAGGAGGTCCCTCCAGGGATGAATTCTGCAGGGAGCAGAAAGAATGCCCTTCTCTCATGGGTATGCGGCAGCAGGCTGCGGACCAGGCCAATGGTGTTCAGGCCAAGACACACTACGTGTACTGGGAGAGTGACCTCCTGTATTCAGAGCCTAAGGCTGCTGAACCTGGGTCAGCCCGTGTGCTGGTGGTACCCCAGAAGTTCAGAGCCTTCCTACTGGGGCTGGCTCATGATGTGCCTTTAGCAGTACATTTGGGGATGGACAAGACCTATGACAGGCTTGTCACCCACTTTTACTGGCCCCAAATGCACAAGAATTCAGATTCCTACTGCAGAACCTGTCAGACTTGCCAGGCAAGTGGTAAGAGCGGAGGGAAGCACAAGGCTCCTCTGCAGCCCTTCCCCGTGGTCGGTACGCCATTCCAGCGAGTGGGTATTGATATTGTGGGGCCTCTGGACCCCAAGACAGCCCTGGGCAACAGGTTGATCCTGGTCTTGGTGGACCATGCCACCCGGTACCCTGAAGCCATCCCTCTGAGGACAGTGACGGCCCCCGTGGTGGGACGAGCACTGATGGGAATTTTCTCCAGAGTGGGATTCCCTCTAGAGGTGGTGAGCGACAGGGGGACCAATTTCATATCCACCTATATGAAATCCCTGTGGAAGGAGTGTGGGGTAACTTACAAGTTCACCACTCCTTACCACCCCCAAGGAAATGGGTTGGTTGAGAGATTCAACCGAACCCTCAAAGGCATGATCATGGGCCTAGACGGTCCAATGAGGCGTAAGTGGGACGTCCTCTTGCCATGCCTGCTCTTTGCTTACCGAGAGGTGCCACAGAAGTCTCTAGGGTTCAGCCCCTTTGAGCTTCTGTATGGTCACCCGGTAAGAGGACCTCTGAGTTTGGTGAAGGAAGGCTGGGAGCAATCTCCCAGGAAACCTCCCCAGAATGTATACAGTTACATGCTGGCCTAGGCGTTTCAGGCAACTTGCTGAGGCAAATCTGGAAGCCAGCCAGGAGGAGATGAAGCGGTGGTACGACCGGAATGCCACTCTGGTAGAGCTTCAACCTGGACAAAAGGTGTGGGTCTTGGCCCCAGTGGAGCCTTGTGCACTTCAGGATAAGTGGACAGGTCCATTTGAGGTTGTGGAGCGCAAAAGTCCTATCACCTACTTGGTGGACATGCAGTCTCCCAGGAACCCTTTGAGGGTCCTACATGTTAACCGCCTTAAGCCCCACTTAGAGAGGACCAAAGTGGGCATGTTGCTGGCCACTGATGATGGAATGGAAGAGGAGACTGAGCCTCTTCCTGACCTCTTAGTAGCCTCTGAGAAAGATGGGTCAGTGGATGGAGTGAACCTCTCCCCCACCCTGACGCCTGAACAACAGGAAGATTGCCGCCACTTGCTGGGGCAGTTTCCAGATAGGTTCTCCCTGGTTCCTGGTGTCACAGAGTGGTGCGTCCATGATGTGGACACAGGAGACAGCTTACCTGTGAAGCACAAGGCTTACAGGGTAACTGACAGGGTCAGAGCTTGCATCAAGGAGGAGGTCTCCAAGATGCTTGCGTTAGGGGTGGTTGAGTCCTCCAGCAGTCCTTGGTCCAGCCCCGTGGTCTTGGTCCCCAAAGCTGCTGCGCCGGGAGCCACACCCGAACTCCGGTTCTGTGTGGACTACAGAGGAATCAATTCAGTAACTAAGACTGACGCGCACCCCATCCCCAGAGCTGACGAGCTCATTGATCGGCTGGGGGCTGCCCGGTTCCTCAGCACGTTTGATTTAACGTCTGGGTACTGGCAGATCGCCTTGACCGATGGGGCCAAAGAGAGGTCAGCATTCTCTACACCAGATGGGCACTTCCAGTTCCGGGTCATGCCATTTGGAATGAAGAATGCCCCTGCCACCTTTCAGAGGTTGGTCAACCAGGTACTGGTTGGGCTGGATGAGTTCAGTGCCGCCTACCTGGATGACATCGCAGTGTTCAGTGCCACCTGGCCCGAGCACTTGCGCCACCTCTGGGAAGTGTTGATGGCTCTGCGCCGAGCAGGCCTCACGATCAAGGCAAGCAAGTGCGAGATCGGGCAGGGTTCCGTGGTGTACTTGGGACACCAAGTGGGGAGTGGCAAGGTGGCCCCCTTGCAACCCAAAATTGAGACCATCCTGGCTTGGGAACCCCCCAAGACACAGACCGCAGTGAGGGCCTTCCTGGGGCTCACTGGGTACTACAGGAGGTTTGTCAAGGGCTATGGAACGATTGTTGCCCCCTTGACAGAGCTGACTTCCAAGAAGCAGCCCAGGAAAGTGATCTGGACTGACACCTGTCAGAAAGCTTTTGACACCCTGAAGACTGCCATGTGCCCGGCGCCCGTGCTCTTGGCCCCTGACTTCTCCGAGGAATTCCTAGTACAGACAGACACTTCAGAGCATGGTGTAGGGGCTGTTCTCTCACAGATGACTGAGGAGGGCTGGGACCAACCCGTAGCCTTCATCAGTAGGAGGTTACTTCCACGGGAAAGTAGGTGGAGTGCAATCGAGCGAGAAGCATTTGCTGTGGTCTGGGCGCTGAAGAAGCTAAGACCCTACTTGTTTGGGTCTCACTTCCGGGTTCAGACGGACCACAGGCCCCTCAGATGGTTGATGCAAATGAGGGGTGAGAACTCAAAACTGTTGAGGTGGTCCATCTCCCTACAGGGTATGGACTTTACGGTGGATCACCATCCTGGTACAGATCACGCCAACGCTGACGGTCTGTCCAGGTATTTCCGCCTTAGTGATGAGGAACCCCCTGGGCAAGGGTAGTTCTCCCCACATTTCAGCTGGAGGGGACACGTGTTAGACCTGGCACCTTGGCGTGAGTTTCCCTTCCAATTTTTGATGGTGTGCCTCGATTGTTTTGCTGGTGTTGTCCGCTCAGGGCGCCGCGCCACGGCTAATCCGTGACCGCAGCGCAAGTGCTCCCTAGATAAAGTGTTCATAATTGATATACATGATTGGTTTATTGGATTCCCTGTCAGTCCCCAGTAAAGTGCACCCGGAGTGCCAGGGCCTGTGAATGCCAATGCCGCTAGTGGGCTGCAGTGCTGGTTGCGCCACCCACAACAGCGGCCGTGTAAAATGTGTCCTGGGTCTGCCACTGCAGACCCCGCGTGCAGTCCCGTACTGTCCCGCCGGCTGGGCAAGTGCCCACACTTGCCAGCCTCCAGAACCTTCCCTTAGCCTCATGTTAGTCACCCCTATGGTAGGCCCGCGGGCAGAGTGCGTTGTAGGTGTAAGGTAGGACAAGCCCTGGTTGTGTGGCCTGTCCTAGTAGTGAATTACCGCCATATTCGTAGTTCACTATTGCAAGGCTACCTGTTCCCATTAGGCCAGACGAGCTGCTGGAATTATTACACCCTATAATCCCAGCAGGCTCAGGGAACATGGTAGAGAGAGATGTTTCGTATGCCTGAACTCGGAATGATAAAATACTTCTTGTAGCCAAGTTTATTTTACTATCCTGGGTTTGTAAATACGACTTTTAGAAAGTCAGTATTTACTCGCTTAATCATTTCAGCCGCTTCTGCTGTGCGTGTATCTGACTGTCTGGGTTATGTGAGTGACAGGGCTGGGGGGATGACAGGTAGCGAATGGTAGAAGAACACCTTGGTGGGAGGTGGGGGTGCCCCTTGGACTCTGAATAGGGCAGTGCTCCACTACCACAATGCTGGCTCCGCCCCCTGGGGAGCGACTGATGACTCAGCCTGCACCTAGCCCCGGAGGGCGAAGCGCTGTCCACAAGGTGCTCCTGAAAGTACTTGTCCCCTGAATGCCGGCTCCACCTCCTGTGGAGCGGCTGATGTGCCTGCCCCTCACAGTGAAAGCAGAAGTCAGAGTACCCCCAACAAAGTGCTCAGGACTGAGAACGGTTATGCGAAGGCCCCCCTGGCCTGAAAGAACAAAAGAAATGTGGTATAAAAGTAGGAGCCCTGCTCCTTGCAAATCAGAATCCTGTTTACCACAAAGAACCTCTGCCCGACTAGGAGGAGAAGAAGACGCTGGAAGGACTGGCCTGCTGCTTGCCTTGCTAAGAAAGGAGAGGAAAAAGACTTGCTGAAAAGACTTTGCTGCTTTGTGCTTGAACATTCTCCAAGGGCTTGATCTGAGCTTGCCCCGTGAACTGAACCCCAGGACCAGTGGGTTCTCTGTGCTTTTGCTCGTCCTCCAATTCGAGCCGTGTGTGCATCCCGCTGGAAAGAGACTGCGCACCTTAGCGCCCCCTCCTAGGGCCGTGACATTCACGGAATAGATGAGGTGGATTGGGAGGAGCTGGAAGGATACACAGTAGAGCAATTGAAAGGCTACAGTGTAAAACTCCGAGTTCCCCATGCTGGATTCAAGAGGAAGATCCAGTACACCAAGGTGTTGAGAGCCTGGAAGGAGTCAAGAGACCCACAGAATGCGGGGGACATCGTTCCACCCGACAACCTTGGGGAGCCCAGCAGAGTCCTGTCGCCAGAGGAGCTGGCAGACAGGGCAGCAGACAGGGCGCATGCAATGGAGATGGCAAAGTTGGCAGGACAAATGGAAATGGAAAAGCAGAAGTTGGCCTTGGAGGCACAACAACGCCAAATGGATCATGATATAAGATTGAAGGAGTTGGAGCTGAAGGCGAAAGGTTTGGAGACAGCTCCTTCTGGTGGCAGCACTCCGCCGGTGCAGGTAGAGTCCAAGGTGTACATCCCCAAAGATGTAGTTAAGGAGTATTTTAGAAAGTATGACATAGGGCAGTGGTTTAGAGCCTATGAGGTAGCCATGTCTTCACACCGGGTCCCTGAGAAAGACTGGGGAGCGGGGTTGTGGAGAAGGTTCCTTGCGGAAGGGCGTGACACACTTTTAGATTTGCCCCTAGATCTCCAGGCCTCATACCCCCATATGAAGGAAGCTTTAATGACCAGGTATGGGTTAACTCCTGAGCTATATAGACAGAGGTTCAGGGAGACTAAGAAGATCCCTGAGAGTACGTATGTGGAGTATGTAACTTTTTTCTGCAGAGCACTGGATGGTTGGGTGAAGGGTAGCAAAGTGAATGATTATCAAGGGCTGCTTGATTTAATTGCATGGGAGCACTTGTCCAGTCAATGTTTTCCTGAGCTACGCCAGCACCTGATTGATAGCAAGCTGTCCAACCCGAGGAAGCTTGCTGAGGAGGCGGACCGCTGGCTCAGCACCAGGGTCCACAAGGGTCAAGTGGGAGACTCCGCCAAAGGTGGGCAGGGTCCCCAGCAGAAGAGTGGGGGGGACAAGGGTAAACAGAAAGGGTTCCAAAAAGGCCCCCAAAGTAATCCCCAAGGGAACCAGCAGAAGGGTTCTCAGCCTCCCCCACCCCCGCAGCAGAACGGGGCCCTGACAGGTAGGCCTGTTCCAAAGGGGCCCTTCAATTGTTACAGGTGTGGTGACCCGGGTCACATTGCCTCTGATCCTAAGTGTCGCCTGTTTGGTAAGACAGCACCCACTGGTGCTCCACCCCGGCAAGTAGCTCATGTTAATTTTGGGGAGGAGGTAGCAGTCCAGGGGGGTGGGGGTCCTGCGCATATGACCCTAGTCTCGCTAGGAGACAGTGAGATGGTCCCTGAAACCTACTTACCCTCTAACACTAAGAAATATGGGCAAGTAGTGACCATCAATGGAAAGAAGGTTGAGGCTCTTAGAGATACAGGAGCCAGCGTGACCTCGGTGAGGCAACACCTGGTGTCTCAAGAGCAGATTGTACCCAATGCCTACTGTAGGGTTGTCAATGCTGACAACATAGAGAGTCGTTGTCCAATGGCTCAAGTTCCCTTTGAGTGGGGGGAGGTCTCTGGTACTCTACAAGTCGCTGTGAGAACTGACATACCTGTAGACTGTCTGCTAGGGAACGACCTGGAGAGCTCCCCTTGGGAAAAGGTGGAGAAGACCACGCATCTGAGGATGATGGGTCTACCCGACTGGGCGTGCGTGACCACCCGGTCCATGGCAGCCAGTAGGGGTGTTGAGAGGGTCCTGGAGCCTGAGGGAGAGGTCCAGGAACCGGCCTTAGGGAGAAGGCGCAGGAGGTGCGGGAAACCGGCCCCCGAAGTTCCCACGGCCCAGGAGGAAGCAGACCCTGAGGGGGATGCTCTGGAGCCTACCGGGGAACAGATTGCCGAACTGGGAGACCTGCCTGAGCTGACCCATTGGCAGCAAGAAGGAGGTCCCTCCAGGGATGAATTCTGCAGGGAGCAGAAAGAATGCCCTTCTCTCATGGGTATGCGGCAGCAGGCTGCGGACCAGGCCAATGGTGTTCAGGCCAAGACACACTACGTGTACTGGGAGAGTGACCTCCTGTATTCAGAGCCTAAGGCTGCTGAACCTGGGTCAGCCCGTGTGCTGGTGGTACCCCAGAAGTTCAGAGCCTTCCTACTGGGGCTGGCTCATGATGTGCCTTTAGCAGTACATTTGGGGATGGACAAGACCTATGACAGGCTTGTCACCCACTTTTACTGGCCCCAAATGCACAAGAATTCAGATTCCTACTGCAGAACCTGTCAGACTTGCCAGGCAAGTGGTAAGAGCGGAGGGAAGCACAAGGCTCCTCTGCAGCCCTTCCCCGTGGTCGGTACGCCATTCCAGCGAGTGGGTATTGATATTGTGGGGCCTCTGGACCCCAAGACAGCCCTGGGCAACAGGTTGATCCTGGTCTTGGTGGACCATGCCACCCGGTACCCTGAAGCCATCCCTCTGAGGACAGTGACGGCCCCCGTGGTGGGACGAGCACTGATGGGAATTTTCTCCAGAGTGGGATTCCCTCTAGAGGTGGTGAGCGACAGGGGGACCAATTTCATATCCACCTATATGAAATCCCTGTGGAAGGAGTGTGGGGTAACTTACAAGTTCACCACTCCTTACCACCCCCAAGGAAATGGGTTGGTTGAGAGATTCAACCGAACCCTCAAAGGCATGATCATGGGCCTAGACGGTCCAATGAGGCGTAAGTGGGACGTCCTCTTGCCATGCCTGCTCTTTGCTTACCGAGAGGTGCCACAGAAGTCTCTAGGGTTCAGCCCCTTTGAGCTTCTGTATGGTCACCCGGTAAGAGGACCTCTGAGTTTGGTGAAGGAAGGCTGGGAGCAATCTCCCAGGAAACCTCCCCAGAATGTATACAGTTACATGCTGGCCTAGGCGTTTCAGGCAACTTGCTGAGGCAAATCTGGAAGCCAGCCAGGAGGAGATGAAGCGGTGGTACGACCGGAATGCCACTCTGGTAGAGCTTCAACCTGGACAAAAGGTGTGGGTCTTGGCCCCAGTGGAGCCTTGTGCACTTCAGGATAAGTGGACAGGTCCATTTGAGGTTGTGGAGCGCAAAAGTCCTATCACCTACTTGGTGGACATGCAGTCTCCCAGGAACCCTTTGAGGGTCCTACATGTTAACCGCCTTAAGCCCCACTTAGAGAGGACCAAAGTGGGCATGTTGCTGGCCACTGATGATGGAATGGAAGAGGAGACTGAGCCTCTTCCTGACCTCTTAGTAGCCTCTGAGAAAGATGGGTCAGTGGATGGAGTGAACCTCTCCCCCACCCTGACGCCTGAACAACAGGAAGATTGCCGCCACTTGCTGGGGCAGTTTCCAGATAGGTTCTCCCTGGTTCCTGGTGTCACAGAGTGGTGCGTCCATGATGTGGACACAGGAGACAGCTTACCTGTGAAGCACAAGGCTTACAGGGTAACTGACAGGGTCAGAGCTTGCATCAAGGAGGAGGTCTCCAAGATGCTTGCGTTAGGGGTGGTTGAGTCCTCCAGCAGTCCTTGGTCCAGCCCCGTGGTCTTGGTCCCCAAAGCTGCTGCGCCGGGAGCCACACCCGAACTCCGGTTCTGTGTGGACTACAGAGGAATCAATTCAGTAACTAAGACTGACGCGCACCCCATCCCCAGAGCTGACGAGCTCATTGATCGGCTGGGGGCTGCCCGGTTCCTCAGCACGTTTGATTTAACGTCTGGGTACTGGCAGATCGCCTTGACCGATGGGGCCAAAGAGAGGTCAGCATTCTCTACACCAGATGGGCACTTCCAGTTCCGGGTCATGCCATTTGGAATGAAGAATGCCCCTGCCACCTTTCAGAGGTTGGTCAACCAGGTACTGGTTGGGCTGGATGAGTTCAGTGCCGCCTACCTGGATGACATCGCAGTGTTCAGTGCCACCTGGCCCGAGCACTTGCGCCACCTCTGGGAAGTGTTGATGGCTCTGCGCCGAGCAGGCCTCACGATCAAGGCAAGCAAGTGCGAGATCGGGCAGGGTTCCGTGGTGTACTTGGGACACCAAGTGGGGAGTGGCAAGGTGGCCCCCTTGCAACCCAAAATTGAGACCATCCTGGCTTGGGAACCCCCCAAGACACAGACCGCAGTGAGGGCCTTCCTGGGGCTCACTGGGTACTACAGGAGGTTTGTCAAGGGCTATGGAACGATTGTTGCCCCCTTGACAGAGCTGACTTCCAAGAAGCAGCCCAGGAAAGTGATCTGGACTGACACCTGTCAGAAAGCTTTTGACACCCTGAAGACTGCCATGTGCCCGGCGCCCGTGCTCTTGGCCCCTGACTTCTCCGAGGAATTCCTAGTACAGACAGACACTTCAGAGCATGGTGTAGGGGCTGTTCTCTCACAGATGACTGAGGAGGGCTGGGACCAACCCGTAGCCTTCATCAGTAGGAGGTTACTTCCACGGGAAAGTAGGTGGAGTGCAATCGAGCGAGAAGCATTTGCTGTGGTCTGGGCGCTGAAGAAGCTAAGACCCTACTTGTTTGGGTCTCACTTCCGGGTTCAGACGGACCACAGGCCCCTCAGATGGTTGATGCAAATGAGGGGTGAGAACTCAAAACTGTTGAGGTGGTCCATCTCCCTACAGGGTATGGACTTTACGGTGGATCACCATCCTGGTACAGATCACGCCAACGCTGACGGTCTGTCCAGGTATTTCCGCCTTAGTGATGAGGAACCCCCTGGGCAAGGGTAGTTCTCCCCACATTTCAGCTGGAGGGGACACGTGTTAGACCTGGCACCTTGGCGTGAGTTTCCCTTCCAATTTTTGATGGTGTGCCTCGATTGTTTTGCTGGTGTTGTCCGCTCAGGGCGCCGCGCCACGGCTAATCCGTGACCGCAGCGCAAGTGCTCCCTAGATAAAGTGTTCATAATTGATATACATGATTGGTTTATTGGATTCCCTGTCAGTCCCCAGTAAAGTGCACCCGGAGTGCCAGGGCCTGTGAATGCCAATGCCGCTAGTGGGCTGCAGTGCTGGTTGCGCCACCCACAACAGCGGCCGTGTAAAATGTGTCCTGGGTCTGCCACTGCAGACCCCGCGTGCAGTCCCGTACTGTCCCGCCGGCTGGGCAAGTGCCCACACTTGCCAGCCTCCAGAACCTTCCCTTAGCCTCATGTTAGTCACCCCTATGGTAGGCCCGCGGGCAGAGTGCGTTGTAGGTGTAAGGTAGGACAAGCCCTGGTTGTGTGGCCTGTCCTAGTAGTGAATTACCGCCATATTCGTAGTTCACTATTGCAAGGCTACCTGTTCCCATTAGGCCAGACGAGCTGCTGGAATTATTACACCCTATAATCCCAGCAGGCTCAGGGAACATGGTAGAGAGAGATGTTTCGTATGCCTGAACTCGGAATGATAAAATACTTCTTGTAGCCAAGTTTATTTTACTATCCTGGGTTTGTAAATACGACTTTTAGAAAGTCAGTATTTACTCGCTTAATCATTTCAGCCGCTTCTGCTGTGCGTGTATCTGACTGTCTGGGTTATGTGAGTGACAGGGCTGGGGGGATGACAGGTAGCGAATGGTAGAAGAACACCTTGGTGGGAGGTGGGGGTGCCCCTTGGACTCTGAATAGGGCAGTGCTCCACTACCACAATGCTGGCTCCGCCCCCTGGGGAGCGACTGATGACTCAGCCTGCACCTAGCCCCGGAGGGCGAAGCGCTGTCCACAAGGTGCTCCTGAAAGTACTTGTCCCCTGAATGCCGGCTCCACCTCCTGTGGAGCGGCTGATGTGCCTGCCCCTCACAGTGAAAGCAGAAGTCAGAGTACCCCCAACAAAGTGCTCAGGACTGAGAACGGTTATGCGAAGGCCCCCCTGGCCTGAAAGAACAAAAGAAATGTGGTATAAAAGTAGGAGCCCTGCTCCTTGCAAATCAGAATCCTGTTTACCACAAAGAACCTCTGCCCGACTAGGAGGAGAAGAAGACGCTGGAAGGACTGGCCTGCTGCTTGCCTTGCTAAGAAAGGAGAGGAAAAAGACTTGCTGAAAAGACTTTGCTGCTTTGTGCTTGAACATTCTCCAAGGGCTTGATCTGAGCTTGCCCCGTGAACTGAACCCCAGGACCAGTGGGTTCTCTGTGCTTTTGCTCGTCCTCCAATTCGAGCCGTGTGTGCATCCCGCTGGAAAGAGACTGCGCACCTTAGCGCCCCCTCCTAGGGCCGTGACATTCAGGAGCTTGCCTGCCGCAACCCCGTGAGAGCCCCGCTCCGTTCGGAGCCGCTCTCTGTCCCCGGGCTAGGTTGCCTGCGCCCCTGTCACCGCCTGCCACTGGAGCGCGCTGAAAGCTCTGTCACCCCTCTCGCCGGAATCCTTCCGACGATCGTGATCTTTGCCGGGTCACCAGCTGCACGGACCGTCCCCTGTGACCCCGCTTCGTTATCCTCGGAACACCCCGGGCCGCGCCGCCCCCACTGTGGAGACCCCCCCCCTGCACCGCCGTGCTAAGGGTCGCTGGCCGCGCCTGCCTACCTGCAAACACCCGCTGATTGAGGACCCAAGAACACTTCCCCAAGCTGAGCGTCGCACCGACCCGTGCCGACTCTCCCCACACGTTCTTAAGAATTCCAGTATCGGGCTCGGGGCCCGCAACGCCTTATTTCCCCGTCCGCAGGAGCCGATTTTCTGTAAGTACTGGAACCACAAGTAACATTTGCGAGAGACTGCAAAGTATCCCTTTGAAACCGCGAACAAGGAATATTTGCCTGCTTTACGATCTGGTGGCATAAAGAAAAACGTTACTGGTCTTGTATTAGGTCTGCCTATTTATTTTTATATAAAGAAGCGTATTGTCACATACCTAAGCCTGGTGTCCGTTTCTGGGGGAGATTAAGGTATTTACTGTGTGTGTGATTATAATTGCTTAACCAACAACACCTGAAGAATCGCCTTGGCTGCTCACGCCACGCACCTAGAGGGTGAGCAAGGGTCATTCCAAAAGGGGTTATCCTATGCCCTGACGTGGAGGAGAGGGTCCCTGCTTGACACAAGGACATCCTTGCGCCAATCAGAGATCCCCGAGTCTAACAATAGGCACCCACCCCTCCTGTGTCTAGGCACTGCTGGGAGTGATAGGCACCCACCCCTCCTATGTCTGGGCACTGCTGGGAGTGATAGGCACCCACCCCTCATATGTCTGGGCACTGCTGGGGGGACTCTGCACCCACCCCTCCTATGTCTGGGCACTGCTGGGAGTGATAGGCACCCACCCCTCCTATGTCTGGCCACTGCTGGGGGGACTCTGCACCCACCCCTCCTATGTCTGGGCACTGCTGGGAGTGATAGGCACCCACCCCTCCTATGTCTGGGCACTGCTGGGAGTGATTGGCACCCACCCCTCATATGTCTGGGCACTGCTGGGAGGACTCTGCACCCACCTCTCCTATATCTGGGCACTGTTGGGAGTGATAGGCACCCACCCCTCCTGTGTCTGGGCACTGCTGGGAGTGATAGGCACCCACCCCTCCTATGTCTGGGCACTGCTGGGAGTGATTGGCACCCACCCCTCCTATGTCTGGGCACAGCTGGGGGGACTCTGCACCCACCCCTCCTATGTCTGGGCACTGCTGGGGGTATCAGCACCCACCCCTCCTATGTCTGGGCACTGCTGGGAGTGATAGGCACCCACCCTTCCTATGTCTGGGCACTGCTGGGAGTGATTGGCACCCACCCCTCATATGTCTGGGCACTGCTGGGGGGACTCTGCACCCACCCCTCCTATGTCTGGGCACTGCTGGGGCTGATGGCCACACACCCCTATGTGTCTGGCCACTGGCGTGGTACGACCCGTACCCACGTCCTACGGCCTGGGTATGGGCCCTACCCCTACGTCACCCCAACAATTGCGGGACGGCCGTACCCATGCCTTTTGGACGTGGGTACGGGTCGTACCCCCATTGTTGGGGTGCCGTAGAGGTACGTACTGTACCCATGCCTTTAGGGCGTGGGTACGGCTCGTACCAAGCGTACCCCTACATCACCACTGCAATGGTGGTACGGCCCGTACCCATGCCTGTGGGATGTGGGTACGGGCCGTACCACCATTGCAGTGGTGATGTCAGGGTACACGTGGTACGGCCTGTAGCCACGCTCTGGGGGCGTGGGTACGGCCCGTACCTCCATTGTTGGGGTGACGTAAGGGCACGCACCGTACCCACGCCTTGAAAGCGTGGGTACGGGTCGTACCACGCCCACCCCTACATCACCCCACAATGGCGGTACGGGCCATACCCACGTCCCACAGGCATGGGTACGAGCCGTACCACCATTGCAGTGGAGATGTAGGGGTACGCGTGGTACGGGCCGTACCCACGCTTTGGGGGTGTGGGTATGGCCCGTACCTCCATTAGTGGGGTGACGTGGGGCACACACCGTACCCACGCCTTAGGAGCGTGGATACGGGTCGTACCACGCCCACCCCTACGTCACCCCAAAATGGCGGTACGGGCCGTACCCACGTCCCATAGGCATGGGTAGGGGCCGTCCCGCCATTGTTGGGGTGACGTTGGGGTGGGCGTGGTACGACCCGTACCCACGCTCTTGAGGCGTGGGTACGGTGCGTACCGCAATTGTTGTGTTGCCGGTTCGCGTCCGTGTTGACTTCCGTTGTGAGGCCTTGGTGGAGACGCCCACATCCCCGAAGTGAGTAGGCCCTGGGGGTCAGGTATGTGCAGGGCATGTATGATTTTGGACTTGGGTGGGGGTGATGTTTCCTGCCCCTGCCCCCCCCCCTTTGCCCCTGGGTGTTGTTCTGACCTTCTGCGGCGTCTGCGTCGGTTCCTGTACACCAGGTGGACTGCTATGAGGGCCGGGATGACATGTAGGTTGGGGTCCATGGCTGTCCGTCGCGTACAGGTGCTCCTTCTGCGCGTCGTCCTGTTTTCCTGGCAGTTTTTGGCTGCTGTAAAATATTGTCCGTGCGGAGTGACGTGGACACGAATCGTACTTGCTGGTTGGTGAAACGCTGCCTGACTCCGTCCGGACGTCACGTCCGCGGTGTCCCAGATCAGAATTGTGGGTATATTTTGGTCGGTCGGTGATTTTTACGATTCGTACGGCAATGGTGTTTACATACGAATCGTACTTGCATGTTTGTATGGTATTTTTCCCGGGTACAAGTCGGACGGAGAAAACGCTCCGTCTGACGGTTCGTACCCGGGTTTTACAGGATCGGAATCGACACCTAAGTTGTTAGCCATACGAAATGGAATGCTGCCGTCTAACGCAGACCAGCCAAGCTGGAGAAATCAGAGCCCAAAGTCATGTAGCCTTTGTGGATCACCAACACAGGATTTCATTAATTTGATATGTATCTGCCTAGTCCTAAATCTACACTGCCGTAAACTGCTAAAGAAAGTATTCAACACAAGAGGCATTCGTTCTTGTAGAACTGCAATATTAAAATGTCTCAATCCAAATAACCCACAGCTTAGCTGTTATTTAATAACATTTTTAATTAATTATGAGAAAGTGGCACTTTAGAAACTATGGCCTGTGTCTCCTTTTCATCATCAAATGCACTGTATAATTTATCTACCCTGTGTATTCATGACCTACAGATTAACTGTCATTCAGAATAAAAATTTACTTTCACACACAAGGAAACATCATAAAATGGTTATGGGAGAAGCACGACTGCACTTCAGAGACTACGTCTCACATCCTCTTTTCCGTTATCCTATGCATTGCTCACCTATTTAGATTCTATACACCCTAACTGAATGTTAATGGTACTGCTGCAACAAGTAACTTTTAAAACGCATATTTTGATGTACATTTTAATGGTGTTATGTATTGAGATTTATTGGTATATATTTATGGTTTTAATTAACTAAACAATAAAAAAAAATATTCTGATTATTCTGAAGTATTATGAGAAGCTCTTACTGTCCCGGTGTTAGGTCTATTTTATAAGACACCTTTAAACTGTTTGTTGTTAGGACTTGCAAAAGTTTCCCTCCCTCAAAACAACCATGACATCTTCCCAGTGCGCTCCACTACTCCCAGGATTTTTTATTCTTTTTGAGGGAGGACTCTCCTCAGCTTCCAGAGCCTCTGTTGCTCCTTGCGTACCTCCTACTCCTGGTTTCCCTCCACCTGCTCCTCCTTTGCTCCTGTAGGAGCTGGGTTCCATGTTCTAGGCTTACACTGGAACCCCTGGTCGATGGCTCTTTGTTGTCTGCTTGAAAGTGTGGAGGGGAGAGAAAATCATTAGACAATTATACATTACTGTAGCCCATGCCTCCAAAGGAACACAGACACCAGATCCAAAGTTTAGTAAGTTTATTACAAAGCCAAGAACAGTTGGACATACTGTGGTGTTTCCCAGATGAAGAAGAGGCGGAAGCACAATGACAAGATAAGGTAGGTTGGTTTATTGCACCTCATCCACCAACAGCCAGCATCAACTGACTAATATGGGATCTCACAAGAGTATTCCAACAACTTCATTCTTAACAGAACACAGAGAGCAGTTCTAAGTTCTGGTTCTATGTTGTGTGCGTGTATGAGCAATACATCAACCAATATCACACATCTTCCTCCTTAACAATAACAAATTAAATATATGCTAGAAAATAGAGACAATATGAAATAATCCTAAATATACCAGGAAAATACATAACATAAAAAAAACAAAGAAGATACATTATACATAGTCTTTCATATACACAGGAAGTCTGTGCAAACTTTGACTCCTTTCTCTAACAAAACTTGGAACACAAGAAGATCTAGTGGAAGAAGACAGAGTACCAGACAATTTGGAATAAGAGCTAACATTATCACCATGAGTCACATTTAATGGGACATCAGAATTACCCACAACTATGCGACTCTTATTCCAAATCTTCCCATCACTGGTCTTGACAGCGTTCTTAAAAAGTTTAACCACAGGTCTAACATTAGTGTACTTAGACCAAGGTCGACAACCAACAGGAGCTTTGATCTTAACATGATCACCTACTTTTACTTCCTGAAATTGAACACTTTTCTTCTCATCAAAGTATGATTTCCTATTAAGCTGTTTATCCAGCTCTCTTTTCCTCCAATCTCCTATCTGATTGTCAACAAAGCCTTTATTTAACCTCATCCATCCCGGACACAATAAGGAATTGGGAATTCTACCTTTAAAGTGTTCAAAGGGAGACCTCCCAGTAGTCGAATGAGGGGATAAACGGTAAGATGTAATCCTGTCCTGAAGTGAATCTTTCCAACTCAAACCATTAGCCCTGGCAAGTTGTATGCTTTCCTTGAGAGTTTTATTGACCCTTTCTATTGCTCCATTTGTTTCTGGGTGATAAATGGCACACCTCTTATGAAGAATGCCACAGTTATTCAGAAAGCGTTTGAATTCATTCGAACAGAACTGCGGACCATTGTTGGAGAGAACACTGTTGGGAAAACTCTCTCTCTTGAAAATTTCTTGTATAAATTTAATAACACATTCAGTGGAAATTTCTCTAACAGCACCCACCTCTATCCATCTGGAATAAAGATCTAAAACAACAATTAAATAAGGAGTGTCACTCACACCATGCAGAGGACCAACAATATCAATAGAAATTTTATCCCAAGGGTGGTTGGGTAATTTCCTGCATGGGTGTTTGTTTGGTCTTCAAGATTTTATCACTTGTACAACATTCTGCACACTGACGGACCATCCTCTCAATATCTAGGTCCATGCCAGGCCACTAGAACTGTAACCTTAACAATTCTTTTGTCTTTACTATGCCAAGATGACCATTGTGAGCAAAGTTGAGTAATTTTTTTTTATACCCTCAGGAGGAAACAATTTTGTGCCCCGAGCAAGCATACCACCAACAACTGAAAGTTCATCACAAACAAGAGCCAAAGGCTTCTCCAAACATTTATTATTCGTCAACATGTCCATCTCTTTCTTTATCTCGTCATCCTTCTCAATTTCAGTCTTCCAATCAACTTCACTAATAGCACCATCTGTAATTTCACATACATTGATTACGTCATCCTCCTGATACACTTCATCCTCAACACAATCATTTACATTAACCAATCTTGAAAGACAATCAGTGGATTTGTTTATGACACAAGGAATATATTCAACGTCAAAATTGAATTCTTGAAGCGAAATGATCCATTTCTTAATTCTAGACGAAATAGAATCAAGACCTGTTTTTGAAAACACTTCTTTTAAAGGCTTATGATCAGACAACACACCAACTTTTGTGCCCCAAATCAAATTCTTAAATTTCCTTAACGCCCAAAATATGGCTAAAGACTCCTTCTCTATGACAGAGTAGTTAAGCTCTGACCCCCTAAGACATCTTGAGGCACAAGCAATTAAACAATCCATACCACACTTTTTTTGAAGTAAGACTGCGCCCAATCCTTTTTCGCTGGCATCGGTCATGATGTAAGTAGGATCACCAGGAACAAACGCTTGATGAGCAGGAGCTTTACTCAGTTCATCCTTAATTGAAACAAATTCTTCCATACACTCTCCTGACCAATGAAATACTATATTTTTTACAGTGAGTCTCCTTAAATTATGAGTTTTACCAGCATAGCCTGGAATGAATTTACTGTAAAATTCAACCATGCCAAGGAATTAGAGAAGCTCTTCCTTGTTGACTGGTTCAGCAATCTTAACAATGGAATCAACCAATTATTTCTTAGGAAAAACCCCTTGACCAGTTATCCGATGACCCAGATAATTCACCTCTTCCACACCAAATTTACATTTATCCTTTCTGAGGGATAAACCAGCCTTCCTGAGTCATTCTAATACTGCAAAGACACGAACATTATGTTCTTGCACAGAGCTACCAAAGATCAATAGATCATCCTGGTAGCATTTGACACCAACGAGACCTCTAAGAATCCTAGACATCACATGCTGAAACACCGAAGCGGCAGAAATAAGTCCAAATGGCATCCTACGAAACTTATACGTCCCCATAGGAGTCACAAAAGCTGTTAACTCTTACGAGGATTCATCTAATTCAACCTGATGATAGGCTGATGCCAAATCTAGAGTCGTGAAGTATTTTGCACCAACCAAAGTACTAACAATCTCATCAATATTTGGTAAATTTATCTACAATAACTTCTTTGTTCAAAGAGCGTAAGTCAATGCATAGGGTAACTTCCCACTGGCTTTCTTAGCTACTAATATGGGAGCCAACCACTCTGTGGCTTCCACTGGTTCAATGACCTCCATCTCCACCAATCTCTCAATTTCTTTTTGAACACCAGCTTGCTCGTTTAAAGGAATTCTCCTGACTTTAGCAACTACTGGTACAGCACCTTCTCTTAACTTAATACAATGTGTGTACCCTTTGAGGCAACCAAGACTGCCTCTAAATATGTCTGAGAATTGCTTGCCAAACATAGAACAGGGATCATCCACCTCTTGGACCTGAACTTGTGGAGAAGCATTGGGATTAAGACGTACACCAAGTAAACGTTGATGAGGCCAACCCAAAGAGAATCGCCACGTTTCGCCACATATATTTTCCCAACAATCATTCGTCCACACAGCTCAATTGTAGCTAAAAAGTATCCTGACATCTTAATAGGAATACCCCCATAACCTAAAGGAGAAAGGTCATTTTTGGCAAGCTTGACTTTGTTATAAAAATGTTGTCGAAAAACATCTTCGCCTATCATTGTCAAATGGGAACAAGAGTCAAACTTAAAGTTGAGTAATACACCTTCAATGTCCACCATATGAGAAGGATGTTCTGCTTTTTTTTCATCAATTTGAAAAGTAACTACTTTCACCTCTGGTTGATTTTTTGTAGTTGAATGTTCACCTCTATTAACTTTGCTTTTGCAACATTTAGCAAAATGGCCTTTCCGACCACAGGTGTTGCACACAACACGCAATGCAGGACAGAAAGGAGAGTTTGCAAGATGTTCTAAACGTCCACACCTAAAACAAGTAGGTTTCCCTCCATATGTAGAGTTACTAGCATTATTAGGTAAAGAGGTATTCTTGTCTTTGTCCGTCGAGTTTTTCTTCTGTACCTGGCATACCACCTCTTCAACTTTAGTTTCAGTTGTGATAAGTTTATTATTTTCGCCATTAAGTTCATCAACACACTTCATCATGTGTTCTACTTGCTTTGCAATTGTTATAACCTCTTCTAAAGTTCTTTTATAATATTATCATGTGCACACTTCAAAACAAACTGATCTCTAACATCCTCTCCTCTACAGCAGGACCAAACTTGCAAGAGGATGCCAGTTTTCTTAGGGCTGATACAAATTCCTCAACAGATTCATCCTTTTTCTGTTCTCGAAGACCAAAGTGATACCTTTCCATTATTTTGCTTAACCTTGGAAGATAATGACGATCTAGTTGTAGAATACATATCTCATACTTATTGAGATTCCTTTGTTCAGCTGCACTAAGTTCAGGTAGATGTTCTAATACTTCTTGCCCTTCACCCCCAAGACAGTGTAACAGTAACAAATGTTTACGTTCAGCACTTAAATTGGTACCACAAACCCTGGCATAGTTTACAAATATCTTTTTCCATTTCTGCCCTTTCACATTAGGTTCACCTGGACTCGTTAAGAAAAAAGGAGGTTGAGTTACATTCTGCATAATGCTCTAATTACACACTACAATTACCATGTAGAATTGAGAAGAAAAAATAAGAAAATATATAAAATTTAAAAAAATGTAGTCAGAATGAACTTATTTTCTCTTTAAGTCAATTAATAACATGGTGACACCCCAAAAAATAGAGTATTGTTTTTTTTTTACCTGAAGCAACACTAAAAGTTCCACAGTTAAATTGAATTGAAATGGTACTTCCTTTGTCAAAGGTGGGCCAGTCACCGAAAACGCTGGCTATTTATGCAGATTCCTTAATGAATGAAATGTAGGTTGAATAACATAAACAAATTAACCTTGTGTCAAATGAACAGGAACACGTAGAACTAAAACGAAAAGCAGTGTAGAGCATTGCTGACTGAAATAGATATTGCGCGCATTGCTGAAATCCAAAGTTATGACTACTCGTTTTTTGTGTGGTTTTTTTAATAACTTGAACAAATACTCGTTAAGACGAAAACCGGAGTTGCGCATATAACCGTGTGTTGTGTTTTACCTTTGTCCCTGCGTGGACACCGTAGTCACCTTTGCTAATTGTCCCAACTGATACGCCGTATCAGTTGTGACGTTCGTGCCTTGACGTGATCAGCTGCCGTTTGTGTTGACAGTTGACAGCTGACCACGCAACGCACCACATGTTCTGCCGGCTCCGCTGTTGGAGCCTCCGTGTTGGTTTGAACAATAAAGTTGTTCTTCACGAAGACTTCGACTTCCTTTATTTCTACAAATTGGCGACGAGAGTGGGATCCGACAGAACATGTGCAGACCCAGCAGTGTCGAGTCCACCTAATCCAATTTTGGTGCCTAGACCCATGGAAGACGTGGTCAGACGAAAGTTACCCAAGACACCAAGTCTGGACAGTGCACCACTAGCCATCACAAGCAGAACAGGCAGACTCCTGGGTCCTCCAGCTAGACTTAAAGACTTTGTGTGTGAATGAATCTCTTCTTCCCTTAGGGAAGGGGATGTGTTGTGTTTTACCTTTGTCCCTGCGTGGACACCGTAGTCACCTTTGCTAATTGTCCCAACTGATACGCCGTATCAGTTGTGACGTTCGTGCCTTGACGTGATCAGCTGCCGTTTGTTTTGACAGTTGACAGCTGACCACGCAACGCACCACATGTTCTGCCGGCTCCGCTGTTGGAGCCTCCGTGTTGGTTTGAACAATAAAGTTGTTCTTCACGAAGACTTCGACTTCCTTTATTTCTACACCGTGTTACCATGTTAGTACACAGGAACAATCCCAATCATGTAAGATGGATGCCTATTATGACGTCTTGCCATCCAATTGGTTGAAACCAAGCCTCAATGTGGACACAGTGCGTGATGACACACGAAACACATCCAATAGCCGCAAAGATGTAGACAAAGCCTGTTACATCAGCAACAAGTGTCTAACTAGAACGCAAGAAAGTTCTTGCCGTTGCGGCCTGGTTTCTCATTAAGTAGGAGTGTTGGAATGCAAATACGTTTCACAACACAGGCCTGATTACTCCTTTCGTAGAAGTGTTGGAACGCAAATGCGTTTCACAACGCAGTCCACCCTCTATCCTCCTCACCGCATAATACGTCGATAATACTGCTTTCGACCTTCACGCCGATGTTGTGATGCAAGGGCCAGCCGCTGGAGAAGAGTTAACTTCTCATAAGAAATACAGACAGCTGCTGGAGGAGGAAATTCGTTTGTGGAGACTGCAACGCATCCGGTGTTGAGGTGACAGTACGCCCGCTCATCGCCAAAGAAATGTGGTGTTTCCCAGATAAAGAAGAGGCGGAAACACGATGACAAGATAAGGTAGGTTGGTTTATTGCACCTCATCCACCAACAGCCAGCATCAACTGACTAATATGGAATCACACAAGAGTATTCCAACAACATCATTCTTAACAGAATACAGAGAGCAGTTCTAAGTTCTGGTTCTATGTTGTGTGCGTGTATGAGCAATACATCAACCAGTATCACACATACAAATAGCTCAAAACAATAGTGTAAATGTACATGCCCACTAGTTCAAAGCCAAATATACGAGTGAAATATGCACAGAATGACCAATTCCAAAATCAGAACGCAGAACATAATTGCACCAACATCAACAACCCCCTTCATTGGTGGATCGTAAGGGAAAGAGCATTAGTCTGTCCCTACACTGCCACTAACGTGACATCCCTACTTAGCATTTCCCAGGCAAGTTCCAGAGAAGGTGTCAGCATGTGAAGGCTTCCTAAGAAGTACACTCACGTTAAATGAGTCAAGTAGCATAAAGCTACAGAGCTCACTCTAAAATGCTCTCTCCTTTCAAGGCACGGCAGAAGACCCTGGACTCTGTCCCTAACCCCAACACAAAAGTCATAAGTCACACCCCTCGACACATCATGAGATCACCCCATCCTGCTAGACACCTACTTGTAGGTCATTTTCCATGCAGCAACAGTGCTCCCAGGCTCTCGCTCGATAAGCTTGATTCCCAGACCTTCTCCGGTGAGAAAGAACACCATCCCACATTATCAGCATTCCTATTCAAATGCATCTTCTCCTCCCTAAGCCTAGCTCCTAAAACAAAGGCATTATTCTAATTAACAGGGATGAGTTTCTCCACCTGCAACAGAGACACGAGAAAGACAATTCCACATGCACATGAATTTCATTAGCAACCTTTAACATGAGAGTGAACAGGGAGAAATGCATGTTAGGCCTACCAAATTCAGTCAACATAAGAACAGTACACAAGTTTTGAAAAGCATACGCATACATAAATCATTAAACTCGACACATTACATAAAAACATTAATATCAAAAATGATCATTAGCTATGAATACTCCTTTACGTTAAGATGTCATTTAAGCACCAACAACTACAGCGTTAATTTTTCGTTTTACATGAAAGAATGCTTAACACTTTGCACGTTATTACAGTACACAATCTATTGACCAAATGTTAACAAAAAAAGGATTATATGTGGGTGCGAACTACCCATGATTATAATGCACCCCTACAAATGAAAGAGCAAAATTGCACTGTATGACTTACCAAACCCTTTGAAGTCCATATACTTTTTTATTATTAATTTATTTATTTTGAGGGCCAGGCAACTGCCATTTCCTTTTATGCCGATCCACAGTACAAAAATCACTTTCGGATTACTCAAATTAACTTTTTTTGTTTTTCAAACCAAATGGTATATACTATCATGGAGCTGTAAATAAATAATACCCTCACATAATTCACACGTTACTTATATAGAATCAAACATGCGTCAGCCTAAGCGAGGGAGTAGCAAGAAAAATAAAATACCCCCACTTTGAGCCACACAAAATGTCCCCAGCAAAGCGACCTATCCTGACCCTTCATATGAAGGGCTGTAGGAATTTTATTTCTGAGGACAATCTGCAGAAAGTCTTCAAAATTATGCATTTACAGCTTCATTTATAATTCTTCAATTCTGCTTTCCTTATTTCTCTTTTTCTTTCATATTCTTTCCTTGCTACCCTCCTTTCCAAACGTAATTTTAAATTTCCTTCCTTCTCCCTTTCTTTTCTCCCTTCCTTTCCCCTTTCCTTCCTTCTAGTCTTTTTATGTACATATGTTCTATCCTGCTCCTATTTAACTGTCATGTGTTCATTTCTTATTTGCCTTTCTGTTCCATTATGATAGCTCACTGCATTTGCCTCCTCCTTATGTTTTTCCCCACTTTAAAACCTTCTCTCTGTTACCATTTTAAACTTCTTTGCCCCACAATTAGAGAGCTGTCCACAGCCATTTATTCTTCCAGTATTTGTTTCTCCTTCAGTCTTGAACCTGTGAGCCAGTGTTGAAAAATATGAAGGGCCCTAAAACAATGTAGTCTGTCCCAGGCATCCCTGCTTAAGCTGCTTTAGCGGGTGCTTGACTACACCCGTGAGCCTAAGAATGATGCGCTTTTATTTTTTGCTGCTACTACACAACATCTGCAAAAAGCATTGTTTTCTACAGATGCTGCAAAACATCAGCAAAAAGGTTTTAAAGGCGAGACCTACTGGCTTTGCCAATGCTTATTTTCCTTCTTGTCTGGTACTTATAGTTTTAAATTTCCTAACGTGATGTACAGGATTACAATATGCCAGATTGCAACAAAAATCTTGGAGTGTGCTACTGATGCCTAGAACTAGGAAATCAGATCTGAGATATCTGGCATTATATTGTTAAAAGTTGCTTAATACTGAAATTTAGATCACCCACATATTTCCAAAATCTTCATTCCACCATTCAATGCTTGGAATATAATTTTCTTATGTCTATGTTACCTCCTAGAATTTAAAATCCGGCAACAGGAACATTTTAAAGGCAAAGACTGACATTTTCTGCCTTCAAAATATGATTTTTATTAAATATTGTTTAGACGGGAAGCAAAATATTTGGAGATAGGCACGTGACCCTACTACAGGCAAGTTTTGCAGCAAAACACGTACTGACCAAATAACTAGTGAGTGTGCGCTAGCAAAAAAACTGTAATATATTGCATGTGTAAAATGAACCATTTACCAAAAAAAGGAGTTGTTAGGAAAAACCGTTATTAGGTTTCACCTCCACAGTGCTTGCGATGTGTTTGCACAAAATTTTGTAAAAAAACCAAAATGCTTACCTTTACAGTTGTTGCCTCCCAGGTTACCCTTGTTTCATGTCTTGCTATTAGTCAGCAACTTCTCCTGACCTCCAGCTTTCCCCTGGGCTTCAGAGTCCTTGCCAATGCCCTGGAGCACGGACCAAGTACCGCTTTCTGTGACCAGTGTCCTTCCACTGGAAATAGGTACTCTATCTTTTAATTTCCACATGTGTCTGCAATGCCTCTCCTCCCCTGCCAGAGCCTCCCGCTCTACTTTGAACCCGAAGGTATTGGAGCGCTTTCCATGAGCACCTGTTACATTACACAAGGACATAATAGTTTTTTCCTTTCTGTTTTTTTTGGCACGGGGAGATTAAGGGCGATCACCCATTACAACGATGGGGCGATCACCCATTACAACGATGGGCTCTCATCGCGGTGGCATTACAACGCAAATTTTACTTCGCGGGAACGTTTATATAGTATGGCTCTACAACGCATGCTTTTACATCGGATGGTTTGGCACATCGCATGCTATTACAACGCAGGTTTGGAATACGTGGGGTTGTCACTTAACATAAATAAATATAAATCTCAATGGTACCAGAATTTGGATTGATTTTGCGTTTTTGCAGTTGGGTTATCACAAAGCGCAGAGAGGTCCCCATTCCTTAACGCAGGGCTCTGTACCAAAATCCGAATTCATACCCAGATGATGCAAAATTAAAATTCCACATAAATATTATGGTGCACAGGAATGGAAGGGCACGTGCCACTGAGGTGCACTGAGGTGCCCAGCGGCAAGGAAGGCGCCTAGAGGTGAAGAAAATAAAGGTTTCTGTGCAACTTTTCAGAGTCCCGCACCTTTCTGAACCCTAACCAGGGGCTCCTTGTACCCTACAAATCACTTTACTGAGGCTCCAGACACACGCATAATCCCTTTTACAATAAAGAACTCGGGATAGCCCTGGCTTTGTCAATTTCAAAAGTGTAAAAAACTGCATTAACCCACGGAGCTATAGCGTGGATGTCTTAGGAAGGCATGGGTGTTAGGATGTAGATATGCACGTGCAGTGCTCTCGTGACTGGGATCGGACTTCACGCGCATGCATGCGTCTGCGAGTCAGGCTCGTGGCCGCAGCCCCAGTCTTTGAGGCTGATGCCGTGAGCGCGCGTTTGAAGAATACACGACTCACAGCTCACAATAATCAGGCGACAGACTTGCACCTGCTAAATAACATTTTTAAAGTTGAAAGGATGAGGGTGGCACATTCTGAATGTCTGTTGTGGCATTGGCCGTGGGCAAGGAGTTGAAAGGGATAGTGTGAGAAGAGGCTGGGCCAGGTGGACTCTGTGACAGTGTATGGAAGGAGCCATCAGAAGAGCCTCATAATCTAATGTAACATGAAAGACCAGGAACGCCTGGAGTGTGTGGGATCGGTCAATCCGTCCAATAAGGGCGGCGCCTTGAGAACAGTCATCATGGCCATATGTACAATTGTGGTACCATCAATACCCGAGTGAGAGGACCAGAGGGTGTTTAATGCACCGCAGGAGACTCTGTCACAAGTGTCAGACTTGGCATCAATGTTCGCTCACTAAAAAAATGCCCTCCACTCCCTCGTCCTGAGCCTGGCTCTAACACTGCCTGTTCGCCTTTCCCTTTCTCACAGATAGACAGGACAGATGCAGCCCTAATTAATTGTGTACATTAATCAAGAAACTGCTTTTTCTTTTACACAAAAAGGCAGATACACAGACTAATTGTCACATATGCGCGGCGAAAAGAAAAGATCGGGTGGTGGGTGGCCACACAAAAAACTATGGTTTCCCTGCAGCCTCGTCCCAGGGAGTTATAGAGGCAAAAGAGAAAAAACTACGCGTTGTAATAGTCGCGCAATGTATTCTTATCCGTGGTAATGCTTTGTTCCATAGGGGTTAACATATTGGCGTTGAAACAACATGCGGTGAAAAAAACACGCGATGTAATAGTAATTGCGATGTAGAAACAGCGTGGTAAAAGCACGCGTTGTAACCGTTTGCGATGTCGGATCATACATCCCGTAATATGCCCAGAATTACAGAATGTTGAGCCGATGCTGAGACTCGAACATGGCTCCCTGACCGCTCCAAAGTCAGCAGATCTGGCCATTACGCCACATTCTTCCCCCCTTTCATTTAGGGGTCTTTGGATCACATCCTCTGAGTATGGTGGGCAGTGGTGTGTGAACGCAGACAGCGCGCAATTTTTTAACTTCTCATTTATGTGAGCGCGGCTGACCACTTTGTTTTCCCTTACAAGTGCACCTCGGTAGGCCATTTCAGGCTGGCTTAGTTAAATTCCAGCAGCCCCTTATATCTGTCTGCTGAGTTGTGTCCCACCCAGCCCCCGTGCTGCTTCCCAGAGAGGCTTTGCCTGGTTAAACTACCGCACTCATAGGTGCCGCCTGTACGAGTCATGCAAACTGCCTCCTTCCCTGTTCTACTTCTTCCCTAAATGTTGGGCGCAGGGAAGATAAATGCCTAAGTGTGAGGTATTCAGAACTTTCCCCAAGATTAATTTTCCTCTGATAGCCCCACCTACTGAACTATGTGCTGTTTTGGCAAATGCTAATTGTTAAAAGTAGTTCAGCTTACCAACTTATTTTACACCCTATTGATTCATTTTGCTGAAACTTCTTTTGGCTTCTAATTTCTCAGCCAGGCGCGAAGTGTCTGGCACCGGTAGTAACTCACCTACTTATGCTTTTGTGTAAATTTGCCTACTTAGTTTTGAGTTGCTAGTTTTTTAAAATAGTTGTCTACATGTACCAAAATGAAAGTTAAAGGAGCCAAATTAATGTTTGATGTCTTTGTCACCCACCTTTCTCCTACTCGCTGTTGTTTTCAATCCCACCCCTCTTCTCCCTCCTGCTTACCAATATGTTTTCCACCCTCCTTCCTACTGTTGCTTGGAATGCTCTCACCCCCACCCGCAATGTTTTTTTGCATGTTGCACAGCAGTGCCTTCTGATCAAGGTCTTAGAGCCAGATGTATGCGACCATTTGATTTTGAGACTCGCAAATTGCGATTTTTAACAACTCGCAATTAGCGAGTCGCATAACGAAATGTACTAATTTGTCTCAGACACATTTAGCGATTCCCAATGGGGTCGCAAATAACTTACCTCATTAATATTCAGGAGATAGGTCGCAATTTGCAACCCATTGGAAATGGTCTGTAATCACAGGGATGGTGCTTGGGTCAGCAGACCACCATGTCTGTGATTCCTTTTTATATAATGATTTTTTTTTTCTGGAATGCCTTACAGGAAAACGGGATGCATTTAAAATCAAAAAGGAAAAGTTTCCTTTCAATTTTTAAGAGTAGTCTGTGGGACCACTGCCTGCTCATAAAAATTGTTGTCGCCCATATTCACAAAGGGGAAGGGGTCCCTTGAAGACCTCTTCCTGTTTGCGAATGGGTTACTACCTCCTTCACGGAGTTGGTAAGGTTGGTAAAATATAAATGTTCTGCATTCCCGTCACAAAACATTCATACGTGCCATTGCGACTCGCTATTAGGAAGGGTCGACCTTGAAACGCCCCTTCCTAATAGCACTCGCAAACCCTATTTTGCGAGTCAGTAATAGGTTACTAACTCGCAAAATAGGGTTAGTACATTGCAAAAGCTGTTTTAGCAGTTGAAAACTGCCTGATTCTTTGTTTCCTGTCCACTAAAAACAGTTGTACATCTCAACCTTAGACTCACTCTGCATTTTAAGGGTTTGAGTTCTGGTGTCTAAATGGGTATGTGCCACCTCTAATGTTTACTTATTTTAAAATAATGGAAAGAAATTACTAGCTTTCAGGTTTGCTCTCTAATGATTACGAATTGGAGACTGAGGGTTTCAATGTTCATTTGTTCCTCATAAACTTTGCTACTTTTATAATTAATGGCAAAAGATCAAAAAGCCTGGTACAGTTTTATTTGGACAGGAATGTTAAAAAACAAATGGTTCTGTCTGCATTACATTCTTTGATGAAATGCTGAGGTATGCACAAAGTAGGTCGATTTATCTTTTACAAATTAATTGTGAGGATTCAATTTCCTGTTTGTGGTGGCATTCATTAGGAATGAAAATAATGATGATGGTTCCACGTCCAACAAAGACTATGAGGAGGAAACTTGTGTGAATTTCTGGATAACTTTGTGGCAAAGTCTATACAAAAGGAGATCTCCTCCTACTCCGAAAATGCGGCTAATCATATAATCAGTTCCATGACTAAAGCCGCATCCTCTTCCTTGAAGAAGATCACAAGGGGACTGAGCATAATATGGATGGCAGCGGTTCAATTCCACAATATGGAAAGGACTTACAGCCCGTATGGCAAGACCCTAGAGTTCTCTGGGTGGGCCACATAAAAGGGCATACGATGAGTTAATATTCACATTTTTTGTTGACTTGGATGATAATGATACATACTTTTTGAAATTGGGTTACTGGTTGAGGGGATTGAAACCCTACTCAAGCAGCAACCACAGTCTTTGTCAGGGTGAAACACAAGCAAACCCCAAATTAACCTGTGCATCACCCTCTGGTAGCAGGACACAAAGCAGTTGGGCAATGTGTAAAGTATTTATGAAGCACTTCAAACAGCCATAAAGTGAAAACACAACACTACAAAAAACCCACACCAATTTAGAAAATTAGAGTATAATGTAATACATTATTTGAGACCAAATTGACAAACATCCAATCAGTAGAACCAGAGATATGTAATGATAAAGATTTATGCGGAAATAGTGTGTAGAAGCACAAAGCGTCACCTTTGGTTATCAGGTCACTTCTGACGAGACAAAGTCACAAGCTCAGGCTGACAACGATGGGGAGTGGGCCGGAGACAGGGACCGTGTTAGGCCCGCTGAACAAAGTAGCTTAAACCCTTGTGGGGTGTTACGATCTACCGCATCATGGATGCGTCACACAGCAGCAGTTCCGAGGAACTGCGGGGCAGTGATGCCGAGTCTTTCATTGTTGTCGAGGATGACGTCGATGAAGGGCTTGAAATCTGAAGTCCTGCTTCGAAGATGTGTTGCACACCAGCAGTTCTGAAAAAGCTGTGGGCTGCCATGTGAAGTTCAGCATTGCCATCAAGGATGCTGTCAATGATGGGCTTGCAATACGAAGGCCTATGATACAGTGTTTTCTGGTCCCACTTGCTTACCATTGGTCCTCCAATGGACCTTTTAGTCCAACTGAAAGGCGAGGGGAGTTAACATTTATATCAATCACATTCAAAGGACAGTGCAACCCATTTGGCTACACAATGAGGGCCAGGAATCAGTGGGTAGAGTTAAGAAGGTTTAATACAAATTAATAATAAAATTCAAATACACAATTCTTAACACCATACTATAAAGGTACAGAATACCAACTGGTAGTCCGAACATTCTGAAGAAATTGAGGGTGACTAATTTTAGGCACATGTTGGGATGGGTAAATACAATGTCAATGAATGTCATGATATGTGCAGGCCCGACAACGGCAATATCAGTAAATGCAATGTAAACGTATGCCACAGCCTGTGCCCACATAACGTCGTCAATGTAATGTCTATGTATACCGTAACTTGTGCCTGTATAGCAGCGCCAACATCAGCAATAATGATACCAATGTGTCATAATCCATACTAGTACAATATTATTATTGTTGACAAGAACAATGTAAATGCACGTTCAGACCAAAGCAAATATTACCTATGACAACACCAGTAATGATGTCAATGTGCAAGATGACAACTGTATGCACAATGTTGGTAATGTCGATAAAAATGATACCAGTGGCTGCCATATTATTCTTAGGAGTTCCAATGAACTCACATTATTGCTGCCAGATTTACCCAAGGTGACCTTCCCATCAACCACGAGTCAGAGATCCGTGGTCAGGCAGGTCCTGCGACCCATGCCCATGCTTATCGAGTAACAGGTCAAAGGTGGGGTCCCCCATAAATTATATGCAAACACGCACCCAGGGAAAAACCTGATCGATTCCACAGATAAATAGTTGTACCACAAACAAGTCCGAGTTAACTGACCCCAATAAAACCCATTTGGCTAAAGGCTTGCATTCCCCTGGAATACCCCAAGTCTAGATACCGCTTGTAGATAGTTACACTCAACCAATCAGGGCACAACATGCACAGCACACTTAGTGATCACGCACTCCTCACTCTGGACATCTGGACATATACACACTGGCACATACGCTCTCCTTGTGGTTGAGAGTAATCTGTGTCCTCATCATATGCACACATGTGATTGATTTACGACTAAGATGCTCTTTTGGGATATAGAGAACATTTTATTGTACCTCATGAACTGTATAAATTGATGGCTAAAACTTTGTACATCGAGAGATTTTGAGCAGATGCATTCTGTCCAGGCACTCCTGGCCGCAGCATTTAATTAAACTAACTTGTTCTGGTTTTTCCAAATGCCTCGTCTTTTCATTTATTTAAGGTAAATTAACATCTGAGCTACACAAACAAGCAGTTAAGTCACCACAATACAAAAGAACAACACCAAGATTTGATGCTCCGAAAATAATCTAAATTTCTCTTGCCTATACATTAGTACTATAAATCTAAGTTAAGAGGATGGTTTAGGAACCTAAAGAATCTCAAAATCAGGGAATTTCCATGAAGGAAACCAGAACAAGCACTGAAAAATTAGGTAGGGAAATATCACATCTCAGAAGTTCGGTCAAGAGTCTTCTGTGGATCACGGAATAAGTGTTAGCTTAAGCCATATTCAGTATAGAGTCAAAGGTAAGCATAGAGATCTAAATCTCCATAGGTCCATAGGCAATGGAAAATCAGGTGAGAGGCCTGCAATGAAGTCCACTAGCAAGATCTGCATAGAGTCTGCAGAAGGGGTTTAGCAGGAGAGTATATGAAAGTGTCTCTTATAGAAGAGTTTCTGAAGAGGTTCTGAAGTCAGACGGGATGAACACTGTTATATCACACAAAGTCTCTAGGTAACAACCCTTGTAGGCCTCATCCTCAAGGGTTCATTGTTCTTGTCTATTTCTCATATTGCAGACTGCAACATCAACGTGCCATCCTACACTGGACATGGGAACAACATCTTATCACGAACAAGGTAAATTGCAACACGGCTGAATAGGCCTTTCAGTTGTCGCTCTGTCTCCCCAATTACTTTTTGTCAAGGTCTTCTTCTCAGGCTCTTTCTCGATCTCTAGCACAGTAATGTATCTATTCTCAAACTAACAATGCATGTGAATACCTGCAAGAAATGTCAAGCTAGCAGAAAATGAAAAACAGCATTTATGCAGTATGGTGAAATACAGGACTACTCAAGACAACTTAGAGCATTAACTCAATAGTGAACATTTAATATGCATGGGTACATTCAAACACAAAGGAATATATGTCTTTAGCACATAGCATCAGATTTTTCGCACACGGTAAATAATTGGAATAGTAATGAGCAAGTATGGTTAAGAACGTTTAATTAAATATACGTGTACAATTAGTGCACACATTACATAAACTTCATGTCGTTTTAAGAGAAATCACATTCTACAAATACAAGGATGGTTTCTAGTTACATTACTAACCATTAAACATTATTCATGGTATCAAAGCACACATTCTCATTTAGTACAGTTAAACACACAGTTTAGGTAAATTCACTAATCCTACAGAAAATGCACTCTTCAAATATTGTAACAAGTGCAACCCCTACATTAATTGTTAAACCATACAAGATCCATATGTTAACTGCATGTTCATCTGATGTATCTATTAAGTATTTGTGACGTATAACGGGTGAGCAAACATGCACTGCAACACCTATGTCGAGGATGCGATGTGTAGCTGTGCATCCAAGGAGAATGTTGGTTGCGCTGCTAGGTCTGACGTCGGGGATTCGTCGTGCTGCAGCGGTTCTGAAGCAAAGCTGTGAAGAGATGCATCACACTGCATCGGTTCTGCTCACAGAACCACAGCTGGGCTGGCAGTGCACCTTCATGCACACTTCCAAGGGTCCAGGACTGGGGTGACACCACTTTGGAGGTAAGACTTACAGCAGACAGAGGTCAGGTGCTGGGTTCAAGGTGGTTGGAGCTTTTTCTGTCCCTGAGGCTCTGATCAGGAGGCTAGCCAACAAGCCCTTGGATTCGGATCAAGATACAGATGCAGGTCCAGTCCTTCTCACTCAGGCAGCAGGGCAGCAAGGCAACAAAGAAGCAGTTCCTTCTTTCAGAGCAGGTCAGCAGTCCTTTAGAGTCTTCCACAGATCCAGAAGTGTACAGAAAAGTTGGGGCTGAGGGTCCATTATCTATACCTGTACCCAATTTGAAGAAGGAAATGTTTTTAGAGACTTCCATCCCCAATGGTGCTTGGAATTTTCCACTTGCCTACTCTGGCCCCAGCTTGCCTGGGGTCACAGAAGTCTAATGTAAACCCTTTTTGAGAGTGCTCAGGCAGAGCTTTTGTGATGTGCAAGTATTGTAGAGGACAGTTCCTCCACCTCATCAAGTCAGAGACGGCTCATCCTGCCAACACCTATTCCCTCTTTGTCTCACTGTCTGGGAGCAATACACAAAGACCAACTGCCAGCTACACCTAGTCATGTGACACAGGATGCAGGCACCAAATGACTGGGACATGAAAATACCAACTTTCTAAAAGTCAAAATATACAATAAACTTGACCTGTTCTCATTTTACAGTTCTTTAGTTATAATTATCACATTCTTATCTGGGTATAAAAAGGATAAACACTCTTCTTTTATATAAATGAATTGTGCTACATTGACAAAACTCAAACGTGAATCAATAGTTCTGCATAAACAAAACCTAAAGAGACAGCACAAAGGCATTGTTTTCAAACGAAACAATAATGACATTAATACATACGGATCAATATTATGTCTTGAAAAAAAAGTATGGACAACATTAAGTGATACATTAATAGGGGGAACAGCCATTACAACGCGGTTTTTACCACGCGCAGATTTTACATCGCATGCGTTACAACGCATGCGATGTTACAACGCAATGCCATTACAACGCAAGTCTTTACATCGACTTGCGCTAGAAGGCGTGCTAACATTACAAATAGTGTAGTTTACTATCCCAACACCTTCCCTACTGTTACGTGGACTGGAGTTGGAATAGTAAATTACACTTTTCTAATGTTAGCACGCCATCTAGTGCAAGTCGATGTAAAGACTTGCGTTGTAATGGCATAGCGTTGTAACATCGCATGCGTTGTAACGCATGCAATGTAACTGCACGCGTTGTAATGACACGCGTTGTAATGTCATGCATCCCATTAATAGACACTCAAAAAGAAATAAAATATTTTTGAACCAGTCCAAAAGTTTCTCTGCCGAAGGGGTTAATTCATGGCTGCTCAAGGGAAGCTAGGCCCTTTCGGTATTGGCATCTGGGTTCAAGCGTCATCTAAAATGGATGCATTATTGTCTGTACAATTTCTTTTCATCATCAATATTGGTGAAAAAGGTTAGTGAAATCCCAGATGGTTCGAGCCTACGCTTCTCGAACCATGGGTGGCTGGGGGTTCTCTTCATGGCTGTGGGCTGGTGAATGCTCTTGTGAATCTAGGAAAAGTGTGAAAATACAATGGGGCATATTATCAAGTACGGCGTTAAACTTATCGCCGCTTTAGCGGCAGAAAACTGCCGCTAAAACGGCGATAATGGGCTTAATAATATGCCCTGGAGAATTCCCATAGAAGCCCATGTTGACACCAGAAGATGGGCTTCTATGGGAATTCTCAAGGGCATATTATCAAGCCCATTATCGCTGCTTAACTGCCGCTAAATCGGTGATAATTTTAACGCGGTTTCTTGATAATATGCCCCTATGTTAGCTATAATGTGTGTACCCTCTCATAGAAAGCTGCAAGCAAGCAGCTCTACAATAATGATTACCTTATGTTTTCAAAAAAGGAAGCAGGGGGCAAACTTATTCCCGTGTTTGTTCTATGATACATTCAAATGCCTCTAAAAGTAGGATGGGATGTTGCAGATATGTTTTGGAATCCTTAACCTATAGGAAATGATAGACAAAAGATAAATGTATGGCCTGACAGCTGCGTTCAGAGCAAATTCTACGCTAATGGTTCTATATTTAGCTTCACCACTTACGGTGCGTGACTGCATGACGTTTCTTTCTTTAAAACAAAGTTCGAATGGTGGCTTAGAGTGTGCTTGAAACATGTAGAATTAGTGGAAAGGATACTAGTGACTGACGAACAACGATTCTCTGATATTAAGAGTCAAACAACAATTCATAACCCATTTTGAGAGGGGCATGTTTAACATGCAGTCCCGAATCCAGCAGTGCTGTAACACGTACTTGGAATGCTAGTATTCATTCATTATCGATGCCTCCATCATCATACTCGAACCGTTAGTGACATCGCTCTCTTTCTGTTCCCTATTTAAGTCAGACTAAAGTAGTTGAGTGGGGATCAGGGGCACATTGAATTCTGGTACATGTAGTTCAATGTCAAACTGATTTGGGATTGCGACATGCATATGAATGAGCGAATGTTAAAGTTTGTTTATTTTGGACAGTTCATTCAGGCCATGGCTCACTGTATTGAATTTTACATTTAGATATGCCTCTTGCTTTTAATCAACTGAGCTTCCAGATCACGTCCTCTGAGATGCGGTTGAATGACACTTAGTAATTTCCACTGGAAGTCCTTTTCATAATGTTAAAGTTCACAGAAAGGGTTACCCATTGGGGCAGATAAAGTTTTAGTCTTGAGACGCGATTTGTGTTGTACTATACGTTGTTTAATTTCTTGACTGTTTTTCCCAATGTAGATTTTATCACAAGGGCAAATCACAGCGTGGACCACATTTTTCAACTAGCAGTTTGAAAATTCATTGTGTTTCCAACATATCTGTCCGTAGGTGAATAAAGTACCCTGAATTGTTTGGCTGCATACAATGCAATTCCTGCATTTATGATGGCCTTGGATGGGTGTTAGGTTCCATCTTGAGATTAGATCCCCTTTTTTAGATGGCTAGTTGCAAGTTGCTTTCACAATTTGGGAGCCTATCCTGGCATTTTTCTTCAAAGCGTAGAGGGGGTAATCGAACACACATTTGGAATTCCTAATTAAATGCCAATTGCTGCGAATAATTATTTTTAAATTGCTAGTTTGAGAACAAAAGGTACTAATAGACCAACCTTGACAAAGGAATCTTCTACTTTTTGGCCAATAATTCCTTTCATGGTACTCTCTGTCTTTCAATTTGTCTCATAGAATCCCTGTGTGGAAGAACTAATCCTCTTTCCTGGAGCAGTTCCTTTGGATTCTCAGACCCTGCCCAAATGGGAAATTCTCCCATAGGTTTCTAGGATGGAAACTTCGGTAACGAAGAGCATTATTCTTGTCAGTCAGTTTGCAATATAATGTTGTCAAAAGAGTATCTTCAGACTGTGTCACTTCTACTTTGAGAAATGTCAAACTGTTTTGTTCTTTGTCATACTGAATTGAATGTCAGGGTGCCTGTTGTTTAGCCAGTTGGAAAAATGTGTCAGTTGTTCATTATTCCCATCCCATAGACACCAGATGTCGTCAATATATCAAAACCATTGAACAAAATGACCGGTAAATGGGTTGTTTGTGTGAATGGATTTCATCTCAAAGGTGCCATAAAGAGTACTGCCAATTCCGGCACAAAGGGACATCCCATAGCAGTCCCTTTGACTTGAAGGAAAAATTCAGCTTCAAATTTGAAATAGTTTCTTTTCAACGCAAGGGCAGCTAACTTGAGTGCTCACTTGCAGCTTTCTATGAGAGGGTACACGCATTATAGCTAACATAGTGTTTTCACACTTTTCCAAGATACACACCAGCATTCACTAGCCCACAGGCTTGAAGAGAACCCCCAGCCACTTGTGGTTCAAAACACGTTGGAATGGACCATCTGGGATTTCCCTAACTTTTTCCACCAATATGGATTTTGAAAAGAAATTGTACGAACAATAACTCATCCATATTAGATGATCAGCAGAGACATTTTTGGACTTGTTCAAAAACAATTTCTTTCTTTTTGTGTGTCTATTAATGTATCATTTAATGTTGTCCATGCTTTTTCTCAAGACATAATATTGATCCGTATGAATTAATGTCATTATTGTTTGTTTGAAGACAATGCCATTGTGCTCTCATTAGGTTTTGTTTATGCAGCACAATTGATTCACGTTTGAGTTTTGTCAATGTAGCACAATTCTTTCATGTAAAAGAAGAGTGTTTATCCTTTTCATGCCCAGATAAGAATGTAATAATTATAACTAAAGAACTGTGAAATGAAAACACAGGTCACGTTTATTGTATATCTTGTCCTTCAGTAAAAGCATGTAATTGTCATGATTGCAGAAAGCGGACTCAGGAATGCCGAGAACAGATCCAACATGGCGGCTCACTATCGCGCATGCGCGAAGAAGTCAGGCAAGTAGATAAGCCTGACTTTCTGTAACCTCGAGGCTTCACGTTCTTGTGTTGCCCCGCAGGCTGTTTTGTTAAACTTCCTGTTTCTGACTCTGACTTCGGAAATTCTACTACCCTCGGATTTTGCGACCCTGTCCTCCGTTTCCTGATCTTTTTGCCTTTAGCTGAGTATCATTGGATCAGCTATTGTCCAGAGCTCTGGTTACTCGGGTATGCTCCTATCTTTTTTGTTATTCCTCTGCGTGCTTGGAAAATCTGCAGTGCTTCCGGCTCCGTTTGTTCAGAGATTACGCGGGTTGTTGTGGGCTCCGCCCGCCTTACCGGATATATTCCCGCGGGCCGGCCGGGTTTAACAAACCCCCGTTTCTAGTCCTTGGACGCCCCGACGGACTGGTAAAGCCCTCTGCTCCCCTTAGTTATTGCCCTTTTTGTCTTGTGTTGCTTTCCCTGGAACAAGTCATCTCCACTGAATCATATGCTGTGTGGACTTGGTGTGGAGCTTCTCTTCGGAACCTGCATTTCATCCCTCTGAAGGGTCTCCCTACTGCTGTAGAACTCGCTTCTATTTTCTTACAGCATGTGGTCCGGTTGCATGGTTTTCCCACCGTGGCAATTTCAGATAGGGATACCCAGTTTATTTCTCGTTTCTGGAGAAAACTATGCTCCCTCCTGCAAATTGATGTAAGACTGTCATCTAGCCATCACCCGCAAACTGATGGACAGACGGAGAGGGTTAATCAGTGTTTTGAACAGTATATAAGAAGTCAAACATTACACTCACTCACGGAATGGGATAAGATGGTGTGGGTGGCAGAAATCGCTTACAATAACAGTCAACACAAATCCACCAAATACACACCTTTCTTCTGTTCCTACGGTTTTCATCCTAAAACCATACCCTCTGTGACCACTTCAGAATGCACCGATCCTGCAGTCAGTGAGTTCATTCAGGACATTCAGAACATACACCAACTCACACAGGTAAATCTAGACCAGGCAAAGGCCAGCTATAAAAAAGGGGCTGATTTACATAAGCATGCAGAACCTTTGTATAAACCAGAAGATGAGGTATGGTTATCCTCCAAGTACATACCACTACGGGGTCCTTGTAAATTTAAACCTAAGTTCCTTGGACCATACAAGATCACAAGGGTGATAAATCCGGTGGTCATGAAGCTAAACCTTCGGGTTTCCTTCAAGGTACACCCGGTTTTCCACGTATCGCTGCTAAAACCTGTGGAACCTGGTACTCGTCTTCCTGCGACCCCTGCTCCGGTTTTGGTGAACGAAGAGAATGAATACGAAGTGGAAGCCATCATAGACTCAAGAAGGAGTAGCCGCCGTTTGCAGTATTTGATACATTGGAAAGGTTTCGGTATAGAAGAACGCACCTGGGAACCGGCCAGCCATGTGCATGCCCCTCGATTGGTACGTCTGTTTCATAGCCGACAACCTCACAAACCCAAACCTGTGGGGGGTGCTCTGGGGGGAGTGTACTGTCATGATTGCAGAAAACGGACTCAGGAATGCCGAGAACAGATTCAACATGGCAGCTCACTATCGCGCATGCGCGAAGAAGTCAGGCAAGTAGATAAGCCTGACTCCTGTAACCTCGAGGCTTCGCGTTCTTGTGTTGCCCCGCAGGCTGTTTGTTAAACTTCCTGTTTCTGACTCGGACTTCGGAAATTCTACTACCCTCGAATTTTGCGACCCTGTCCTCCGTTTCCTGACCTTTTTGCCTTTAGCTGAGTATCATTGGTTCAGCTATTGTCCAGAGCTCTGGTTACTCGAGTATGCCCCTTTCTTTTTTGTTATTCCTCTACGTGCTTGGAAAATCTGCAGTGCTTCCGGCTCCGTTTGTTCAGAGATTACCCGGGTTGTTGTTGGCTCCGCCCGCCTTACCGGATATATTCCCGTGGGCCGGCCGGGTTTAACAAACCCCCGTTTCTAGTCCTTGGACGCCCCGACGGACTGGTAAAGCCCTCTGCTCCCCTTAGTTATTGCCCTTTTTGTCTTGTGTTGCTTTCCCTGGAACAAGTCATCTCCACTGAATCATATGCTGTGTGGACTTGGTGTGGAGCTTCTCTTCGAAACCTGTTCGGACCCTGACTCATCGCTGGACTCCTTCCGTTTATGTAACGGTAACTGCGCACTGGGTATAAGGGGTAATACAGCTTAACTCTGTTACAGCGCTTATCTCATTGGTGTCTCTGTTTTAGGAACATTGTTGCTCATTGAAGATGGGACATATCTCATGGTATCTGTGACCTTCTCGGCTTCGTTAACCCTGTGCCTTTCCTCCGGAAGAATCTACATCATTCTTTGCCCCTTATGATAGTCACAGTTCAGGAGCTAGGTATTTACACATTGTAGATTATCCACGTTCTATCTAGTTGGGTCTGGGTATACCTACTCACTCTGTCTTTGTCCTTTTCCAGAAAACCAAGTCCCCCTCACACGCTGATGAAGTGAAGACTACAGCTCCGGGGATTGTTAGACCTCTCTTGTTCCTTGTTTCGTTTCCCCTCTTTCCCCTATTACCAGTGTACTCTAGGGTTCGATAGAGACACTAGGTGGTGGTGGAAGGTTGGGATCTATACAACAGTATCCTGAAACTCCGTGGCGGTCCTGCAGGATCTTCTCCTGGTAAGGTTCTTACAGTAATCTAACCAACCACATTCTTGATAGTTTTTTCGCATTTTGCCTGAGGCCTACACTGGTTGTTGTTAAGGGCCCAACCCCTCTAAGTTTTAAACTTTCTAAAAGTGGCATTTTCAGAATTGGGACAGAAAATCCAACTTTACCATTAAAGATTTTTTAAATTATAATTCTTTAGACACCAAACTCAATATCATTTAATAAATGTAATAATGTAGTATCTTGGTTATTATGTTTACATGTCATCCACTGCTCCACCAGTGGAACACTCTTTAGATGATATAACATAGAATGTTTGGGTATGAAGTATACAGTTGCCTTGCTGGCTGCTCCTGGTGGGGCTGAACACTGCTGTATTACTGAACTTGTAACCAACTGAATAAATCCTCTGAAACATCACAATCAGCCTGGACCTGATCACCACAATTTTATGGCGACGAGTTGAACCCAAGAACCTGCTTCAGCTACCTCTGAGGACATCTGGAGTACCTATTCTCTACCTCAATCTACTCCTGTATCTACAGCTGCACTTACTTATCAACTGGCAACACATCAGCCCCACCAGTGACCTCTCATTGGTCGCCCTCTACACAAAGTGCCAGTTTCAATCTCTACGCAGCTCAAGTCTTTGCCTGCTGTTCCAGTTCTTGCTGTCCCTACAGCGTCTCAAGAACTCTGTTCCTGTTGTACCTACAGGGTCTGTTGTAACTGCAGCTCAGGACTATACATGCTGTTTCTACAGTGTCTCGACAGCAAGGTAATTGTTCTATTGTTCTGCCTGAATGGATTGCCTCAATTTGTGTTTCCAAAGGGAGTGGGATTCAGTCTTACACGTTCAATTTCGTTTGGGACTAGTCTACATTTGCACACAATTAGTGTCGCATCAACATGTTCTCTGCTTCCAGCCAAGCAACCTCACACTACAGAGTGTAATTTGAGGTGTGTCCAAACAGCTTGACAGTCCTTGCACAAGTGTGCTGTGAAGTCATCTCAACACCTGGTAATAAGTCATCAAAGCTGACTACGTTTCGCCTCTACTAAGGTCTACAAAGCTACAACAAAAGTCTACGCTGCAACTACAAACGTCTACTTTGTCTCATGAACTAAGGTAACTAGTTTTTGCCTCCAGTGCGAAGTGCAGTGTTTCTGTTGTCAGTAAGGCTCATTCGTGACTGTTTGGTGCAAGATTTTGCCTTTCTGAGGGATTGGATGTTTTAACGCTTCTCCCTGCCAGCGCTGCTCCGGTTTGTACCCATTTGTTCGGTTTTAATTTTCAACTACTGGCTCTTTGGTGTTTTCGCCGGGTCAATTTGCCTGTTGCAAGTGTGGAGACATACACGGTGAGCAAAGCGTTTTCAACTTTATTTTTACCAATGGTTGTTGTCTTCTACGAGGCCAGTATTAAAGTTGTGGGGCGATTCAAAATTCAATAGCGGCATGCGCAGCTTGCCTTGGTCGCGCGTAGCTGCTCAAGAACTCTTCATGACGTCTTGCCAGTTCTTATCTTGTCAACTGACGTTTTGCAGTTGGAGCGTGCCGTGAACCTCTTGGCGTACGTCTCTGAGCATGCCGCCATCTTGTTGTTGGCAGATTCAGTCATAGCTTTCACCTTCAGTGATGTGCGCTCTCTGCCTGTAAGTTGCCAACCACGTCCTTCTCGGCACAGCTTGGAATTACTTTACAGTGTTTGGCGATGTCATGTCATCCGGTAAATATTTCATTGCTTTCACCTTCAGTGATGCGCACTCTCTGCCTGTAAGTTGCCAACCATGTCCTTCTCGGCACAGCTTGAAATTACTTCACAGTGTTTGCCGATGTCATTGCATCCGGTAAATATTTCATTGCTTTCTCCTTCAGTGATGCGTGCTCTCTGCCTGTAAGTTGCCAACCACGTCCTTCTCGGCACAGCTTGGAATTACTTCACAGTGTTTGGCGATGTCATGTCATCCGGTCAAGATTTCATTTCCGGTTTGCCTGGTGTCTTCATTTCGACATCTTGTAGGTACTTTCTTTGTTTTGGGTGCACATCAGTTTGTTTTATCACAGTGCACAGTCGTGGGTGCCAAGTGTTTTTCCCATCTTCAACTCATCTCTCCTGACTCGCTGCAACACGTTTGGATTTTCCATGCTTTGACCTGTGGACTCCAGAGCCATTAGTGTCCAATGAGACAGTGGACACATGTTATGTTGCAGTTATGCTACCTTTATTTTACAATCAACTCTGCTTTTATGGGTTTACTGCTTATCATTTGTATTTCATGTAACTACAGTTCTGCTGCTTCCACAGTGCGATTATTGGATGATATGTTTACAGGTCTAAGAGATGAGTCATGAGATCCTACCCTTATATATGGGTTTTTACACCGTTTTTCCATCTCAATTCTTGAGTCAGTTTTAGTTTCATGTTCAGCATTCTCATATTCCTCTACCCCACACGGGGTGCACAGTGTGGCACCTGTTTCCATTACTACTGTTTTCAAAGAATGGGTTATAGTCCCATGTTCCTTCTTAATATGACTTGTCACTGTTGTCTTCACTTGCCACGTCTGGTATGGGTGTCAGTCCCATATCCACGTCTCGATGGATGTCTTGTGTGTAAGCCACCCTGCGCCTCACCTTTGTCCTGTGTGTAAGCCGCCCCGTGCCTCACGTTTGTCCTGTGTGTAAGCCACCCAGCGCCTCATGCTTGTCCTGTGTGTAAACCGCCCCGCGCCTCACGTTTGTCCTGTGTGTAAGCCGCCCTGCGCCTCACGTTTGCCCTGTGTGTAAGCTGCCCTGCGCCTCATGTTATTTTGTATGTTAAAGTCGCCCTGCGCATCATGTGTTTTTGTTGTCCTGTGTGTAAGCCGCCCTGCGCCTCACGTTATATGGTATGTATAAGTCGCCCTGCGCTTCATTTGTTCTTTTTTGTGTAACTCGCACTGCGCCTCACGCGTTTCTCTGTGTAAGTCACCCTGCGCTTCATGTGTTTCTTTTATGTAAGTCGCCCTGCGCTTTATTTTTATTTACACTTGGTGTTATGATCATTCTCTACGTATTGTTTCCTGTTTTAGTATATTGTTTAACCCAGTGCTGTTAACATTTTATTATCTTAATATTATTTTTACAGGGAAGCATGAGTAATCCTTTGTATTTCTCTTCTTCTCTGTCATCTTGTTTCTTCCTGATGTCGATTTCTCTCTCGCATACTTAACTAGCCAGTTGGTGTACAGAGAGTAGTCATTGATGGTTTCTTTTTCTTCTCTTTATTTCTTTCTCTCATTTATTAGAAAGGAGGATGGGAAACAGGTTATGTTTATCTGTTCTTTAAGATTTTTGGTTGCTTTCTTTTTCTCTACTTTTGCTTTGTTTCTCTCTAGTCCTCTCCTCTTTATTCTGTTCTTCTAGCTTCTACATCTGATTCCATATTTCTCTTCTCTGTTATTGTTCTGGAAGAAAGGAGGATATGTAGTATCTTGGTTATTATGTTTACATGTCAACCACTGCTCCACCAGTGGAACACTCTTTAGATGATGTAACATAGAATGTTTGGGTATGAAGTACACAGTTGGAGAGGGGCTGAGCTCCTTGCTGGCTGCTCCTGGTGGGGCTGAACACTGCTGTATTACTGATCTTGTAACCAACTGAATAAATCCTCTGAAACATCACAATCAGCCTGGACCTGATCACTATAAATAAGTTAACCCAATGTAATCCAATGGGAGAGGCAGACCTGGTAGTAGTGAAAAACGAATTTAAGAGTTTTTTACTACTAAAAGTGAAAAGTACATGTCCAACTTTTTTAATTCTCTGCACCCTGCCCTGTGGGATGTTTAGGGCTTCCCCCAAGTGTGTCTTATGTGTATTAAAGAGGAATGTTTAGGCCTGGCCAATTTTTTATTTTGCCATGTTAAAATGGCAGTTTGAAACTGCACACATAGGATACAATGGGTGGCACAAACAGTGCTCCAGGCCCACTTATAGCATTTAAGTCACAGGCCCTAGGCACAATTAGTATGACCTTACCAGAGACTTACAAGTAATTTAAATTTGCCAGTTTGGTGTAAGCCTATTCTGTCATGTTTAAAGAAGAGAGTACAAGCACTTTAGCATAGCTAACAGTAGTAAAGTGTGCAGAGTCCTGCAGTCAACAAAAACGAGATCAGCAAAAATGGAGGAGTAAGGCAAAAGCTTGGGGGAAGACCACCATAAGGCTGACAGGTCTAACACATAATATATTGATGATGATGCCACCAGCTCCTGGAAAAACTCAAAGTGACTTGTAGCACACAAACAGTGGTTTTAGATGTGGATGAGAAACATTCCTGCCCCTTGCCATGATGACAAAGCTATTAGTGACCTAAGAGACATGTCAGGGGTCATGTGTACCCTATATGTGGACTATATTCTTATTATACGTGGAGCAATAGTTTAATCTATTAAATCAAACAAAAGAGTTTTTTGTACAGCAGAAATGCTAAACTTACATATTTGAAGGTGCTCTCATATGCAATAATTAAAAAAGTATCTCTGTAAAATAAAATATTTGCCTAGGATCACTGTAGTGCTAGAGGCACTCTTGTGGTCTGACACCCTGTGATGAACTTTGACTACCATTATTTTAATTGACTTTGGTGTGTTATTTTATCCTAGCCTGAATGTACGACGTCCTGCATATGCATTGTTTCTCTTAAAAATGTTGTTCTTGTAATCTTGTAGTCTTTCAGTGGGAGCTGTCACGGAGTAGGACAGCCATGCCAAGAACAAATGGTGTGGGATGTGCATTTGAAAGCCTGAGAGAGAGTGAGGTGTGGAATGTCGAAGTGCAGTGATGCACAGGTGTGCTCGGTGTTGTACATTGAGAGATGAAGTATGTGATGCTATAGGACATTGAGAGATGAAGTATTAGAATCTATAAGCAGTTGTGCACAGATGTGCATTGTGTTGTACATTGGTAGAATTATGAAGTTCTTACTATTGGCTTTGACATGGCCTCATGTCATCCTGAATTCTGACTCTGCCTTGCTTGAGCTTTTTCTGTGAGCACAGCAGTGCTTGCAAGTTGTTTGGGTTAATCACGTTAAAGGATTGTTTTGTGAGAGATTGTTTAATGTACTTTCGTGAGCTTCGTCAAGATAAAGGCTGGAACAAGCGAGGGAACGTGAGAACTCCTTCCTGCCATGGAATGCTTGCCTGGAAGCTGGCTAGTTTCACGATGTTTCCTGCCGCAGCGGGAAAACTCTTGAACCTTCTAATGTGTGTTTTGTGATTATAAAGCTCAATCAATCAAACAATCAAACATTTGTAAAGCGCGCTACATACCCGTGAGGGTCTCAAGGCGCTGGGGGAGAGGGGGGGGCGTGCTGCTGCTACTGATCGAAGAGCCAGGTCTTGAGGAGTTGTCTGAAGGCTAGCAGGTCCTGGGTCTGACTTAGGTTCGTAGGGAGGGTGTTCCAGATCTTGGCGGCGAGGTAGGAGAAGGATCAGGAGCTGAGGGTTGTTGACTTAGAAACCGAGAGTTTGAAATCCGAACGGGGACGGACGCGTCCACTTTGGCGGGACCCTGGTTGCTGAGGCTCTTAACCGTGGCTGTTTGATTCCCCGGTCAGGAGTGGGTTATGATGAGGTGTTTGCACCAGGTGAAGTGTTGAGCTTTGATTATTGCCATTGTGATGTTTGGCCAGTGGCTTTGATCATTTGAGGTGTTTTCTTTGTGATGTGTGAGTGAGTTGAGGTGCACATCCAAAGTAATCATTTGATGTATTCAGTGTATATATCTTTATGATCTGATGCAGGACCTCCAGCATATTATACTTTCTTCAGCGTTATCCCATATTATTTTCTGCTTGTTTATTCATAGTATTACTCATGTATTTAACTGTTGCATTCACCAAGTGTGTTATTATTGCTTGCATATAAACATATATATCTCTTTGTGTATTTGAATGTTGTGCATTTAGCATCTGGGAAAGCCTTTCTGTCAGAGAGCGTTGTGCACAATAAAACCCCAAGCCTTATTCTAAGAGAGAGAGTCTTTGCATTTTGTAAAATAAAACCCTTTTCTAAAAGTGTTTGTATTGTGTTATGTCTCCTGCTTCGCCCTGTGGGTTTGAGCTACCGTGTGGAAGATTCTGTATTATCTGAGAGGCGAAAGCAAGACAATCACACAATTCCAAACCTGTTTACGGGTCAAGTAAATTATGGTTAGGACATGTAGATTATTCAGATCACTAAACCTGCAGTTCTGATAAAATTGTAATGATTTTTGTAGGCCTGCGATGTCTATTTAAAATCAAGACTCTTCTTCATCAACTGTCTAAGAGATTTTTTTAATTCTTTAACATGTACATAGACTGGGCATTGGCTCCACTCCACAAGAGTATCACCCTCTCACCTCACGCTATTGGCTTTTTGGTATATGTTCATTTTTCTTATTGACCCATAGGCATCATAGTGCTTTACAAGATAACAGTTACCAAACAATTAGTGCAGGAGTGCAATTGAGATCCATTGGAAAGATTAAAGCAGCCAATTCAACAGCAAGTGGGCGCAAAAGGAATTTAACCTGTGCCCTTCAAAGAGTAGAGCTTTTATAGCTTTACCGATGGCAATCTGGGTGCTGAGGAACCCTTAAGTATATGCACTCCAAAATATTACCTTAACAGCACGCCCATGCTGTTGAACCTCAGTTTCATGAGGAAAAGTCTCCCTGACATAAGGCACCGTAAATCATGTTAGAATACATTCAATTAAGTAGGGACAAACTCCATAATTGAGTTCTAGAGCAGCGGAATACAATTTTTAATGGGTTATTAAAAATTAAAAAGTTGTGGTACAGAAATCAAAAATGCAAATGCATTAATCCAATGCCATAAAGGCTCACAGTAAATATGCAATACACAGCAAAGATCCAAGCAAGCAGCAAAATCTATAGAGAAATAGACAGTAACCCTACTAGCCGTAGAAATTCTTCTGGCTCACCCCCAAAATGAGGGGTTCATGCACAATTTCTTGCATAGAAAAATCGTCATGTTTTGAAAAATCCTCATGGTGTAAGCAAAAACAATACATTATTAACAACTTAAAGCACCGCTTTATTAAACGTCATTTGCCTTTGCATCTAAGCACCATCCCACTACATGAATATTGATTCTGTCCATTCTATGTTAATGTAATCTGAAGAATGCAGGACAAACTTGCTACATAAACAACTGCAAGCTATTAGGAATGAATGGAGTAGAGTGAGCTAGCGGAAAGGCAATAAAAAAGAAACATAAATGTGACCATGCTGGAATGTTTTCTTCGAGAACAGCAAGAATAACATCAATGGAAACAAGCATTTACAATGCAATAGGTCTCGCAGCTGCGAGTTTTAGAGCTATTGGTATTGTAAATGGCAATGCCTTTTGAAAAATTAACAGGTATTGTATTTATAATAGTAATTTTCCACCAGTACCATAACTACCACTAATATTATTACTATCACCACAGAGTAGAAAAAGTAATAATTGTAGTGGTGGGTATGGTACTTGGGTGGTTGTAGCGGTGGTGGTAGTGGCTGTGGTATTGGTACTGGTGGTGGTGGTACTGGTGGTGTTAGTGGTGGTGGTACTGGTGGTCTACGTGGATTTTATTTCATTACTTATGCTACTGCTGGAATATTTAACAAAAAAATACAAAAACTAACAAACATTATCATTTGCAACGTCAATAGCGCAAACTTTTAGTAATGCCAGCCCTAATGCATTGCAAATGCTTGTTTTATGTTACAGGCATGAGGTGCATCATCTACTTCCCAAAATACAATCTTAGATTTGTAGACACTCGTAACAGTCCTATGGTAGGAGGCAGTTGTTCAGGCAGTGTAAGGCTAATAGCTTACACAACTTTGCATTTTGATACCTGAAGTTTTAAATTACAATAAATGTAGTAGACCTCAGGCAGGACACTTGAGTTACCAGTAACTGTGGAAAGAGCAATAACTTTAGAAACTGGTGCTTTATTTCACCTTTTCCGTGGTGTGAAGGTTACGTAACTGTTTTATTGCGTTCAAATGAGCACAAAGGGGCTTATTTACAAGTCCCTTGCACCGCCTGTGCTTCACTTTTTGTGTGGGGAAAAAGTGACACCGCGGGGCGCAAGCGGCTTGTAAATAAGCCCCATTGTCGTTGGCAGCATGCTTTACAGATGCCAGTCGATTGCCGCTCACTCTATGCGCACACATATATCCCAGAGAAAATCCTGCTCTTAAGCAGTGTTGCCACCTTTTGGTGTCCAGTGAAGCTTGAATACTTCCAAATGAAAAACGGTTGTGAAACCAGGAGCAGCTCAATCTGCGAGACACCTGGACCTACAGCCAGAAACATCTGGTATTAGCAAGGAATTTCATACATCATAAAAAAAATCCCCCTGGGCCTTAATGTCCTGTGGCAGTGGAAATCCCTCAGTCAGGGCACATACGTTGTTGGCAAACAGTTTAAAGCCATGGTGTATAACTAATCCTCAGAGCCTCATCAGAATATAGCCGAGAAGTAGCACAATCAAGACATATACACAGTTGGAAAAAGTGATCTTAAACATCCAGACCGCACCACAATGCCGCATAAATTCAACTAAATTCATGCTAACTGCCAGTGATACGGCATTTAAGTTTATGAAAGGTTGAGAAAAAAGGAAAAAAAAGAAAAGTAAAGAAAAGAAAAACATCCTAGTGTGAATGTATACACGGAATCTAGTACTTAATTACAACCAGGGTTCTCTGGCTCTATAGCAGCTCTGCTGGCCTGGTTCTCTGGCTTGACAGCAGCTCTGCTGACCTGTTTCTCTGGCTTGACAGCAGCTCTGCTGACCTGGTTCTCTGGCTTGACAGCAGCTCTGCTGACCTGGTTCTCTTGCTCTACAGCAGCTCAGCTGACCTGGTTCTCTGGCTCTAAAGCAGCTCTGCTGACCTGGTTCTCTGGCTCTACAGCAGCACTGCTGACTTGGTTCTCTGGCATTACAGCAGCTCTGCTGACCTGGTTCTCGGGCTCTACAACGGCTCTGCTGACCTGGTTCTCTGGCTCTGCAACAGCTCTGCTGACCTGGTTCTTAGGCTCTAGAGCAGCTCTGCTGACCTGGTTCTCCTGCTCTAGAGCGGCTCTGCTGACCTAGTTCTCTGGTTCTCTGCTGACCTGGATCTCTGACTCTAAAGCAGCTCTGCTGACCTGGTTCCCCTGCTCTACAGCAGCAAAGCTGACCTAGTTCTCTGGCTCTAGAGCAGCTCTGCTGACCTGATTCTCTGGCTATACAGCAGCTCAGCTGAGCTGGTTCTCTGGCTCTACAACGGCTCTGCTGATCTGTATCTCTGGCTCTAAAGCAGCTTTGCTGACCTGGTTCTCTGACTCCACAACGACTCTGCTGACCTGGTTCTCTGGCTCTAGAGCAGCTCTGCTGACCTGGTTCTCTGGCTCTAATGCAGCTCTACTGACCTGGTTCTCTGGCTCTAGAGCAGCTCTGCTGACCTGGTTCTCTGGCTCTAGAGCAGCACTGCTGACCTGGTTTTCTGTCTATAGAGCAGCTCTGCTGACCTGGTTCTGTGGCTCTAGAGCGGCTATGGCTCTGCTGACCTAGTTCTCTGGCTCTAGAACAGCTCTGCTGACCTGGTTCACTGGCTCAAAAGCAGCTCTACTGACCTGGTTATCTGGCTCTAGAGCAGCTCTGCTGACTGGGTTCTCTGGCTCTTGAGCAGCACAGCTGACCTGGTTTTCTGTCTCTAGAGCAGCACTGCTGACCTGGTTCTCTGGCTCTAAAGCAACTCTGCTGACCTGGTTCTCTCCCTCTAAAGCAGTTTTGCTGACCTGGTTTCTCTGGCTTTACAGCAGCTCTGCTGGCCTGGTTCTCTGGCTCTAGAGCAGTTCTGCTGACCTGGTTCTCTGGCTCTACAGCGGCTTTGCTGACCTAGTTCTCTGGCTCTAGAGCAGCTCTGCTGACCTGGTTCTCTGGCTCTACAACGGCTCTGCTGACCTGGTTCTCTGGCTCTACAGCAGCTCTGCTGACCTGGTTCTCTGGCTCTACAGTGACTCTGCTGACTTGGTTCACTGGCTCTAAAGCAGCTCTGCTGACTTGTTTCTGTGGCTCTACAGCAAATCTGCTGACCTGGTTCTCTGGCTCTACAGCGAATCTGCTGACTTGGCTCTCTGGCTCTAAAGCAGCTCTGCTGACCCCTTTCTGTGGCTCTACAGCAGCTCTGCTGGCCTGGTACACCGGCTCTATAGTAGCTCTGCTGACCTGGATCTCTGGCTCTATAGCAACTCTGCTGACCTGGTTCTCTGGCTCTACAGCAGCTCTGCTGACCTGTTTCTGTGGCTCTACAGCAGTTCTGCTGACCTGGTTCTCTGGCTCTATAGCAGCTCTGCTGACCTGGTTCTCTGGCTCTATAGCAGCTCTGCTGACCTGGTTCTTTGGCTCTAAAGCGGCTCTGCTGACCTGGTTCTCTAGCTCTAAAGCAGCTCTGCTGATCTGGTTCTCTGGTTCTCTGGCTCTAAAGCGGCTCTGCTGACCTGGTTCTCTGGCTCTACAGCAGCTCTGCTGACCTAGTTCTCTGGCTCTAAAGCAGCTCTGCTGACCTGGTTCTCTGGCTCTACAGCAGCTCTGCTGACCTGGTTCTCTGGCTCTAAAGCAGCTCTGCTGACCTGGTTCTCTGGCTCTACAGCAGCTCTGCTGACCTGGTTCTCTGGCTCTACAGCAGCTCTGCTGACCTGGTTCTCTGGCTCTACAACGGCTCTGCTGACCTGGTTCTTAGTCTCCAGAGCAGCTATGCTGACCTGGTTCTCTGGCTCTAAAGCGGCTCTGCTGACCTGTTTCTCTGGCTCTAAAGCAGCTATGCTGACCGGGTTCTGTGGCTCTACAGCAGCTCTGCTGACCTGTTTTTCTGGCTCTAAAGCAGCTTTGCTGACCTGGTTCTCTGGCTCTACAACGGCTCTGCTGACCTGGTTCTATAACTCTAAAGCAGCTCTGCTGACCTGGTACTGTGGCTCTACAGTGGCTCTGTTGACCTAGTTCTGTGGCTCTAGAGAGGCTCTGGCTCTGCTGACCTAGTTCTCTGGCTCTAGAGCAGCTCTGCTGACCTGGCTCTCTGGCTCTAAAGCAGCTCTGCTGACCTGGTTCTCTCCCTCTAAAGCAGCTCTGCTGACCTGGTTTCTTTGGCTCTACAGCAGTTCTGCTGGCATGTTTATCTGCCTCAGGAGCAGCTCTGCTGACCTGGTTCTTAGGCTCTAGAGCAGCTCTGCTGACCTGGTTCTCTGGCTCTACAACAGCCTTGCTGACCTGGTTCTCTGTCTCTACAGCAGCTCTGCTGACCAGGCTCTCTGGCTCTACAACAGCTCTGCTGACCTGGTTCTCTGGCCCTAAAGCAGCTCTGCTGACCTGGTTCTCTGGCTCCACAGCAGCTCAGTTGACCTGGTTCTCTGGCTCTAAAGCAGCTCTGCTGACCTGGTTCTGTGGCTCTACAACAACTCTGCTTACCTAGTTCTCTGGCTCTAGAGCAGCTTTGCTGACCTGGTTCTCTGGCTCTACAAAGGCTCTGTTGACCTGGTTCTCTTGGTCTAAAGCAGCTCTGCTGACCTGGTTCTCTGGCTCTAGAGCAGCTCTGCTGACCTGGTTTTCTGGCTCTAGAGCAGCTCTGCTGACCTGGTTCTCTGGTTCTAAAGCAGCTCTGCTGACCTGGTTCTCTCCCTCTAAAGCAGCTCTGCTGACCTGGTTTCTCTGGCTCTACAGCAGCTCTGCTGGCCTGGTTCTCTGGCTCTACAACGTAACTGCTGACCTGGTTCTCTGGCCCTAAAGCAGCTCTGCTGACCTGGTTCTCTTGCTCTACAGCAGCTCTGCTGACCTGGTTCTCTGGCTCTACAGCGACTCTGCTGACTTGGTTCTGTGGCTCTACAGCAGCTCTGCTTACCTAGTTCTCTGGCTCTAGAGCAGCTTTGCTGACCTGGTTCTCTGGCTCTACAAAGGCTCTCCTGACCTGGTTCTCTTGGTCTAAAGCAGCTCTGCTGACCTGGTTCTCTGTCTCTAAAGCAGCTCTGCTGACCTGGTTCTGTGGCTCTAGAGCGGCTATGGCTCTGCTGACCTAGTTCTCTGGCTCTAGAACAGCTCTGCTGACCTGGTTCTCTGGCTCAAAAGCAGCTCTACTGACCTGGTTCTCTGGCTCTAGAGCAGCTCTGCTGACCTGGTTCTCTGGCTCTAGAGCAGGTCTGCTGACCTGGTTTTCTGGCTCTAGAGCAGCTCTGCTGACCTGGTTCTCTGGCTCTAAAGCAGCTCTGCTGACCTGATTCTCTCCCTCTAAAGCAGCTCTGCTGACCTGGTTTCTCTGGCTCTACAGCAGCTCTGCTGGCCTGGTTCTCTGGCTCTAGAGCAGTTCTGCTGACCTGGTTCTCTGGCTCTACAACGGCTTTGCTGACCTAGTTCTCTGGCTCTAGAGCAGCTCTGCTGACCTGGCTCTCTGGCTCTACAACGGCTCTGCTGACCTGGTTCTCTGGCTCTACAGCAGCTCCGCTGACTTGGTTCTCTGGCTCTAAAGCAGCTCTGCTGACTTGTTTCTGTGGCTCTACAGCAAATCGGCTGACCTGGTTCTCTGGCTCTACAGCGAATCTGCTGACTTGGCTCTCTGGCTCTAAAGCAGCTCTGCTGACCCCTTTCTGTGGCTCTACAGCAGCTCTGCTGGCCCGGTACACCGGCTCTACAACGGCTTTGCTGACCTAGTTCTCTGGCTCTATAGCAACTCTGCTGACCTGGATCTCTGGCTCTATAGCAACTCTGCTGACCTGGTTCTCTGGCTCTACAGCAGCTCTGCTGACCTGGTTCTCTGGCTCTACAGCAGCTCTGCTGACCTGGTTCTCTGTCTCTATAGCAGCTCTGCTGACCTGGTTCTCTGTCTCTATAGCAGCTCTGCTGACCTGGTTCTCTGTCTCTATAGCAGCTCTGCTGACCTGGTTCTCTGGCTGTAAAGCAGCTTTGCTGACATGTTTTCTCGGGCTCTACAGCAGCTCTGCTGACCGTATTCTCTGGCTCTAGAGCAGCTGTGCTGACCTGGTTCTTTGGCTCTAGAGCAGCTCTGCTGACCTGGTTCTTTGGCTCTAGAGAAGCTCTGCTGACCTGGTTCTCTTCCTTGAAGCAGCTCTGCTGACCTGGTTCTTTGGCTCTAGAGCAGCTCTGCTGACCTGGTTCTCTTCCTTGAAGCAGCTCTGCTGACCGGGTTCTCTGGCTCTACAGCAGCTCTGCTGACCGGGTTCTCTGGCTCTATAACGGCTCTGCTGGCCTGTTTCTCTGGCTCTAAAGCTGATCTACTAACCTGGTTCTCTGGCTCTACAACGGCTCTGCTGACCTGGTTCTCTGGCCCTAAAGCAGCTCTGCTGACCTGTTTCTCTGGCCCTAAAGCAGCTCTGTTGGCCTGGTTCTCTGGCTCTAAAGCAGCTCTGCTGACCTGGTTCTGTGGCTCTACAAAGGCTCTGCTGACCTGGTTCTCTGGCACTAAAGCAGCTCTCCTGACCTGGTTCTCTGGCTCTAAAGAAGCACTGCTGACCTTTTTCTCTCCCTCTAAAGCAGCTCTGCTGACCTGGTTTCTCTGGCTCTACAGCAGCTCTGCTGGCCTGGTTCTCTGGCTCTAGAGCTGTTCTGCTGACCTGGTTCTCTGGCTCTAGAACGGCTTTGCTGACCTAGTTCTCTGGCTCTAGAGCAGCTCTGCTGACCTCGTTCTCTGGCTCTACAATGGCTCTGCTGACCTGGTTCTCTGGCTCTACAGCAGCTCTGCTGACCTGTTTCTGTGGCTCTACAGCGACTCTGCTGACCTGGTTCTCTGGCTCTACAGCGAATCTGCTGACTTGGCTCTCTGGCTCTAAAGCAGCTCTGCTGACCTGTTTCTGTGGCTCTACAGCAGCTATGCTGACCTGGTTCTCTGGCTCTTCAGCAGCTCTGCTGGCTCGGTTCTCCGTCTCTATAGCAGCTCTGCTGACCTGGTTCTCTGGCGCTACAGCAGCTCTGCTGACCTGTTTTTGTGGCTCTACAGCAGTTCTGCTGACCTGGTTCTCTGGCTCTATAGCAGCTCTGCTGACCTGGTTCTCTGGCTCTATAGCAGCTCTGCTGACCTGGTTCTCTGGCTCTACAGCAGCTCTGCTGACCTGGTTCTCTGGCTGTAAAGCAGCTCTGCTTACATGTCTTCTCGGGCTCTAGAGCAGCTCTGCTGACCTGGTTCTCAGGCTCTAGAGCAGCTCTGCTGACCTGGTTCTCTGGCTCTACAGCAGATCTGCTGACCTGTTTCTCTGGCTCTAAAGCAGCTTTGCTGACCTGGTTCTCTCGCTCTACAACAGCTCTGCTGACCTGGTTCTATAACGCTAAAGCAGCTCTGCTGACCTGGTACTCTGGCTCTACAGTGGCTCAGTAGAGCTGGTTCTCTGGCTCTAAAGCAGCTCTGCTGACCTAGTTCTGTGGCTCTAGAGTGGCTCTGGCTCTGCTGACCTAGTTCTCTGGCTCTAGAGCAGCTCTGCTGACCTGGTTCTCTGGCTCTAGAGCGGCTCTGCTGACCTGGTTCTCTGGCTCTAAAGCAGCTCTGCTGACCTGGTTCTAAAGCAGCTCTGCTGACCTGGTTCTCTCCCTCTAAAGCAGCTCTGCTGACCTGGTTTCTTTGGCTCTACAGCAGCTGTGCTGGCATGGTTCTCTGGCTCAGGAGCAGCTCTGCTGACCTGGTTCTTAGGCTCTAGAGCAGCTCTGCAGACTTGGTTCTCTGGCCCTTCAACAGCTTTGCTGACCTGGTTCTCTGGCTCTACAGCAGCTCTGGTGACCGGGTTCTCTGGCTCTACAACGGCTCTGCTGGTCTGTTTCTCTGGCTCTAAAGCTGATTTGCTAACCTGGTTCTCTGGCTCTACAACGGCTCTGCTGGCCTGGTTCTCTGGCTCTAAAGCAGCTCTGCTGATCTGGTTCTCTGGCTCTAAAGCAGCTCTGCTGACCTGGTTCTCTCCCTCTAAAGCAGCTCTGCTGAACTGGTTTCTCTGGCTCTACAGCAGCTCTGCTGGCCTGGTTCTCTGGCCCTAGAGCAGTTCTGCTGACCTGGTTCTCTGGCTCTACAACGGCTTTGATGACCTAGTTCTCTGGCTCTAGAGCAGCTCTGCTGACCTGATTCTCTGGCTCTACAATGGCTCTGCTGACCTGGTTCTCTGGCTCTACAGCAGCTCTGCTGACCTGTTTCTGTGGCTCTACAGCGACTCTGCTGACCTGGTTCTCTGGCTCAAAAGCAGCTCTACTGACCTGGTTCTCTGGCTCTAGAGCAGCTCTGCTGACCTGGTTCTCTGGCTCTAGAACAGCTCTGCTGACCTGGTTTTCTGGCTCTGGAGCAGCTCTGCTGACCTGGTTCTCTGGCTCTAAAGCAACTCTGCTGACCTGGTTCTCTCCCTCTAAAGCAGCTCTGCTGACCTGGTTTCTCTGGCTGTACAGCAGCTCTGCTGGCCTGGTTCTCTGGCTCTAGAGCAGTTCTGCTGACCTGGTTCTCTGGCTCTACACCGGCTTTGCTGACCTAGTTCTCTGGCTCTAGAGCAGCTCTGCTGACCTGGTTCTCTGGCTCTACAACGGCTCTGATGACCTGGTTCTCTGGCTCTACAGCAGCTCTGCTGACCTGGTTCTCTGGCTCTAGAGCAGCTCTGCAAACTTGGTTCTCTGGCTCTTCAACAGCTTTGCTGACCTGGTTCTCTGGCTCTACAGCAGCTCTGGTGACCGGGTTCTCTGGCTCTACAACGGCTCTGCTGGTCTGTTTCTCTGGCTCTAAAGCTGATTTGCTAACCTGGTTCTCTGGCTCTACAACGGCTCTGCTGGCCTGGTTCTCTGGCTCTAAAGCAGCTCTGCTGATCTGGTTCTCTGGCTCTAAAGCAGCTCTGCTGACCTGGTTCTCTCCCTCTAAAGCAGCTCTGCTGAACTGGTTTCTCTGGCTCTACAGCAGCTCTGCTGGCCTGGTTCTCTGGCCCTAGAGCAGTTCTGCTGACCTGGTTCTCTGGCTCTACAACGGCTTTGATGACCTAGTTCTCTGGCTCTAGAGCAGCTCTGCTGACCTGATTCTCTGGCTCTACAATGGCTCTGCTGACCTGGTTCTCTGGCTCTACAGCAGCTCTGCTGACCTGTTTCTGTGGCTCTACAGCGACTCTGCTGACCTGGTTCTCTGGCTCAAAAGCAGCTCTACTGACCTGGTTCTCTGGCTCTAGAGCAGCTCTGCTGACCTGGTTCTCTGGCTCTAGAACAGCTCTGCTGACCTGGTTTTCTGGCTCTAGAGCAGCTCTGCTGACCTGGTTCTCCGGCTCTAAAGCAACTCTGCTGACCTGGTTCTCTCCCTCTAAAGCAGCTCTGCTGACCTGGTTTCTCTGGCTCTACAGCAGCTCTGCTGGCCTGGTTCTCTGGCTCTAGAGCAGTTCTGCTGACCTGGTTCTCTGGCTCTACACCGGCTTTGCTGACCTAGTTCTCTGGCTCTAGAGCAGCTCTGCTGACCTGGTTCTCTGGCTCTACAACGGCTCTGCTGACCTGGTTCTCTGGCTCTACAGCAGCTCTGCTGACCTGGTTCTCTGGCTCTACAGCGACTCTGCTGACTTGGTTCTGTGGCTCTACAGCAAATCTGCTGACCTGGATCTCTGGCTCTACAGCGAATCTGCTGACTTGGCTCTCTGGCTCTAAAGCAGCTCTGCTGACCCCTTTCTGTGGCTCTACAGCAGCTCTGCTGGCCCGGTACACCGGCTCTATAGCAGCTCTGCTGACCTGGATCTCTGGCTCTATAGCCACTCTGCTGACCTGGTTCTGTGGCTCTACAGCAGCTCTGCTGACCTGTTTCTGTGGCTCTACAGCAGTTCTGCTGACCTGGTTCTCTGGCTCTATAGCAACTCTGCTGACCTGGTTCTCTGGCTCTATAGCAGCTCTGCTGACCTGGTTCTCTGGCTCTATAGCAGCTCTGCTGACCTGGTTCTCTGTCTCTATAGCAGCTCTGCTGACCTGGTTCTCTGGCTGTAAAGCAGCTCTGCTGACATGTTTTCTCGGGCTCTACAGCAGCTCTGCTGACCGGATTCTCTGGCTCTAGAGCAGCTGTGCTGACCTAGTTCTTTGGCTCTAGAGCAGCTCTGCTGACCTGGTTCTTTGGCTCTAGAGCAGCTCTGCTGACCTGGTTCTCTGGCTCTACAGCAGCTCAGTTGACCTGGTTCTCTGGCTCTAAAGCAGCTCTGCTGACCTGGTTCTGTGGCTCTACAGCAGCTCTGCTTACCTAGTTCTCTGGCTCTAGAGCAGCTTTGCTGACCTGGTTCTCTGGCTCTACAAAGGCTCTCCTGACCTGGTTCTCTGGGTCTAAAGCAGCTCTGCTGACCTGGTTCTCTGTCTCTAAAGCAGCTCTGCTGACCTGGTTATGTGGCTCTAGAGCGGCTATGGCTCTGCTGACCTAGTTCTCTGGCTCTAGAACAGCTCTGCTGACCTGGTTCTCTGGCTCAAAAGCAGCTCTACTGACCTGGTTCTCTGGCTCTAGAGCAGCTCTGCTGACCTGGTTCTCTGGCTCTAGAGCAGGTCTGCTGACCTGGTTTTCTGGCTCTAGAGCAGCTCTGCTGACCTGGTTCTCTGGCTCTAAAGCAGCTCTGCTGACCTGATTCTCTCCCTCTAAAGCAGCTCTGCTGACCTGGTTTCTCTGGCTCTACAGCAGCTCTGCTGGCCTGGTTCTCTGGCTCTACAGCAGCTCTGGTGACCGGGTTCTCTGGCTCTACAACGGCTCTGCTGGCCTGTTTCTCTGGCTCTAAAGCTGATTTGCTAACCTGGTTCTCTGGCTCTACAACGGCTCTGCTGGCCTGGTTCTCTGGCTCTACAGCAGATCTGCTGACCTGTTTCTCTGGCTCTAAAGCAGCTTTGCTGACCTGGTTCTCTCGCTCTACAACAGCTCTGCTGACCTGGTTCTATAACGCTAAAGCAGCTCTGCTGACCTGGTACTCTGGCTCTACAGTGTCTCAGTTGAGCTGGTTCTCTGGCTCTAAAGCAGCTCTGCTGACCTGTTTCTCTGGCTCTACAGCAGCTATGCTGACCTGGTTCTCTGGCTCTACAGCAGCTCTGCTGGCCCGGTTCTCCGTCTCTATAGCAGCTCTGCTGACCTGGTTCTCTGGCTCTAAAGCAGCTCTGCTAACCTGGTTCTAAAGCAGCTCTGCTGACCTGGTTCTCTCCCTCTAAAGCAGCTCTGCTGACCTGGTTTCTTTGGCTCTACAGCAGCTGTGCTGGCATGGTTCTCTGGCTCAGGAGCAGCTCGGCTGACCTGGTTCTGAGGCTCTAGAGCAGCTCTGCAGACTTGGTTCTCTGGCTCTTCAACAGCTTTGCTGACCTGGTTCTCTGGCTCTACAGCAGCTCTGGTGACCGGGTTCTCTGGCTCTACAACGGCTCTGCTGGCCTGTTTCTCTGGCTCTAAAGCTGATTTGCTAACCTGGTTCTCTGGCTCTACAACGGCTCTGCTGGCCTGGTTCTCTGGCTCTAAAGCAGCTCTGCTGATCTGGTTCTCTGGCTCTAAAGCAGCTCTGCTGACCTGGTTCTCTCCCTCTAAAGCAGCTCTGCTGAACTGGTTTCTCTGGCTCTACAGCAGCTCTGCTGGCCTGGTTTTCTGGCCCTAGAGCAGTTCTGCTGACCTGGTTCTCTGGCTCTACAACGGCTTTGATGACCTAGTTCTCTGGCTCTAGAGCAGCTCTGCTGACCTGATTCTCTGGCTCTACAATGGCTCTGCTGACCTGGTTCTCTGGCTCTATAGCAGCTCTGCTGACCTGTTTCTGTGGCTCTACAGCGACTCTGCTGACCTGGTTCTCTGGCTCAAAAGCAGCTCTACTGACCTGGTTCTCTGGCTCTAGAGCAGCTCTGCTGACCTGGTTCTCTGGCTCTAGAACAGCTCTGCTGCCTGGTTTTCTGGCTCTAGAGCAGCTCTGCTGACCTGGTTCTCTGGCTCTAAAGCAACTCTGCTGACCTGGTTCTCTCCCTCTAAAGCAGCTCTGCTGACCTGGTTTCTCTGGCTCTACAGCAGCTCTGCTGGCCTGGTTCTCTGGCTCTAGAGCAGTTCTGCTGACCTGGTTCTCTGGCTCTACAACGGCTTTGCTGACCTAGTTCTCTGGCTCTAGAGCAGCTCTGCTGACCTGGTTCTCTGGCTCTACAACGGCTCTGCTGACCTGGTTCTCTGGCTCTACAGCAGCTCTGCTGACCTGGTTCTCTGGCTCTACAGTGACTCTGCTGACTTGGTTCTGTGGCTCTACAGCAAATCTGCTGACTTGGCTCTCTGGCTCTAAAGCAGCTCTGCTGACCCCTTTCTGTGGCTCTACAGCAGCTCTGCTGGCCCGGTACACCGGCTCTATAGCAGCTCTGCTGACCTGGATCTCTGGCTCTATAGCCACTCTGCTGACCTGGTTCTCTGGCTCTACAGCAGCTCTGCTGACCTGTTTCTGTGGCTCTACAGCAGTTCTGCTAACCTGGTTCTCTGGCTCTATAGCAGCTCTGCTGACCTGGTTCTCTGGCTCTATAGCAGCTCTGCTGACCTGGTTCTCTGTCTCTATAGCAGCTCTGCTGCCCTGGTTCTCTGGCTGTAAAGCAGCTCTGCTGACATGTTTTCTCGGGCTCTACAGCAGCTCTGCTGACCGGATTCTCTGGCTCTAGAGCAGCTGTGCTGACCTGGTTCTTTGGCTCTAGAGCAGCTCTGCTGACCTGGTTCTCTGGCTCTATAACGGCTCTGCTGGCCTGTTTCTCTTTCTCTAAAGCTGATTTACTAACCTGGTTCTCTGGCTCTACAACGGCTCTGCTGACCTGGTTCTCTGGCCCTAAAGCAGCTCTGCTGACCTGGTTCTCTGGCCCTAAAGCAGCTCTGTTGGCCTGGTTCTCTGGCTCTAAAGCAGCTCTGCTGACCTGGTTCTCTGGCTCTAAAGCAGCTCTACTGACCTGGTTCTCTACGCTCTAAAGCAGCTCTGCTGACATTTTTCTCTCCCTCTAAAGCAGCTCTGCTGACCCCTTTCTGTGGCTCTACAGCAGCTCTGCTGGCCCGGTACACCGGCTCTATAGCAGCTCTGCTGACCTGGATCTCTGGGTCTATAGCAACTCTGCTGACCTGGTTCTCTGCCTCTACAGCAGCTCTGCTGACCTGGTTCTCTGGCTCTACAGCAGCTCTGCTGACCTGGTTCTATGGCTCTAAAGCAGCTCTGCTGACCTTGTTCTCTGTCTCTATAGCAGCTCTGCTGACCTGGTTCTCTGTCTCTATAGCAGCTCTGCTGACCTGGTTCTCTGGCTGTAAAGCAGCTCTGCTGACATGTTTTCTCGGGCTCTACAGCAGCTCTGCTGACCGGATTCTTTGGCTCTAGAGCAGCTGTGCTGAACTGGTTCTTTGGCTTTAGAGCAGCTCTGCTGACCTGGTTCTTTGGCTCTAGAGCAGCTCTGCTGACCTGGTTCTCTTCCTTGAAGCAGCTCTGCTGACCTGGTTCTTTGGCTCTAGAGCAGCTCTGCTGACCTGGTTCTCTTCCTTGAAGCAGCTCTGCTGACCTGGTTCCCTTGCTCTACAGCAGCTCTACTGACCGGGTTCTCTGGCTCTATAACGGCTCTGCTGGCCTGTTTCTCTGGCTCTAAAGCTGATCTACTAACCTGGTTCTCTGGCTCTACAACGGCTCTGCTGACCTGGTTCTCTGGCCCTAAAGCAGCTCTGCTGACCTGTTTCTCTGGCCCTAAAGCAGCTCTGTTGGCCTGGTTCTCTGGCTCTAAAGCAGCTCTGCTGACCTGGTTCTGTGGCTCTACAAAGGCTCTGCTGACCTGGTTCTCTGGCACTAAAGCAGCACTGCTGACCTGGTTCTCTGGCTCTAAAGAAGCTCTGCTGACCTTTTTCTCTCCCTCTAAAGCAGCTCTGCTGACCTGGTTTCTCTGGCTCTACAGCAGCTCTGCTGGCCTGGTTCTCTGGCTCTAGAGCTGTTCTGCTGACCTGGTTCTCTGGCTCTAGAACGGCTTTGCTGACCTAGTTCTCTGGCTCTAGAGCAGCTCTGCTGACCTCGTTCTCTGGCTCTACAATGGCTCTGCTGACCTGGTTCTCTGGCTCTACAGCAGCTCTGCTGACCTGTTTCTGTGGCTCTACAGCGACTCTGCTGACCTGGTTCTCTGGCTCTACAGCGAATCTGCTGACTTGGCTCTCTGGCTCTAAAGCAGCTCTGCTGACCTGTTTCTGTGGCTCTACAGCAGCTATGCTGACCTGGTTCTCTGGCTCTACAGCAGCTCTGCTGGCTCGGTTCTCCGTCTCTATAGCAGCTCTGCTGACCTGGTTCTCTGGCGCTACAGCAGCTCTGCTGACCTGTTTTTGTGGCTCTACAGCAGTTCTGCTGACCTGGTTCTCTGGCTCTATAGCAGCTCTGCTGACCTGGTTCTCTGGCTCTATAGCAGCTCTGCTGACCTGGTTCTCTGGCTCTACAGCAGATCTGCTGACCTGTTTCTCGGGCTCTAGAGCAGCTCTGCTGACCTGGTTCTCTGGCTCTAGAGCAGCTCTGCTGACCTGGTTCTCTGGCTCTACAGCAGCTCTGCTGACCTGATTCTCTCCCTCTAAAGCAGCTCTGCTGACCTGGTTTCTCTGGCTCTACAGCAGCTCTGCTGGCCTGGTTCTCTGGCTCTACAGCAGCTCTGGTGACCGGGTTCTCTGGCTCTACAACGGCTCTGCTGGCCTGTTTCTCTCGCTCTAAAGCTGATTTGCTAACCTGGTTCTCTGGCTCTACAACGGCTCTGCTGGCCTGGTTCTCTGGCTCTACAGCAGATCTGCTGACCTGTTTCTCTGGCTCTAAAGCAGCTTTGCTGACCTGGTTCTCTCGCTCTACAACAGCTCTGCTGACCTGGTTCTATAACGCTAAAGCAGCTCTGCTGACCTGGTACTCTGGCTCTACAGTGTCTCAGTTGAGCTGGTTCTCTGGCTCTAAGCAGCTCTGCTGACCTGTTTCTCTGGCTCTACAGCAGCTATGCTGACCTGGTTCTCTGGCTCTACAGCAGCTCTGCTGGCCCGGTTCTCCGTCTCTATAGCAGCTCTGCTGACCTGGTTCTCTGGCTCTAAAGCAGCTCTGCTAACCTGGTTCTAAAGCAGCTCTGCTGACCTGGTTCTCTCCCTCTAAAGCAGCTCTGCTGACCTGGTTTCTTTGGCTCTACAGCAGCTGTGCTGGCATGGTTCTCTGGCTCAGGAGCAGCTCTGCTGACCTGGTTCTTAGGCTCTAGAGCAGCTCTGCAGACTTGGTTCTCTGGCTCTTCAACAGCTTTGCTGACCTGGTTCTCTGGCTCTACAGCAGCTCTGGTGACCGGGTTCTCTGGCTCTACAACGGCTCTGCTGGCCTGTTTCTCTGGCTCTAAAGCTGATTTGCTAACCTGGTTCTCTGGCTCTACAACGGCTCTGCTGGCCTGGGTCTCTGGCTCTAAAGCAGCTCTGCTGATCTGGTTCTCTGGCTCTAAAGCAGCTCTGCTGACCTGGTTCTCTCCCTCTAAAGCAGCTCTGCTGAACTGGTTTCTCTGGCTCTACAGCAGCTCTGCTGGCCTGGTTCTCCGGCCCTAGAGCAGTTCTGCTGACCTGGTTCTCTGGCTCTACAACGGCTTTGATGACCTAGTTCTCTGGCTCTAGAGCAGCTCTGCTGACCTGATTCTCTGGCTCTACAATGGCTCTGCTGACCTGGCTCTCTGGCTCTATAGCAGCTCTGCTGACCTGTTTCTGTGGCTCTACAGCGACTCTGCTGACCTGGTTCTCTGGCTCAAAAGCAGCTCTACTGACCTGGTTCTCTGGCTCTAGAGCAGTTCTGCTGACCTGGTTCTCTGGCTCTAGAGCAGGTCTGCTGACCTGGTTTTCTGGCTCTAGAGCAGCTCTGCTGACCTGGTTCTCTGGCTCTAAAGCAGCTCTGCTGACCTGATTCTCTCCCTCTAAAGCAGCTCTGCTGACCTGGTTTCTCTGGCTCTACAGCAGCTCTGCTGGCCTGGTTCTCTGGCTCTACAGCAGCTCTGGTGACCGGGTTCTCTGGCTCTACAACGGCTCTGCTGGCCTGTTTCTCTGGCTCTAAAGCTGATTTGCTAACCTGGTTCTCTGGCTCTACAACGACTCTGCTGGCCTGGTTCTCTGGCTCTACAGCAGATCTGCTGACCTGTTTCTCTGGCTCTACAGCAGCTTTGCTGACCTGGTTCTCTCGCTCTACAACAGCTCTGCTGACCTGGTTCTATAACGCTAAAGCAGCTCTGCTGACCTGGTACTCTGGCTCTACAGTGTCTCAGTTGAGCTGGTTCTCTGGCTCTAAAGCAGCTCTGCTGACCTGTTTCTCTGGCTCTACAGCAGCTATGCTGACCTGGTTCTCTGGCTCTACAGCAGCTCTGCTGGCCCGGTTCTCCGTCTCTATAGCAGCTCTGCTGACCTGGTTCTCTGGCTCTAAAGCAGCTCTGCTAACCTGGTTCTAAAGCAGCTCTGCTGACCTGGTTCTCTCCCTCTAAAGCAGCTCTGCTGACCTGGTTTCTTTGGCTCTACAGCAGCTGTGCTGGCATGGTTCTCTGGCTCAGGAGCAGCTCTGCTGACCTGGTTCTTATGCTCTAGAGCAGCTCTGCTGACCTGGTTCTCTGGCTCTACAACGGCTTTGATGACCTAGTTCTCTGGCTCTAGAGCAGCTCTGCTGACCTGATTCTCTGGCTCTACAATGGCTCTGCTGACCTGGCTCTCTGGCTCTATAGCAGCTCTGCTGACCTGTTTCTGTGGCTCTACAGCGACTCTGCTGACCTGGTTCTCTGGCTCAAAAGCAGCTCTACTGACCTGGTTCTCTGGCTCTAGAGCAGCTCTGCTGACCTGGTTCTCTGGCTCTAGAACAGCTCTGCTGCCTGGTTTTCTGGCTCTAGAGCAGCTCTGCTGACCTGGTTCTCTGGCTCTAAAGCAACTCTGCAGACCTGGTTCTCTCCCTCTAAAGCAGCTCTGCTGACCTGGTTTCTCTGGCTCTACAGCAGCTCTGCTGGCCTGGTTCTCTGGCTCTAGAGCAGTTCTGCTGACCTGGTTCTCTGGCTCTACAACAGCTTTGCTGACCTAGTTCTCTGGCTCTAGAGCAGCTCTGCTGACCTGGTTCTCTGGCTCTACAACGGCTCTGCTGACCTGGTTCTCTGGCTCTACAGCAGCTCTGCTGACCTGGTTCTCTGGCTCTACAGCGACTCTGCTGACTTGGTTCTGTGGCTCTACAGCAAATCTGCTGACTTGGCTCTCTGGCTCTAAAGCAGCTCTGCTGACCCCTTTCTGTGGCTCTACAGCAGCTCTGCTGGCCCGGTACACCGGCTCTATAGCAGCTCTGCTGACCTGGATCTCTGGCTCTATAGCCACTCTGCTGACCTGGTTCTCTGGCTCTACAGCAGCTCTGCTGACCTGTTTCTGTGGCTCTACAGCAGTTCTGCTGACCTGGTTCTCTGGCTCTATAGCAGCTCTGCTGACCTGGTTCTCTGGCTCTATAGCAGCTCTGCTGACCTGGTTCTCTGTCTCTATAGCAGCTCTGCTGACCTGGTTCTCTGGCTGTAAAGCAGCTCTGCTGACATGTTTTCTCGGGCTCTACAGCAGCTCTGCTGACCGGATTCTCTGGCTCTAGAGCAGCTGTGCTGACCTGGTTCTTTGGCTCTAGAGCAGCTCTGCTGACCTGGTTCTCTGGCTCTATAACGGCTCTGCTGGCCTGTTTCTCTTTCTCTAAAGCTGATTTACTAACCTGGTTCTCTGGCTCTACAACGGCTCTGCTGACCTGGTTCTCTGGCCCTAAAGCAGCTCTGCTGACCTGGTTCTCTGGCCCTAAAGCAGCTCTGTTGGCCTGGTTCTCTGGCTCTAAAGCAGCTCTGCTGACCTGGTTCTGTGGCTCTACAAAGGCTCTGCTGACCTGGTTCTCTGGCTCTAAAGCAGCTCTACTGACTTGGTTCTCTACGCTCTAAAGCAGCTCTGCTGACCTTTTTCTCTCCCTCTAAAGCAGCTCTGCTGACCCCTTTCTGTGGCTCTACAGCAGCTCTGCTGGCCCGGTACACCGGCTCTATAGCAGCTCTGCTGACCTGGATCTCTGGGTCTATAGCAACTCTGCTGACCAGGTTCTCTGCCTCTACAGCAGCTCTGCTGACCTGGTTCTCTGGCTCTACAGCAGCTCTGCTGACCTGGTTCTATGGCTCTAAAGCAGCTCTGCTGACCTGGTTCTCTGTCTCTATAGCAGCTCTGCTGACCTGGTTCTCTGTCTCTATAGCAGCTCTGCTGACCTGGTTCTCTGGCTGTAAAGCAGCTCTGCTGACATGTTTTCTCGGGCTCTACAGCAGCTCTGCTGACCGGATTCTTTGGCTCTAGAGCAGCTGTGCTGACCTGGTTCTTTGGCTCTAGAGCAGCTCTGCTGACCTGGTTCTTTGGCTCTAGAGCAGCTCTGCTGACCTGGTTCTTTGGCTCTAGAGCAGCTCTGCTGACCTGGTTCTCTTCCTTGAAGCAGCTCTGCTGACCTGGTTCTTTGGCTCTAGAGCAGCTCTGCTGACCTGGTTCTCTTCCTTGAAGCAGCTCTGCTGACCTGGTTCTCTGGCTCTACAGCAGCTCTGCTGACCGGGTTCTCTGGCTCTATAACGGCTCTGCTGGCCTGTTTCTCTGGCTCTAAAGCTGATCTACTAACCTGGTTCTCTGGCTCTACAACGGATCTGCTGACCTGGTTCTCTGGCCCTAAAGCAGCTCTGCTGACCTGTTTCTCTTGCCCTAAAGCAGCTCTGTTGGCCTGGTTCTCTGGCTCTAAAGCAGCTCTGCTGACCTGGTTCTGTGGCTCTACAAAGGCTCTGCTGACCTGGTTCTCTGGCACTAAAGCAGCACTGCTGACCTGGTTCTCTGGCTCTAAAGAAGCTCTGCTGACCTTTTTCTCTCCCTCTAAAGCAGCTCTGCTGACCTGGTTTCTCTGGCTCTACAGCAGCTTTGCTGGCCTGGTTCTCTGGGTCTAGAGCTGTTCTGCTGACCTGGTTCTCTGGCTCTACAACGGCTTTGCTGACCTAGTTCTCTGGCTCTAGAGCTGCTCTGCTGACCTCGTTCTCTGGCTCTACAATGGCTCTGCTGACCTGGTTCTCTGGCTCTACAGCAGCTCTGCTGACCTGTTTCTGTGGCTCTACAGCTACTCTGATGACCTGGTTCTCTGGCTCTACAGAGAATCTGCTGACTTGGCTCTCTGGCTCTAAAGCAGCTCTGCTGACCTGTTTCTGTGGCTCTACAGCAGCTATGCTGACCTAGTTCTCTGGCTCTAGAGCAGCTCTGCTGACCTCGTTCTCTGGCTCTACAATGGCTCTGCTGACCTGGTTCTCTGGCTCTACAGCAGCTCTGCTGACCTGTTTCTGTGGCTCTACAGCGACTCTGCTGACCTGGTTCTCTGGCTCTACAGCGAATCTGCTGACTTGGCTCTCTGGCGCTACAGCAGCTCTGCTGACCTGTTTTTGTGGCTCTACAGCAGTTCTGCTGACCTGGTTCTCTGGCTCTATAGCAGCTCTGCTGACCTGGTTCTCTGGCTCTACAGCAGCTCTGCTGACCTGGTTCTCTGGCTGTAAAGCAGCTCTGCTGACATGTCTTCTCGGGCTCTAGAGCAGCTCTGCTGACCTGGTTCTCAGGCTCTAGAGCAGCTCTGCTGCCCTGGTTCTCTGGCTCTAGAGCAGCTCTGCTGACCTGGTTCTCTGGCTCTACAGCAGATCTGCTGACCTGTTTCTCTGGCTCTAAAGCAGCTTTGCTGACCTGGTTCTCTCGCTCTACAACAGCTCTGCTTACCTGGTTCTATAACGCTAAAGCAGCTCTGCTGACCTGGTACTCTGGCTCTACAGTGGCTCAGTTGAGCTGGTTCTCTGGCTCTAAAGCAGCTCTGCTGACCTAGTTCTGTGGCTCTAGAGTGGCTCTGGCTCTGCTGACCTAGTTCTCTGGCTCTAGAGCAGCTCTGCTGACCTGGTTCTCTGGCTCTAGAGCGGCTCTGCTGACCTGGTTCTTAGGCTCTAGAGCAGCTCTGCAGACTTGGTTCTTTGGCTCTTCAACAGATTTGCTGACCTGGTTCTCTGGCTCTACAGCAGCTCTGGTGACCGGGTTCTCTGGCTCCACAACGGCTCTGCTGGCCTGTTTCTCTGGCTCTAAAGCTGATTTGCTAACCTGGTTCTCTGGCTCTACAACGGCTCTGCTGGCCTGGTTCTCTGGCTCTAAAGCAGCTCTGCTGATCTGGTTCTCTGGCTCTAAAGCAGCTCTGCTGACCTGGTTCTCTCCCTCTAAAGCAGCTCTGCTAACCTGGTTCTAAAGCAGCTCTGCTGACCTGGTTCTCTCCCTCTAAAGCAGCTCTGCTGACCTGGTTTCTTTGGCTCTACAGCAGTTGTGCTGGCATGGTTCTCTAGCTCGGGAGCAGCTCTGCTGACCTGGTTCTTAGGCTCTAGAGCAGCTCTGCAGACTTGGTTCTCTGGCTCTACAGCAGCTCTGGTGACCGGGTTCTCTGGCTCTACAACAGCTCTGCTGGCCTGTTTCTCTGGCTCTAAAGCTGATTTGCTAACCTGGTTCTCTGGCTCTACAACGGCTCTGCTGGCCTGGTTCTCTGGCTCTAAAGCAGCTCTGCTGAACTGGTTCTCTGGCTCTAAAGCAGCTCTGCTGACCTGGTTCTCTCCCTCTAAAGCAGCTCTGCTGAACTGGTTTCTCTGGCTCTACAGCAGCTCTGCTGGCCTGATTCTCTGGCCCTAGAGCAGTTCTGCTGACCTGGTTCTCTGGCTCTACAACGGCTTTGATGACCTAGTTCTCTGGCTCTAGAGCAGCTCTGCTGACCTGATTCTCTGGCTCTACAATGGCTCTGCTGACCTGGTTCTCTGGCTCTACAGCAGCTCTGCTGACCTGTTTCTGTGGCTCTACAGCGACTCTGCTGACCTGGTTCTCTGGCTCAAAAGCAGCTCTACTGACCTGGTTCTCTGGCTCTAGAGCAGCTCTGCTGACCTGGTTCTCTGGCTCTAGAACAGCTCTGCTGACCTGGTTTTCTGGCTCTAGAGCAGCTCTGCTGACCTGGCTCTCTGGCTCTAAAGCAACTCTGCTGACCTGGTTCTCTCCCTCTAAAGCAGCTCTGCTGACCTGGTTTCTCTGGCTCTACAGCAGCTCTGCTGGCCTGGTTCTCTGGCTCTAGAGCAGTTCTGCTGACCTGGTTCTCTGGCTCTACAACGGCTTTGCTGACCTAGTTCTCTGGCTCTAGAGCAGCTCTGCTGACCTGGTTCTCTGGCTCTACAACGGCTCTGCTGACCTGGTTCTCTGGCTCTACAGCAGCTCTGCTGACCTGGTTCTCCGGCTCTACAGCGACTCTGCTGACTTGGTTCTGTGGCTCTACAGCAAATCTGCTGACCTGGTTCTCTGGCTCTACAGCGAATCTGCTGACTTGGCTCTCTGGCTCTACAGCAGCTCTGCTGACCTGTTTCTGTGGCTCTACAGCGACTCTGCTGACCTGGTTCTCTGGCTCAAAAGCAGCTCTACTGACCTGGTTCTCTGGCTCTAGAGCAGCTCTGCTGACCTGGATCTCTGGCTCTATAGCCACTCTGCTGACCTGGTTCTCTGGCTCTACAGCAGCTCTGCTGACCTGTTTCTGTGGCTCTACAGCAGTTCTGCTGACCTGGTTCTCTGGCTCTATAGCAGCTCTGCTGACCTGGTTCTCTGGCTCTATAGCAGCTCTGCTGACCTGGTTCTCTGTCTCTATAGCAGCTCTGCTGACCTGGTTCTCTGGCTGTAAAGCAGCTCTGCTGACATGTTTTCTCGGGCTCTACAGCAGCTCTGCTGACCGGATTCTCTGGCTCTAGAGCAGCTGTGCTGACCTGGTTCTTTGGCTCTAGAGCAGCTCTGCTGACCTGGTTCTTTGGCTCTAGAGCAGCTCTGCTGACCTGGTTCTCTGGATCTATAACGGCTCTGCTGGCCTGTTTCTCTGTCTCTAAAGCTGATTTACTAACCTGGTTCTCTGGCTCTACAACGGCTCTGCTGACCTGGTTCTCTGGCCCTAAAGCAGCTCTGCTGACCTGGTTCTCTGGCCCTAAAGCAGCTCTGTTGGCCTGGTTCTCTGGCTCTAAAGCAGCTCTGCTGACCTGGTTCTCTGGCTCTACAATGGCTCTGCTGACCTGGTTCTCTGGCTCTACAGCGAATCTGCTGACTTGGCTCTCTGGCTCTACAGCAGCTCTGCTGACCTGTTTCTGTGGCTCTACAGCGACTCTGCTGACCTGGTTCTCTGGCTCAAAAGCAGCTCTACTGACCTGGTTCTCTGGCTCTAGAGCAGCTCTGCTGACCTGGTTCTCTGGCTCTAGAACAGCTCTGCTGCCTGGTTTTCTGGCTCTAGAGCAGCTCTGCTGACCTGGTTCTTTGGCTCTAAAGCAACTCTGCTGACCTGGTTCTCTCCCTCTAAAGCAGCTCTGCTGACCTGGTTTCTCTGGCTCTACAGCAGCTCTGCTGGCCTGGTTCTCTGGCTCTAGAGCAGTTCTGCTGACCTGGTTCTCTGGCTCTACAACGGCTTTGCTGACCTAGTTCTCTGGCTCTAGAGCAGCTCTGCTGACCTGGTTCTCTGGCTCTACAACGGCTCTGCTGACCTGGTTCTCTGGCTCTACAGCAGCTCTGCTGACCTGGTTCTCTGGCTCTACAGTGACTCTGCTGACTTGGTTCTGTGGCTCTACAGCAAATCTGCTGACTTGGCTCTCTGGCTCTAAAGCAGCTCTGCTGACCCCTTTCTGTGGCTCTACAGCAGCTCTGCTGGCCCGGTACACCGGCTCTATAGCAGCTCTGCTGACCTGGATCTCTGGCTCTATAGCCACTCTGCTGACCTGGTTCTCTGGCTCTACAGCAGCTCTGCTGACCTGTTTCTGTGGCTCTACAGCAGTTCTGCTAACCTGGTTCTCTGGCTCTATAGCAGCTCTGCTGACCTGGTTCTCTGGCTCTATAGCAGCTCTGCTGACCTGGTTCTCTGTCTCTATAGCAGCTCTGCTGCCCTGGTTCTCTGGCTGTAAAGCAGCTCTGCTGACATGTTTTCTCGGGCTCTACAGCAGCTCTGCTGACCGGATTCTCTGGCTCTAGAGCAGCTGTGCTGACCTGGTTCTTTGGCTCTAGAGCAGCTCTGCTGACCTGGTTCTCTGGCTCTATAACGGCTCTGCTGGCCTGTTTCTCTTTCTCTAAAGCTGATTTACTAACCTGGTTCTCTGGCTCTACAACGGCTCTGCTGACCTGGTTCTCTGGCCCTAAAGCAGCTCTGCTGACCTGGTTCTCTGGCCCTAAAGCAGCTCTGTTGGCCTGGTTCTCTGGCTCTAAAGCAGCTCTGCTGACCTGGTTCTCTGGCTCTAAAGCAGCTCTACTGACCTGGTTCTCTACGCTCTAAAGCAGCTCTGCTGACATTTTTCTCTCCCTCTAAAGCAGCTCTGCTGACCCCTTTCTGTGGCTCTACAGCAGCTCTGCTGGCCCGGTACACCGGCTCTATAGCAGCTCTGCTGACCTGGATCTCTGGGTCTATAGCAACTCTGCTGACCTGGTTCTCTGCCTCTACAGCAGCTCTGCTGACCTGGTTCTCTGGCTCTACAGCAGCTCTGCTGACCTGGTTCTATGGCTCTAAAGCAGCTCTGCTGACCTTGTTCTCTGTCTCTATAGCAGCTCTGCTGACCTGGTTCTCTGTCTCTATAGCAGCTCTGCTGACCTGGTTCTCTGGCTGTAAAGCAGCTCTGCTGACATGTTTTCTCGGGCTCTACAGCAGCTCTGCTGACCGGATTCTTTGGCTCTAGAGCAGCTGTGCTGAACTGGTTCTTTGGCTTTAGAGCAGCTCTGCTGACCTGGTTCTTTGGCTCTAGAGCAGCTCTGCTGACCTGGTTCTCTTCCTTGAAGCAGCTCTGCTGACCTGGTTCTTTGGCTCTAGAGCAGCTCTGCTGACCTGGTTCTCTTCCTTGAAGCAGCTCTGCTGACCTGGTTCCCTTGCTCTACAGCAGCTCTACTGACCGGGTTCTCTGGCTCTATAACGGCTCTGCTGGCCTGTTTCTCTGGCTCTAAAGCTGATCTACTAACCTGGTTCTCTGGCTCTACAACGGCTCTGCTGACCTGGTTCTCTGGCCCTAAAGCAGCTCTGCTGACCTGTTTCTCTGGCCCTAAAGCAGCTCTGTTGGCCTGGTTCTCTGGCTCTAAAGCAGCTCTGCTGACCTGGTTCTGTGGCTCTACAAAGGCTCTGCTGACCTGGTTCTCTGGCACTAAAGCAGCACTGCTGACCTGGTTCTCTGGCTCTAAAGAAGCTCTGCTGACCTTTTTCTCTCCCTCTAAAGCAGCTCTGCTGACCTGGTTTCTCTGGCTCTACAGCAGCTCTGCTGGCCTGGTTCTCTGGCTCTAGAGCTGTTCTGCTGACCTTGTTCTCTGGCTCTAGAACGGCTTTGCTGACCTAGTTCTCTGGCTCTAGAGCAGCTCTGCTGACCTCGTTCTCTGGCTCTACAATGGCTCTGCTGACCTGGTTCTCTGGCTCTACAGCAGCTCTGCTGACCTGTTTCTGTGGCTCTACAGCGACTCTGCTGACCTGGTTCTCTGGCTCTACAGCGAATCTGCTGACTTGGCTCTCTGGCTCTAAAGCAGCTCTGCTGACCTGTTTCTGTGGCTCTACAGCAGCTATGCTGACCTGGTTCTCTGGCTCTACAGCAGCTCTGCTGGCTCGGTTCTCCGTCTCTATAGCAGCTCTGCTGACCTGGTTCTCTGGCGCTACAGCAGCTCTGCTGACCTGTTTTTGTGGCTCTACAGCAGTTCTGCTGACCTGGTTCTCTGGCTCTATAGCAGCTCTGCTGACCTGGTTCTCTGGCTCTATAGCAGCTCTGCTGACCTGGTTCTCTGGCTCTACAGCAGATCTGCTGACCTGTTTCTCGGGCTCTAGAGCAGCTCTGCTGACCTGGTTCTCTGGCTCTAGAGCAGCTCTGCTGACCTGGTTCTCTGGCTCTACAGCAGCTCTGCTGACCTGATTCTCTCCCTCTAAAGCAGCTCTGCTGACCTGGTTTCTCTGGCTCTACAGCAGCTCTGCTGGCCTGGTTCTCTGGCTCTACAGCAGCTCTGGTGACCGGGTTCTCTGGCTCTACAACGGCTCTGCTGGCCTGTTTCTCTCGCTCTAAAGCTGATTTGCTAACCTGGTTCTCTGGCTCTACAACGGCTCTGCTGGCCTGGTTCTCTGGCTCTACAGCAGATCTGCTGACCTGTTTCTCTGGCTCTAAAGCAGCTTTGCTGACCTGGTTCTCTCGCTCTACAACAGCTCTGCTGACCTGGTTCTATAACGCTAAAGCAGCTCTGCTGACCTGGTACTCTGGCTCTACAGTGTCTCAGTTGAGCTGGTTCTCTGGCTCTAAAGCAGCTCTGCTGACCTGTTTCTCTGGCTCTACAGCAGCTATGCTGACCTGGTTCTCTGGCTCTACAGCAGCTCTGCTGGCCCGGTTCTCCGTCTCTATAGCAGCTCTGCTGACCTGGTTCTCTGGCTCTAAAGCAGCTCTGCTAACCTGGTTCTAAAGCAGCTCTGCTGACCTGGTTCTCTCCCTCTAAAGCAGCTCTGCTGACCTGGTTTCTTTGGCTCTACAGCAGCTGTGCTGGCATGGTTCTCTGGCTCAGGAGCAGCTCTGCTGACCTGGTTCTTAGGCTCTAGAGCAGCTCTGCAGACTTGGTTCTCTGGCTCTTCAACAGCTTTGCTGACCTGGTTCTCTGGCTCTACAGCAGCTCTGGTGACCGGGTTCTCTGGCTCTACAACGGCTCTGCTGGCCTGTTTCTCTGGCTCTAAAGCTGATTTGCTAACCTGGTTCTCTGGCTCTACAACGGCTCTGCTGGCCTGGGTCTCTGGCTCTAAAGCAGCTCTGCTGATCTGGTTCTCTGGCTCTAAAGCAGCTCTGCTGACCTGGTTCTCTCCCTCTAAAGCAGCTCTGCTGAACTGGTTTCTCTGGCTCTACAGCAGCTCTGCTGGCCTGGTTCTCCGGCCCTAGAGCAGTTCTGCTGACCTGGTTCTCTGGCTCTACAACGGCTTTGATGACCTAGTTCTCTGGCTCTAGAGCAGCTCTGCTGACCTGATTCTCTGGCTCTACAATGGCTCTGCTGACCTGGCTCTCTGGCTCTATAGCAGCTCTGCTGACCTGTTTCTGTGGCTCTACAGCGACTCTGCTGACCTGGTTCTCTGGCTCAAAAGCAGCTCTACTGGCCTGGTTCTCTGGCTCTAGAGCAGTTCTGCTGACCTGGTTCTCTGGCTCTAGAGCAGGTCTGCTGACCTGGTTTTCTGGCTCTAGAGCAGCTCTGCTGACCTGGTTCTCTGGCTCTAAAGCAGCTCTGCTGACCTGATTCTCTCCCTCTAAAGCAGCTCTGCTGACCTGGTTTCTCTGGCTCTACGGCAGCTCTGCTGGCCTGGTTCTCTGGCTCTACAGCAGCTCTGGTGACCGGGTTCTCTGGCTCTACAACGGCTCTGCTGGCCTGTTTCTCTGGCTCTAAAGCTGATTTGCTAACCTGGTTCTCTGGCTCTACAACGACTCTGCTGGCCTGGTTCTCTGGCTCTACAGCAGATCTGCTGACCTGTTTCTCTGGCTCTACAGCAGCTTTGCTGACCTGGTTCTCTCGCTCTACAACAGCTCTGCTGACCTGGTTCTATAACGCTAAAGCAGCTCTGCTGACCTGGTACTCTGGCTCTACAGTGTCTCAGTTGAGCTGGTTCTCTGGCTCTAAAGCAGCTCTGCTGACCTGTTTCTCTGGCTCTACAGCAGCTATGCTGACCTGGTTCTCTGGCTCTACAGCAGCTCTGCTGGCCCGGTTCTCCGTCTCTATAGCAGCTCTGCTGACCTGGTTCTCTGGCTCTAAAGCAGCTCTGCTAACCTGGTTCTAAAGCAGCTCTGCTGACCTGGTTCTCTCCCTCTAAAGCAGCTCTGCTGACCTGGTTTCTTTGGCTCTACAGCAGCTGTGCTGGCATGGTTCTCTGGCTCAGGAGCAGCTCTGCTGACCTGGTTCTTATGCTCTAGAGCAGCTCTGCTGACCTGGTTCTCTGGCTCTACAACGGCTTTGATGACCTAGTTCTCTGGCTCTAGAGCAGCTCTGCTGACCTGATTCTCTGGCTCTACAATGGCTCTGCTGACCTGGCTCTCTGGCTCTATAGCAGCTCTGCTGACCTGTTTCTGTGGCTCTACAGCGACTCTGCTGACCTGGTTCTCTGGCTCAAAAGCAGCTCTACTGACCTGGTTCTCTGGCTCTAGAGCAGCTCTGCTGACCTGGTTCTCTGGCTCTAGAACAGCTCTGCTGCCTGGTTTTCTGGCTCTAGAGCAGCTCTGCTGACCTGGTTCTCTGGCTCTAAAGCAACTCTGCAGACCTGGTTCTCTCCCTCTAAAGCAGCTCTGCTGACCTGGTTTCTCTGGCTCTACAGCAGCTCTGCTGGCCTGGTTCTCTGGCTCTAGAGCAGTTCTGCTGACCTGGTTCTCTGGCTCTACAACGGCTTTGCTGACCTAGTTCTCTGGCTCTAGAGCAGCTCTGCTGACCTGGTTCTCTGGCTCTACAACGGCTCTGCTGACCTGGTTCTCTGGCTCTACAGCAGCTCTGCTGACCTGGTTCTCTGGCTCTACAGCGACTCTGCTGACTTGGTTCTGTGGCTCTACAGCAAATCTGCTGACTTGGCTCTCTGGCTCTAAAGCAGCTCTGCTGACCCCTTTCTGTGGCTCTACAGCAGCTCTGCTGGCCCGGTACACCGGCTCTATAGCAGCTCTGCTGACCTGGATCTCTGGCTCTATAGCCACTCTGCTGACCTGGTTCTCTGGCTCTACAGCAGCTCTGCTGACCTGTTTCTGTGGCTCTACAGCAGTTCTGCTGACCTGGTTCTCTGGCTCTATAGCAGCTCTGCTGACCTGGTTCTCTGGCTCTATAGCAGCTCTGCTGACCTGGTTCTCTGTCTCTATAGCAGCTCTGCTGACATGGTTCTCTGGCTGTAAAGCAGCTCTGCTGACATGTTTTCTCGGGCTCTACAGCAGCTCTGCTGACCGGATTCTCTGGCTCTAGAGCAGCTGTGCTGACCTGGTTCTTTGGCTCTAGAGCAGCTCTGCTGACCTGGTTCTCTGGCTCTATAACGGCTCTGCTGGCCTGTTTCTCTTTCTCTAAAGCTGATTTACTAACCTGGTTCTCTGGCTCTACAACGGCTCTGCTGACCTGGTTCTCTGGCCCTAAAGCAGCTCTGCTGACCTGGTTCTCTGGCCCTAAAGCAGCTCTGTTGGCCTGGTTCTCTGGCTCTAAAGCAGCTCTGCTGACCTGGTTCTGTGGCTCTACAAAGGCTCTGCTGACCTGGTTCTCTGGCTCTAAAGCAGCTCTACTGACCTGGTTCTCTACGCTCTAAAGCAGCTCTGCTGACCTTTTTCTCTCCCTCTAAACCAGCTCTGCTGACCCCTTTCTGTGGCTCTACAGCAGCTCTGCTGGCCCGGTACACCGGCTCTATAGCAGCTCTGCTGACCTGGATCTCTGGGTCTATAGCAACTCTGCTGACCAGGTTCTCTGCCTCTACAGCAGCTCTGCTGACCTGGTTCTCTGGCTCGACAGCAGCTCTGCTGACCTGGTTCTATGGCTCTAAAGCAGCTCTGCTGACCTGGTTCTCTGTCTCTATAGCAGCTCTGCTGACCTGGTTCTCTGTCTCTATAGCAGCTCTGCTGACCTGGTTCTCTGGCTGTAAAGCAGCTCTGCTGACATGTTTTCTCGGGCTCTACAGCAGCTCTGCTGACCGGATTCTTTGGCTCTAGAGCAGCTGTGCTGACCTGGTTCTTTGGCTCTAGAGCAGCTCTGCTGACCTGGTTCTTTGGCTCTAGAGCAGCTCTGCTGACCTGGTTCTTTGGCTCTAGAGCAGCTCTGCTGACCCGGTTCTCTTCCTTGAAGCAGCTCTGCTGACCTGGTTCTTTGGCTCTAGAGCAGCTCTGCTGACCTGGTTCTCTTCCTTGAAGCAGCTCTGCTGACCTGGTTCTCTGGCTCTACAGCAGCTCTGCTGACCGGGTTCTCTGGCTCTATAACGGCTCTGCTGGCCTGTTTCTCTGGCTCTAAAGCTGATCTACTAACCTGGTTCTCTGGCTCTACAACGGATCTGCTGACCTGGTTCTCTGGCCCTAAAGCAGCTCTGCTGACCTGTTTCTCTTGCCCTAAAGCAGCTCTGTTGGCCTGGTTCTCTGGCTCTAAAGCAGCTCTGCTGACCTGGTTCTGTGGCTCTACAAAGGCTCTGCTGACCTGGTTCTCTGGCACTAAAGCAGCACTGCTGACCTGGTTCTCTGGCTCTAAAGAAGCTCTGCTGACCTTTTTCTCTCCCTCTAAAGCAGCTCTGCTGACCTGGTTTCTCTGGCTCTACAGCAGCTCTGCTGGCCTGGTTCTCTGGGTCTAGAGCTGTTCTGCTGACCTGGTTCTCTGGCTCTACAACGGCTTTGCTGACCTAGTTCTCTGGCTCTAGAGCTGCTCTGCTGACCTCGTTCTCTGGCTCTACAATGGCTCTGCTGACCTGGTTCTCTGGCTCTACAGCTACTCTGATGACCTGGTTCTCTGGCTCTACAGAGAATCTGCTGACTTGGCTCTCTGGCTCTAAAGCAGCTCTGCTGACCTGTTTCTGTGGCTCTACAGCAGCTATGCTGACCTAGTTCTCTGGCTCTAGAGCAGCTCTGCTGACCTCGTTCTCTGGCTCTACAATGGCTCTGCTGACCTGGTTCTCTGGCTCTACAGCAGCTCTGCTGACCTGTTTCTGTGGCTCTACAGCGACTCTGCTGACCTGGTTCTCTGGCTCTACAGCGAATCTGCTGACTTGGCTCTCTGGCGCTACAGCAGCTCTGCTGACCTGTTTTTGTGGCTCTACAGCAGTTCTGCTGACCTGGTTCTCTGGCTCTATAGCAGCTCTGCTGACCTGGTTCTCTGGCTCTACAGCAGCTCTGCTGACCTGGTTCTCTGGCTGTAAAGCAGCTCTGCTGACATGTCTTCTCGGGCTCTAGAGCAGCTCTGCTGACCTGGTTCTCAGGCTCTAGAGCAGCTCTGCTGCCCTGGTTCTCTGGCTCTAGAGCAGCTCTGCTGACCTGGTTCTCTGGCTCTACAGCAGATCTGCTGACCTGTTTCTCTGGCTCTAAAGCAGCTTTGCTGACCTGGTTCTCTCGCTCTACAACAGCTCTGCTTACCTGGTTCTATAACGCTAAAGCAGCTCTGCTGACCTGGTACTCTGGCTCTACAGTGGCTCAGTTGAGCTGGTTCTCTGGCTCTAAAGCAGCTCTGCTGACCTAGTTCTGTGGCTCTAGAGTGGCTCTGGCTCTGCTGACCTAGTTCTCTGGCTCTAGAGCAGGTCTGCTGACCTGGTTCTCTGGCTCTAGAGCGGCTCTGCTGACCTGGTTCTTAGGCTCTAGAGCAGCTCTGCAGACTTGGTTCTTTGGCTCTTCAACAGATTTGCTGACCTGGTTCTCTGGCTCTACAGCAGCTCTGGTGACCGGGTTCTCTGGCTCCACAACGGCTCTGCTGGCCTGTTTCTCTGGCTCTAAAGCTGATTTGCTAACCTGGTTCTCTGGCTCTACAACGGCTCTGCTGGCCTGGTTCTCTGGCTCTAAAGCAGCTCTGCTGATCTGGTTCTCTGGCTCTAAAGCAGCTCTGCTGACCTGGTTCTCTCCCTCTAAAGCAGCTCTGCTAACCTGGTTCTAAAGCAGCTCTGCTGACCTGGTTCTCTCCCTCTAAAGCAGCTCTGCTGACCTGGTTTCTTTGGCTCTACAGCAGTTGTGCTGGCATGGTTCTCTAGCTCGGGAGCAGCTCTGCTGACCTGGTTCTTAGGCTCTAGAGCAGCTCTGCAGACTTGGTTCTCTGGCTCTACAGCAGCTCTGGTGACCGGGTTCTCTGGCTCTACAACAGCTCTGCTGGCCTGTTTCTCTGGCTCTAAAGCTGATTTGCTAACCTGGTTCTCTGGCTCTACAACGGCTCTGCTGGCCTGGTTCTCTGGCTCTAAAGCAGCTCTGCTGAACTGGTTCTCTGGCTCTAAAGCAGCTCTGCTGACCTGGTTCTCTCCCTCTAAAGCAGCTCTGCTGAACTGGTTTCTCTGGCTCTACAGCAGCTCTGCTGGCCTGGTTCTCTGGCCCTAGAGCAGTTCTGCTGACCTGGTTCTCTGGCTCTACAACGGCTTTGATGACCTAGTTCTCTGGCTCTAGAGCAGCTCTGCTGACCTGATTCTCTGGCTCTACAATGGCTCTGCTGACCTGGTTCTCTGGCTCTACAGCAGCTAGCTGACCTGTTTCTGTGGCTCTACAGCGACTCTGCTGACCTGGTTCTCTGGCTCAAAAGCAGCTCTACTGACCTGGTTCTCTGGCTCTAGAGCAGCTCTGCTGACCTGGTTCTCTGGCTCTAGAACAGCTCAGCTGACCTGGTTTTCTGGCTCTAGAGCAGCTCTGCTGACCTGGCTCTCTGGCTCTAAAGCAACTCTGCTGACCTGGTTCTCTCCCTCTAAAGCAGCTCTGCTGACCTGGTTTCTCTGGCTCTACAGCAGCTCTGCTGGCCTGGTTCTCTGGCTCTAGAGCAGTTCTGCTGACCTGGTTCTCTGGCTCTACAACGGCTTTGCTGACCTAGTTCTCTGGCTCTAGAGCAGCTCTGCTGACCTGGTTCTCTGGCTCTACAACGGCTCTGCTGACCTGGTTCTCTGGCTCTACAGCAGCTCTGCTGACCTGGTTCTCCGGCTCTACAGCGACTCTGCTGACTTGGTTCTGTGGCTCTACAGCAAATCTGCTGACCTGGTTCTCTGGCTCTACAGCGAATCTGCTGACTTGGCTCTCTGGCTCTACAGCAGCTCTGCTGACCTGTTTCTGTGGCTCTACAGCGACTCTGCTGACCTGGTTCTCTGGCTCAAAAGCAGCTCTACTGACCTGGTTCTCTGGCTCTAGAGCAGCTCTGCTGACCTGGATCTCTGGCTCTATAGCCACTCTGCTGACCTGGTTCTCTGGCTCTACAGCAGCTCTGCTGACCTGTTTCTGTGGCTCTACAGCAGTTCTGCTGACCTGGTTCTCTGGCTCTATAGCAGCTCTGCTGACCTGGTTCTCTGGCTCTATAGCAGCTCTGCTGACCTGGTTCTCTGTCTCTATAGCAGCTCTGCTGACCTGGTTCTCTGGCTGTAAAGCAGCTCTGCTGACATGTTTTCTCGGGCTCTACAGCAGCTCTGCTGACCGGATTCTCTGGCTCTAGAGCAGCTGTGCTGACCTGGTTCTTTGGCTCTAGAGCAGCTCTGCTGACCTGGTTCTTTGGCTCTAGAGCAGCTCTGCTGACCTGGTTCTCTGGATCTATAACGGCTCTGCTGGCCTGTTTCTCTGTCTCTAAAGCTGATTTACTAACCTGGTTCTCTGGCTCTACAACGGCTCTGCTGACCTGGTTCTCTGGCCCTAAAGCAGCTCTGCTGACCTGGTTCTCTGGCCCTAAAGCAGCTCTGTTGGCCTGGTTCTCTGGCTCTAAAGCAGCTCTGCTGACCTGGTTCTCTGGCTCTACAATGGCTCTGCTGACCTGGTTCTCTGGCTCTACAGCAGCTCTGCTGACCTGTTTCTGTGGCTCTACACCGACACTGCTGACCTGGTTCTCTGGCTCTACAGCGAATCTGCTGACTTGGCTCTCTGGCTCTAAAGCAGCTCTGCTGACCTGTTTCTGTGGCTCTACAGCAGCTCTGCTGACCTGGTTCTCTGGCTCTACAGCAGCTCTGCTGGCCCGGTTCTCCGTCTCTATAGCAGCTCTGCTGACCTGGTTCTCTGGCGCTAGAGCAGCTCTGCTGACCTGTTTTTGTGGCTCTACAGCAGTTCTGCTGACCTGGTTCTCTGGCTCTATAGCAGCTCTGCTGACCTGGTTCTCTGGCTCTATAGCAGCTCTGCTGACCTGGTTCTCTGGCTCTACAGCAGGTCTGCTGACCTGGTTCTCTGGCTGTAAAGCAGCTCTGCTGACATGTCTTCTCGGGCTCTAGAGCAGCTCTGCTGACCTGGTTCTCAGGCTCTAGAGCAGCTCTGCTGACCTGGTTCTCTGGCTCTACAGCAGATCTACTGACCTGTTTCTCTGGCTCTAAAGCAGCTTTGCTGACCTGGTTCTCTGGCTCTACAACGGCTCTGCTGACCTGGTTCTATAACGCTAAAGCAGCTCTGCTGACCTGGTACTCTGGCTCTACAGTGGCTCTGTTGAGCTGGTTCTCTGGCTCTAAAGCAGCTCTGCTGACCTGGTTCTCTGGCTCTAAAGCAGCTCTGCTAACCTGGCTCTAAATCAGCTCTGCTGACCTGGTTCTCTCCCTCTAAAGCAGCTCTGCTGACCTGGTTTCTTTGGCTCTACAGCAGCTCTGCTGACTTGGTTCTCTGGCTCTTCTACAGCTTTGCTGACCTGGTTCTCTGGCTCTACAGCAGCTCTGGTGACCGGGTTCTCTGGCTCTACAACAGCTCTGCTGGCCTGTTTCTCTGGCTCTAAAGCTGATTTGCTAACCTGGTTCTCTGGCTCTACAACGGCTCTGCTGGCCTGGTTCTCTGGCTCTAAAGCAGCTCTGCTGATCTGGTTCTCTGGCTCTAAAGCAGCTCTGCTGACCTGGTTTTCTCCCTCTAAAGCAGCTCTGCTGAACTGGTTTCTCTGGCTCTACAGCAGCTCTGCTGGCCTGGTTCTCTGGCTCTAGAGCAGTTCTGCTGACCTGGTTCTCTGGCTCTACAACGGCTTTGATGACCTAGTTCTCTGGCTCTACAGCAGCTCTGCTGACCTGTTTCTGTGGCTCTACAGCGACTCTGCTGACCTGGTTCTCTGGCTCTACAGCGAATCTGCTGACTTGGCTCTCTGGCTCTAAAGCAGCTCTGCTGACCTGTTTCTGTGGCTCTACAGCATCTCTGCTGACCTGGTTCTCTGGCTCTACAGCAGCTCTGCTGGCCCGGTTCTCCGGCTCTATAGTAGCTCTGCTGACCTGGTTCTCTTGCTCTACAGCAGCTCTGCTGACCTGTTTTTGTGGCTCTACAGCAGTTCTGCTGACCTGGTTCTCTGGCTCTATAGCAGCTCCGCTGACCTGGTTCTCTGGCTCTACAGCAGCTCTGCTGACCAGATTCTCTGGCTCTAGAGCAGCTCTGCTGACCTGGTTCTTTGGCTCTAGAGCAGCTCTGCTGACCTGGTTCTCTGGCTTTGAAGCAGCTCTGCTGACCTGGTTCTCTGGCTCTAGAGCAGCTTTGCTGACCTGTTTCTCAGGCTGTACAATGGCTCCGCTGGCCTGGTTCTTTGGCTGTAGAGCAAATCTGCTGAACTTGTTCTCTCACTGTACAGCAGCTCTGCTGACCTGGTTCTCTGGCTGTAGAGCTGCTCTGCTGACCTGGATCTCTGGCTCTACAACGGCTCTGCTGACCTGGTTCTCAGGCTCTAGAGCAGCTCTGCTGCCCTGGTTCTCTGGCTCTAAAGCAGCTCTGCTGACCTGGTTCTCTGGCTGCACAGCGGCTCTGCTGACCTGGTTCTCAGGCTGTACAACGGCTCTGCTGACGTAGTTCTCTGGCTGTACAGCAGCTCTGCTGACCTGGTTCTCTGGCTCTATAGCGGCTCTGCTGACCTGGTTCTCTGGCTCTACAGCGACTCTGCAGACATGGTTCTCTTTCTCTTGAGCAGCTTTTCCGACCTGTTTCTCAAGCTGTACAACGGCTCTGCTGACCTAGCTCTCTGGCTGTACAGCAGCTCTGCTGACCTGGTTCTCTGGCTGTATAGTGGCTCTGCTGACCTGGTTCTCTGGCTCTACAGCGACTGCTGACCTGGTTCTCTGGCTCTACAGCAACTCTGCTGACTTGGTTCTCTGGCTCTAAAGCAGCTCTACTGACCTGTTTCTGTGGCTCTACAGCGACTCTGCTGACCTGGTTCTCTGGCTCTACAGCAAATCTGCTGACTTGGCTCTCTGGCTCTAAAGCAGCTCTGCCGACCTGTTTCTGTGGCTCTACAGCAGCTCTGCTCACCTGGTTCTCTGGCTCTACAGCAAATCTGCTGACTTGGCTCTCTGGCTCTAAAGCAGCTCTGCTGACCTGTTTCTGTGGCTCTACAGCAGCTCTGCTGGCCCGGTTCTCCGGCTCTATAGCAGCTCTTCTGACTTGGATCTCTGGCTCTATAGCAACTCTGCTGACCTGGTTCTCTGGCTCTACAGCAGCTCTGCTGACCTGTTTCTGTGGTTCTACAGCAGATATGCTGACCTGGTTCTCTGGCTCTATAGCAGCTCTGCTGACCTGGTTCTCTGGCTCTATAGCAGCTCTGCTGACCTGGTTCTCTGGCTCTACAGCAGCTCTGCTGACCTGGTTCTCTGGCTGTAAAGCAGCTCTGCTGACATGTTTTCTCGGGCTCTACAGCAGCTCTGCTGACCGGATTCTCTGGCTCTAGAGCAGCTCTGCTGACCTGGTTCTTTGGCTTTAGAGCAGCTCTGCTGACCTGGTTCTCTGGCTTTGAAGCAGCTCTGCTGACCTGGTTCTCTGGCACTAGAGCAGCTTTGATGACCTGGTTCTCAGGCTGTACAATGGCTCCGCTGGCCTGGTTCTTTGGCTGTAGAGCAACTCTGCCGACCTTGTTCTCTGGCTGTACATTAGCTCGGCTGACCTGGTTCTCTGGCTCTATAGCGGCTCTGCTGACCTGTTTCTCTGGCTCTACAACGGCTCTGCTGACCTGTTTCTCTGGCTCTACAACGGCTCTGCTGACCTGTTTCTCAGGCTCTAGAGCAGCTCTGCTTCCCTGGTTCTCTGGCTCTAAAGCAGCTCTGCTGACCTGGTTCTCTGGCTGTACAACGGCTCTGCTGACCTAGTTCTCTGGCTGTACACCAGCTCTGCTGACCTGGTTCTCTGGCTCTATAGCTGCTCTGCTGACCTGGTTCTCTGGCTCTATAGTGACTCTGCTGACCAGGTTCTCTGGCTCTAGAGCAGCTTTTCTGACCTGGTTCTCGGGCTGTACAACGGCTCTGCTGACCTAGTTCTCTGGCTGTACAGCAGCTCTGGTGACCTGGTTCTCTGGCTCTATAGTGGCTCTGCTGACCTGGTTCTCTAGCTCTACAGCGAATCTGCTGATTGGCTCTCTGGCCATAAAGCAGCTCTGCTGACCTGTTTCTGTGGCTCTACAGCAGCTCTGCTGACCTGGTTCTCTGGCTCTACAGCAGCTCGGCTGGCCCAGTTCTCCGGCTCTATAGCAGCTCTTCTGACCTGGATCTCTGGCTCTATAGCAACTCTGCTGACCTGGTTCTCTGGCTCTACAGCAGCTCTGCTGACCTGTTTCTGTGGTTCTACAGCAGTTCTGCCGACCTGGTTCTCTGGATCTATAGCAGCTCTGCTGACCTGGTTCTCTGGCTCTATAGCAGCTCTGCTGACCTGGTTCTCTGGCTCTATAGCGGCCCTGCTGACCTGGTTCTCTGGCTCTACAGCGGCTCTGCTGACCTGGTTCTCTGGCTCTAAAGCAGCTCTGCTGACATGGTTTCTCGGGCTCTACAGCAGCTCTGCTGACCGATTTCTCTGGCTCTAGAGCAGCTCTGCTGACAGGGTTCTTTGGCTCTAGAGCAGCTCTGCTGACCTGGTTCTCTGGTTTTGAAGCAGCTCTGCTGACGTGGTTCTCTGGCTCTAGAGCAGCTTTGCGGACCTGGTTCTCAGGCTGTACAATGGCTCCGCTGGCCTGGTTCTTTGGCTGTAGAGCAACTCTGCTGACCTTGTTCTCTGGCTGTACAGCAGCTCTGCTGACCTGGTTCTATGGCTCTATAGCGGCTCTGCTGACCTGGTTCTCTGGCTCTACAACAGCTCTGCTGACCTGGTTCTCAGGCTCTAGAGCAGCTCTGCTGCCCTGGTTCTCTGGCTCTAAAGCAGCTCTGCTGACCCGGTTCTCTGGCTGTACAGCGGCTCTGCTGACCTGGTTCTCAGGCTGTACAACCGCTCTGCTGACCTAGTTCTCTGGCTGTACAGCAGCTCTGCTGACCTGGTTCTCTGGCTCTATAGCGGCTCTGCTGACCTGGTTCTCTGGCTCTACAGCAACTCTGCAGACATGGTTCTCTTTCTCTTGAGCAGCTTTTCTGACCTGTTTCTCAAGCTGTACAACGGCTCTGCTGACCTAGCTCTCTGGCTGTACAGCAGCTCTGCTGACCTGGTTCTCTGGCTGTATAGTGGCTCTGCTGACCTGGTTCTCTGGCTCTACAGCGACTCTGCTGACCTGGTTCTCTGGCTCTACAGCAACTCTGCTGACTTGGTTCTCTGGCTCTAAAGCAGCTCTACTGACCTGTTTCTGTGGCTCTACAGCGACTCTGCTGACCTGGTTCTCTGGCTCTACAGCAAATCTGCTGACTTGGCTCTCTGGCTCTAAAGCAGCTCTGCTGACCTGTTTCTGTGGCTCTACAGCAGCTCTGCTCACCTGGTTCTCTGGCTCTACAGCGAATCTGCTGACTTGGCTCTCTGGCTCTAAAGCAGCTCTGCTGACCTGTTTCTGTGGCTCTACAGCAGCTCTGCTGGCCCGGTTCTCCGGCTCTATAGCAGCTCTTCTGACTTGGATCTCTGGCTCTATAGCAACTCTGCTGACCTGGTTCTCTGGCTCTACAGCAGCTCTGCTGACCTGTTTCTGTGGTTCTACAGCAGATATGCTGACCTGGTTCTCTGGCTCTATAGCAGCTCTGCTGACCTGGTTCTCTGGCTCTATAGCAGCTCTGCTGACCTGGTTCTCTGGCTCTACAGCAGCTCTGCTGACCTGGTTCTCTGGCTGTAAAGCAGCTCTGCTGACATGTTTTCTCGGGCTCTACAGCAGCTCTGCTGACCGGATTCTCTGGCTCTAGAGCAGCTCTGCTGACCTGGTTCTTTGGCTTTAGAGCAGCTCTGCTGACCTGGTTCTCTGGCTTTGAAGCAGCTCTGCTGACCTGGTTCTCTGGCACTAGAGCAGCTTTGATGACCTGGTTCTCAGGCTGTACAATGGCTCCGCTGGCCTGGTTCTTTGGCTGTAGAGCAACTCTGCTGACCTTGTTCTCTGGCTGTACATTAGCTCGGCTAACCTGGTTCTCTGGCTCTATAGCGGCTCTGCTGACCTGTTTCTCTGGCTCTACAACGGCTCTGCTGACCTGTTTCTCTGGCTCTACAACGGCTCTGCTGACCTGTTTCTCAGGCTCTAGAGCAGCTCTGCTTCCCTGGTTCTCTGGCTCTAAAGCAGCTCTGCTGACCTGGTTCTCTGGCTGTACAACGGCTCTGCTGACCTAGTTCTCTGGCTGTACACCAGCTCTGCTGACCTGGTTCTCTGGCTCTATAGCTGCTCTTCTGACCTGGTTCTCTGGCTCTATAGTGACTCTGCTGACCAGGTTCTCTGGCTCTAGAGCAGCTTTTCTGACCTGGTTCTCAGGCTGTACAACGGCTCTGCTGACCTAGTTCTCTGGCTGTACAGCAGCTCTGCTGACCTGGTTCTCTGGCTCTATAGTGGCTCTGCTGACCTGGTTCTCTAGCTCTACAGCGAATCTGCTGATTGGCTCTCTGGCCATAAAGCAGCTCTGCTGACCTGTTTCTGTGGCTCTACAGCAGCTCTGCTGACCTGGTTCTCTGGCTCTACAGCAGCTCGGCTGGCCCAGTTCTCCGGCTCTATAGCAGCTCTTCTGACCTGGATCTCTGGCTCTATAGCAACTCTGCTGACCTGGTTCTCTGGCTCTACAGCAGCTCTGCTGACCTGTTTCTGTGGTTCTACAGCAGTTCTGCCGACCTGGTTCTCTGGATCTATAGCAGCTCTGCTGACCTGGTTCTCTGGCTCTATAGCAGCTCTGCTGACCTGGTTCTCTGGCTCTATAGCGGCCCTGCTGACCTGGTTCTCTGGCTCTACAGCGGCTCTGCTGACCTGGTTCTCTGGCTCTAAAGCAGCTCTGCTGACATGGTTTCTCGGGCTCTACAGCAGCTCTGCTGACCGATTTCTCTGGCTCTAGAGCAGCTCTGCTGACAGGGTTCTTTGGCTCTAGAGCAGCTCTGCTGACCTGGTTCTCTGGTTTTGAAGCAGCTCTGCTGACGTGGTTCTCTGGTTCTAGAGCAGCTTTGCGGACCTGGTTCTCAGGCTGTACAATGGCTCCGCTGGCCTGGTTCTTTGGCTGTAGAGCAACTCTGCTGACCTTGTTCTCTGGCTGTACAGCAGCTCTGCTGACCTGGTTCTATGGCTCTATAGCGGCTCTGCTGACCTGGTTCTCTGGCTCTACAACGGCTCTGCTGACCTGGTTCTCAGGCTCTAGAGCAGCTCTGCTGCCCTGGTTCTCTGGCTCTAAAGCAGCTCTGCTGACCCGGTTCTCTGGCTGTACAGCGGCTCTGCTGACCTGGTTCTCAGGCTGTACAACCGCTCTGCTGACCTAGTTCTCTGGCTGTACAGCAGCTCTGCTGACCTGGTTCTCTGGCTCTATAGCGGATCTGCTGACCTGGTTCTCTGGCTCTAGAGCAGCTCTGCTGATGTGGTTCTCTGGCTCTAGAGCAGCTCAGCTGACCTGGTTTTCTGGCTCTAGAGCAGCTCTGCTGACCTGGTTCTCTGGCTCTACAGCACCTCTGCTGACCTGGTTCTGTGGCTGTAAAGAAGCTCTGCTGACCTGTTTCTGTGGTTCTACAGCAGCTCTGCTGACCTGGTTCTCTGGCTCTATAGCAGCTCTGCTGACCTGGTTCTCTGGCTCTATAGCAGCTCTGCTGACCTGGTTCTCTGGCTCTACAGCAGCTCTGCTGACCTGGTTCTCTGGCTGTAAAGCAGCTCTGCTGACATGTTTTCTCGGGCTCTAAAGCAGCTCTGCTGACCGGATTCTCTGGCTCTAGAGCAGCTCTGCTGACCTGGTTCTTTGGCTTTAGAGCAGCTCTGCTGACCTGGTTCTCTGGCTTTGAAGCAGCTCTGCTGACCTGGTTCTCTGGCACTAGAGCAGCTTTGATGACCTGGTTCTCAGGCTGTACAATGGCTCCGCTGGCCTGGTTCTTTGGCTGTAGAGCAACTCTGCTGACCTTGTTCTCTGGCTGTACATTAGCTCGGCTGACCTGGTTCTCTGGCTCTATAGCGGCTCTGCTGACCTGTTTCTCTGGCTCTACAACGGCTCTGCTGACCTGTTTCTCTGGCTCTACAAGGGCTCTGCTGACCTGTTTCTCAGGCTCTAGAGCAGCTCTGCTACCCTGGTTCTCTGGCTCTAAAGCAGCTCTGCTGACTTGGTTCTCTGGCTGTACAACGGCTCTGCTGACCTAGTTCTCTGGCTGTACACCAGCTCTGCTGACCTGGTTCTCTGGCTCTATAGCTGCTCTGCTGACCTGGTTCTCTGGCTCTAGAGCAGCTTTTCTGACCTGGTTCTCAGGCTGTACAACGCCTCTGCTGACCTAGTTCTCTGGCTGTACAGCAGCTCTGCTGACCTGGTTCTCTGGCTCTAGAGCAGCTCTGCTACCCTGGTTCTCTGGCTCTAAAGCAGCTCTGCTGACCCGGTTCTCTGGCTGTACAACGGCTCTGCTAACCTAGTTCTCTGGCTGTACACCAGCTCTGCTGACCTGGTTCTCTGGCTCTATAGCTGCTCTGGTGACCTGGTTCTCTGGCTCTATAGTGACTCTGCTGACCTGGTTCTCTGGCTCTAGAGCAGCTTTTCTGACCTGGTTCTCAGGCTGTACAACGGCTCTGCTGACCTAGTTCTCTGGCTGTACAGCAGCTCTGCTGACCTGGTTCTCTGGCTCTATAGTGGCTCTGCTGACCTGGTTCTCTAGCTCTACAGCGAATCTGCTGATTGGCTCTCTGGCCATAAAGCAGCTCTGCTGACCTGTTTCTGTGGCTCTACAGCGACTCTGCTGACTTGGTTCTCTGGCTCTAAAGCAGCTCTGCTGACCTATTTCTGTGGCTCTACAGCGACTCTGCTGACCTGTTTCTCTGGCTCTACAGCGAATCTGCTAATTGGCTCTTTGGCCATAAAGCAGCTCTGCTGACCTGTTTCTGTGGCTCTACAGCAGCTCTGCTGACCTGGTTCTCTGGCTCTACAGCAGCTCGGCTGGCCCAGTTCTCCGGCTCTATAGCAGCTCTTCTGACCAGGATCTCTGGCTCTATAGCAACTCTGCTGACCTGGTTTTCTGGCTCTACAGCAGCTCTGCTGACCTGTTTCTGTGGTTCTACAGCAGTTCTGCTGACCTGGTTCTCTGGATCTATAGCAGCTCTGCTGACCTGGTTCTCTGGCTCTATAGCAGCTCTGCTGACCTGGTTCTCTGGCTCTATAGCGGCCCTGCTGACCTGGTTCTCTGGCTCTACAGCGGCTCTGCTGACCTGGTTCTCTGGCTCTAAAGCAGCTCTGCTGACATGGTTTCTCGGGCTCTACAGCAGCTCTGCTGACCGAATTCTCTTGCTCTAGAGCAGCTCTGCTGACAGGGTTCTTTGGCTCTAGAGCAGCTCTGCTGACCTGGTTCTCTGGTTTTGAAGCAGCTCTGCTGACGTGGTTCTCTGGCTCTAGAGCAGCTTTGCGGACCTGGTTCTCAGGCTGTACAATGGCTCCGCTGGCCTGGTTCTTTGGCTGTAGAGCAACTCTGCTGACCTTGTTCTCTGGCTGTACAGCAGCTCTGCTGACCTGGTTCTATGGCTCTTAAGCGGCTCTGCTGACCTGGTTCTCTGGCTCTACAACGGCTCTGCTGACCTGGTTCTCAGGCTCTAGAGCAGCTCTGCTGACCCGGTTCTCTGGCTGTACAGCGGCTCTGCTGACCTGGTTCTCAGGCTGTACAACCGCTCTGCTGACCTAGTTCTCTGGCTGTACAGCAGCTCTGCTGACCTGGTTCTCTGGCTCTATAGCGGCTCTGCTGACCTGGTTCTCTGGCTCTAGAGCAGCTCTTCTGATGTGGTTCTCTGGCTCTAGAGCAGCTCAGCTGACCTGGTTTTCTGGCTCTAGAGCAGCTCTGCTGACCTGGTTCTCTGGCTCTACAGCACCTCTGCTGACCTGGTTCTCTGGCTGTAAAGAAGCTCTGCTGACCTGTTTCTGTGGTTCTACAGCAGATATGCTGACCTGGTTCTCTGGCTCTATAGCAGCTCTGCTGACCTGGTTCTCTGGCTGTAAAGCAGCTCTGCTGACATGTTTTCTCGGGCTCTACAGCAGCTCTGCTGACCGGATTCTCTGGCTCTAGAGCAGCTCTGCTGACCTGGTTCTTTGGCTTTAGAGCAACTCTGCTGACCTGGTTCTCTGGCTTTGAAGCAGCTCTGCTGACCTGCTTCTCTGGCACTAGAGCAGCTTTGATGACCTGGTTCTCAGGCTGTACAATGGCTCCGCTGGCCTGGTTCTTTGGCTGTAGAGCAACTCTGCTGACCTTGTTCTCTGGCTGTACATTAGCTCGGCTGACCTGGTTCTCTGGCTCTATAGCGGCTCTGCTGACCTGTTTCTCTGGCTCTACAACGGCTCTGCTGACCTGTTTCTCTGGCTCTACAACGGCTCTGCTGACCTGTTTCTCAGGCTCTAGAGCAGCTCTGCTACCCTGGTTCTCTGGCTCTAAAGCAGCTCTGCTGACCTGGTTCTCTGGCTGTACAACGGCTCTGCTGACCTAGTTCTCTGGCTGTACACCAGCTCTGCTGACCTGGTTCTCTGGCTCTATAGCTGCTCTGCTGACCTGGTTCTCTGGCTCTATAGTGACTCTGCTGACCTGGTTCTCTGGCTCTATAGTGACTCTGCTGACCTGGTTCTCTGGCTCTAGAGCAGCTTTTCTGACCTGGTTCTCAGGCTGTACAACGGCTCTGCTGACCTAGTTCTCTGGCTGTACAGCAGCTCTGCTGACCTGGTTCTCTGGCTCTATAGTGGCTCTGCTGACCTGGTTCTCTAGCTCTACAGCGAATCTGCTGACCTGGTTCTCTGGCTCTACAGCGACTCTGCTGACTTGGTTCTCTGGCTCTAAGCAGCTCTGCTGACCTATTTCTGTGGCTCTACAGCGACTCTGCTGACCTGTTTCTCTGGCTCTACAGCGAATCTGCTGATTGGCTCTCTGGCCATAAAGCAGCTCTGCTGACCTGTTTCTGTGGCTCTACAGCAGCTCTGCTGACCTGGTTCTCTGGCTCTACAGCAGCTCGGCTGGCCCAGTTCTCCGGCTCTATAGCAGCTCTTCTGACCTGGATCTCTGGCTCTATAGCAACTCTGCTGACCTGGTTCTCTGGCTCTACAGCAGCTCTGCTGACCTGTTTCTGTGGTTCTACAGCAGTTCTGCTGACCTGGTTCTCTGGATCTATAGCAGCTCTGCTGACCTGGTTCTCTGGCTCTATAGCAGCTCTGCTGACCTGGTTCTCTGGCTCTATAGCGGCCCTGCTGACCTGGTTCTCTGGCTCTACAGCGGCTCTGCTGACCTGGTTCTCTGGCTCTAAAGCAGCTCTGCTGACATGGTTTCTCGGGCTCTACAGCAGCTCTGCTGACCGAATTCTCTGGCTCTAGAGCAGCTCTGCTGACAGGGTTCTTTGGCTCTAGAGCAGCTCTGCTGACCTGGTTCTCTGGTTTTGAAGCAGCTCTGCTGACGTGGTTCTCTGGCTCTAGAGCAGCTTTGCGGACCTGGTTCTCAGGCTGTACAATGGCTCCGCTGGCCTGGTTCTTTGGCTGTAGAGCAACTCTGCTGACCTTGTTCTCTGGCTGTACAGCAGCTCTGCTGACCTGGTTCTATGGCTCTATAGCGGCTCTGCTGACCTGGTTCTCTGGCTCTACAACGGCTCTGCTGACCTGGTTCTCAGGCTCTAGAGCAGCTCTGCTGCCCTGGTTCTCTGGCTCTAAAGCGGCTCTGCTGACCCGGTTCTCTGGCTGTACAGCGGCTCTGGTGACCTGGTTCTCAGGCTGTACAACCGCTCTGCTGACCTAGTTCTCTGGCTGTACAGCAGCTCTGCTGACCTGGTTCTCTGGCTCTATAGCGGCTCTGCTGACCTGGTTCTCTGGCTCTAGAGCAGCTCTGCTGATGTGGTTCTCTGGCTCTAGAGCAGCTCAGCTGACCTGGTTTTCTGGCTCTAGAGCAGCTCTGCTGACCTGGTTCTCTGGCTCTACAGCACCTCTGCTGACCTGGTTCTCTGGCTGTAAAGAAGCTCTGCTGACATGTTTTCTCGGGCTCTACAGCAGCTCTGCTGACCGGATTCTCTGGCTCTAGAGCAGCTTTGCTGACCTGGTTCTCAGGCTGTACAATGGCTCAGCTGGACTGGTTCTTTGGCTGTAGAGCAACTCTGCTGACCTTGTTCTCTGGCTGTACAGCAGCTCTGCTGACCTGGTTCTCTGGCTCTACAGCAGCTCTTCTGACCTGTTTCTCTGACTCTAAAGCAGTTTTGCTGACCTGGTTCTCTGCCTCTACAATAGCTCTGCTGACCTGGTTCTATAACTCTAAAGCAGCTCTGCTGACCTGGTACTCTGGCTCTACAGTGGCTCTGTTGACCTGGTTCTCTGGCTCTAAAGCAGCTCCGCTGACCTGGTTCTTTGGCTTTAGAACAGCTCTGCTGACCTGGTTCTCAGGCTGTACAGCAGCTCTGATGACCTGGTTCTCTTGCTCTATAGCGGCTCTGCTGACCTGGTTCTCTGGCTCTAGAGCAGCTCTGCTAACGTGGTTCTCTGGCTCTAGAGCAGCTCTGCTGACCTGGTTCTTTGGCTCTAGAGCAGCTCTGCTGACCTGGTTCTCTGGCTTTGAAGCAGCTCTGCTGACCTGGTTCTCTGGCTCTAGAGCAGCTTTGCTGACCTGGTTCTCAGGCTGTACAATGGCTCCGCTGGCCTGGTTCTTTGGCTGTAGAGCAACTCTGCTGACCTTGTTCTATGGCTGTACAGCAGCTCTGCTGACCTGGTTCTCTGGCTCTATAGCGGCTCTGCTGACCTGGTTCTCTGGCTCTACAACAGCTCTGCTGACCTGGTTCTCAGGCTCTAGAGCAGCTCTGCTGACCGGATTCTCTGGCTCTAGAGCAGCTCTGCTGACCTGGTTCTTTGGCTCTAGAGCAGCTCTGCTGACCTGGTTCTCTGGCTTTGAAGCAGCTCTGCTGACCTGGTTCTCTGGCTCTAGAGCAGTTCTGCTGACCTGGTTTTCTGGCTCTAGAGCAGCTCTGCTGACCTTGTTCTCTGGCTCTACAGCACCTCTGCTGACCTGGTTCTCTGGCTGTAAAGAAGCTCTGCTGACATGTTTTCTCGGGCTCTACAGCAGCTCTGCTGACCGGATTCTCTGGCTCTAGAGCAGCTCTGCTGACCTGGTTCTTTGGCTCTAGAGCAGCTCTGCTGACCTGGTTCTCTGGCTTTGAAGCAGCTCTGCTGACCTGGTTCTCTGGCTCTAGAGCAGCTTTGCTGACCTGGTTCTCAGGCTGTACAATGGCTCAGCTGGACTGGTTATTTGGCTGTAGAGCAACTCTGCTGACCTTGTTCTCTGGCTGTACAGCAGCTCTGCTGACCTGGTTCTCTGGCTCTACAGCAGCTCTGCTGACCTGTTTCTCTGACTCTAAAGCAGCTTTGCTGACCTGGTTCTCTTCCTCTACAATAGCTCTGCTGACCTGGTTCTATAACTCTAAAGCAGCTCTGCTGACCTGGTACTCTGGCTCTACAGTGGCTCTGTTGACCTGGTTCTCTGGCTCTAAAGCAGCTCTGCTGACCTGGTTCTTTGGCTCTAGAACAGCTCTGCTGACCTGGTTCTCAGGCTGTACAGCAGCTCTGATGACCTGGTTCTCTTGCTCTATAGCGGCTCTGCTGACCTGGTTCTCTGGCTCTAGAGCAGCTCTGCTAACGTGGTTCTCTGGCTCTAGAGCAGTTCTGCTGACCTGGTTTTCTGGCTCTAGAGCAGCTCTGCTGACCTGGTTCTCTGGCTCTACAGCACCTCTGCTGACCTGGTTCTCTGGCTGTAAAGAAGCTCTGCTGACATGTTTTCTCGAGCTCTACAGCAACTCTGCTGACCTTTTTCTCTGGCTCTATAGCAGCTTTGCTGACCTGGTTCTCAGGCTGTACAATGGCTCCGCTGGCCTGGTTCTTTGGCTGTAGAGCAACTCTGCTGACCTTGTTCTCTGGCTGTACAGCAGCTCTGCTGACCTGGTTCTCTGGCTCTAGAGCAGCTTTGCTGACCTGGTTCTCAGGCTGTACAATGGCTCCGCTGGCCTGCTTCTTTGGCTGTAGAGCAACTCTGCTGACCTGGTTCTGTGGCTCTATAGCGGCTCTGCTGACCTGGTTCTCTGGCTCTACAACGGCTCTGCTGACCTTGTTTCTCAGGCTCTAGAGCAGTTCTGCTGACCTGGTTCTCTGGCTCTAAAGCCGCTCTGCTGACCTGGTTCTCTGGCTGTACAGCGGCTCTGCTGACCTGGTTCTCTGGCTCTAAAGCAGCTCTGCTGACCTGGTTCTCTGGCTCTAGAGTGACTCTGCTGACCTAGTTCTCCGTCTCTAAAGCAGCTCTGCTAACCTGGTTCTCTGGCTCTAAAGCAGCTCTGCTGACCTGGTTCTCTGTCTCTACAGCAGCTCTGCTGACCTGGTTCTCTGGTTCTACAACAGCTCTGCTGACCTGGTTCTCAGGCTCTAGAGCAGCTCTGCTGACCTGGTTCTCTGGTTCTACAACAGCTCTGCTGACATGGTTCTCAGGCTCTAGAGCAGCTCTGCTGACCTGGTTCTCTGGCTTTGAAGCAGCTCTGCTGACCTGGTTCTCTGGCTCTAGAGCAGCTTTGCTGACCTGGTTCTCAGGCTGTACAATGGCTCAGCTGGACTGGTTATTTGGCTGTAGAGCAACTCTGCTGACCTTGTTCTCTGGCTGTACAGCAGCTCTGCTGACCTGGTTTTCTGGCTCTACAGCAGCTCTGCTGACCTGTTTCTCTGACTCTAAAGCAGCTTTGCTGACCTGGTTCTCTGCCTCTACAATAGCTCTGCTGACCTGGTTCTATAACTCTAAAGCAGCTCTGCTGACCTGGTACTCTGGCTCTACAGTGGCTCTGTTGACCTGGTTCTCTGGCTCTAAAGCAGCTCTGCTGACCTGGTTCTTTGGCTCTAGAACAGCTCTGCTGACCTGGTTCTCAGGCTGTACAGCAGCTCTGATGACCTGGTTCTCTTGCTCTATAGCGGCTCTGCTGACCTGGTTCTCTGGCTCTAGAGCAGCTCTGCTAACGTGGTTCTCTGGCTCTAGAGCAGTTCTGCTGACCTGGTTTTCTGGCTCTAGAGCAGCTCTGCTGACCTGGTTCTCTGGCTCTACAGCACCTCTGCTGACCTGGTTCTCTGGCTGTAAAGAAGCTCTGCTGACATGTTTTCTCGAGCTCTACAGCAACTCTGCTGACCTTTTTCTCTGGCTCTATAGCAGCTTTGCTGACCTGGTTCTCGGGCTGTACAATGGCTCCGCTGGCCTGGTTCTTTGGCTGTAGAGCAACTCTGCTGACCTTGTTCTCTGGCTGTACAGCAGCTCTGCTGACCTGGTTCTCTGGCTCTAGAGCAGCTTTGCTGACCTGGTTCTCAGGCTGTACAATGGCTCCACTGGCCTGCTTCTTTGGCTGTAGAGCAACTCTGCTGACCTGGTTCTGTGGCTCTATAGCGGCTCTGCTGACCTGGTTCTCTGGCTCTACAACGGCTCTGCTGACCTTGTTTCTCAGGCTCTAGAGCAGTTCTGCTGACCTGGTTCTCTGGCTCTAAAGCCGCTCTGCTGACCTGGTTCTCTGGCTGTACAGCGGCTCTGCTGACCTGGTTCTCTGGCTCTAAAGCAGCTCTGCTGACCTGGTTCTCTGGCTCTAGAGTGACTCTGCTGACCTAGTTCTCCGTCTCTAAAGCAGCTCTGCTAACCTGGTTCTCTGGCTCTAAAGCAGCTCTGCTGACCTGGTTCTCTGGCTCTACAGCAGCCCTGCTGACCTGTTTCTCTGGTTCTACAACAGCTCTGCTGACCTGGTTCTCAGGCTCTAGAGCAGCTCTGCTGCCCTGGTTCTCTGGCTCTAAAGCAGCTCTGCTGACCTGGTTCTCTGGCTGTACAGCGGCTCTGCTGACCTGGTTCTCAGGCTGTACGACGGCTATGCTGACCTAGTTCTCTGGCTGTACAGCAGCTCTGCTGACCTGGTTCTCTGGCTCTATAGTGGCTCTGCTGACCTGGTTCTGTGGCTCTACAGTGACTCTGCTGACCTTGTTCTCTGACTCTAGAGCAGCTTTTCTGACCCGGTTCTCTGGCTGTACAGCGGCTCTGCTGACCTGGTTCTCAGGCTGTACAACGGCTCTGCTGACCTAGTTCTCTGGCTGTTCAGCAGCTCTGCTGACCTGGTTCTCTGCCTCTATAGTGGCTCTGCTGACCTGGTTCTCTGGCTCTACAGCGACTCTGCTGACCTGGTTCTCTGGCTCTACAGCGACTCTGCTGACTTGGTTCTCTGGCTCTAAAGCAGCTCTGCTGACCTGTTTCTGTGGCTCTACAGCGACTCTGCTGACCTGGTTCTCTGGCTCTACAGCGAATCTGCTGACTTGGCTCTCTGGCTCTAAAGCAGCTCTGCTGTCCTGTTTCTGTGGCTCTACAGCAGCTCTGCTGACCTGGTTCTCTGGCTCTACAGCGACTCTGCTGACTTGGTTCTCTGGCTCTAAAGCAGCTCTGCTGACCTGGTTCTCTGGCTGTACAACGGCTCTGCTGACCTGGTTCTCTGGCTCTACAGCGACTCTGCTGACCTGGTTCTCTGGCTCTAAAGCAGCTCTACTGACCTGGTTCTCTGGCTCTAAAGCAGCTCTGCTGACCTGGTTCTCTGGCTCTAGAGTGACTCTGCTGACCTGGTTCTATGGCTCTACAGCATCTCTGCTGACCTAGTTCTCCGGCTCTAAAGCAGCTTTGCTAACCTGGTTCTCTGGCTCTAAAGCAGTTCTACTGACCTGGTTCTCTGGCTCTACAGCAGCTCTGCTGACCTGGTTCTCTGGTTCTACAGCAGCTCTGCTGACCTGGTTCTCTGGCTCTACAACGGCGCCGCTGACCTGGTTCTCAGTCTCCAGAGCAGCTTTGCTGACCTGGTTCTCTGGCTCTAAAGCGGCTCTGCTGACCTGTTTCTCTGGCTCTAAAGCAGCTCTGCTGACCTGGTTCTCTGTCTCTACTGCAGCTCTGCTGACCTGGGGGCATATCATCAAGGGCCGGCGTTAAAATTATCGCCGCTTTTGCGTCCGTTTTCGGGCGAAAAGCGGCGATAATTTTAACACCCTATCAGCATGGACACGCTAACACGTGAATCTATGCTGTAGCGCCCATTATCTTTTCGCTTCCCCTCGCTAATGAGATGCGAGGTACGCGTTCCCGTGTTAAATACAGCGAAATTAATCGCTAATAGAGGTTCTCCCTATCAGCAAGGAAATCAATACCCGGCTTAGTGACATTTAAACTAGCGCTAACCGGCTATATTGCAGGTTTCATACGCCTGCTAATGTTCTGACTTGGCTATGTTTATCATGGGAGGTGGATTATTATGCTGACCTGGTTCTTTGGCTCTAGAGCAGCTCTGCTGACCTGGTTCTCTGGCTTTGAAGCAGCTCTGCTGACCTGGTTCTCTGGCTCTAGAGTAGCTTTGCTGACCTGGTTCTCAGGCTGTACAAAGGCTCCGCTGGCCTGGTTCTTTGGCTGTAGAGCAACTCTGCTGACCTTGTTCTCTGGCTGTAAAGCAGCTCTGCTGACCTGGTTCTCTGGCTCTATAGCGGCTCTGCTGACCTGATTCTCTGGCTCTACAGCACCTCTGCTGACCTGGTTCTCTGGCTGTAAAAAGCTCTGCTGACATGTTTTCTCGGGCTCTACAGCAGCTCTGCTGACCGGATTCTCTGGCTCTAGAGCAGCTCTGCTGACCTGGTTATATGGTTCTAGAGCAGCTCTGCTGACCTGGTTCTCAGGCTGTACAGCAGCTCTGATGACCTGGTTCTCTGGCTCTATAGCAGCTCTGCTGACCTGGTTCTCTGGCTCTAGAGCAGCTCTGCTAACGTGGTTCTCTGGCTCTAGAGCAGTTCTGCTGACCTGGTTTTCTGGCTCTAGAGCAGCTCTGCTGGCCTGGTTCTCTGGCTCTACAGCAGCTCTGCTGACCTGGTTCTCTGCCTGTAAAGAAGCTCTGCTGACATGTTTTCTCGGGCTCTACAGCAGCTCTGCTGACCGGATTCTCTGGCTCTAGAGCAGCTCTGCTGACCTGGTTCTTTGGCTCTAGAGCAGCTCTGCTGACCTGGTTCTTTGGCTTTGAAGCAACTCTGCTGACCTTTTTCTCTGCCTCTACAACGGCTCTGCTGACCTGGTTCTATAACTCTAAAGCAACTCTGCTGACCTGGTACTCTGGCTCTACAGTGGCTCTGTTGACCGGGTTCTCTGGCTCTAAAGCAGCTCTGCTGACGTAGTTCTGTGGCTCTAGAGCGGCTCTGGCTCTGCTGACCTAGTTCTCCGGCTCTAGAGCAGCTCTGCTGACCTGGTTCTCTGGCTCTACAGCAGCTCTGCCGACCTGGTTCTCTGGCTGTAAAGAAGCTCTGCTGACATGTTTTCTCGGGCTCTACAGCAGCCCTGCTGACCGGATTCTTTGGCTCTAGAGCAGCTCTGCTGACCTTGTTCTCTGGCTGTAAAGCAGCTCTGCTGACCTGGTTCTCTGGCTCTGTAGCGGCTCTGCTGACCTGATTCTCTGGCTCTACAACGGCTCTGCTGACCTGGTTCTCAGGCTCTAGAGCAGCTTTGCTGCCCTGGTTCTCTGGCTCTAAAGCAGCTCTGCTGACCCGGTTCTCTGGCTGTACAGCGGCTCTGCTGACCTGGTTCTCAAGCTGTACAGCCGCTCTGCTGACCGAGTTCTCTGGCTGTACAGCAGCTCTGCTGACCTGGTTCTCTGGCTCTATAGCGGCTCTGCTGACCTGGTTCTCTGGCTCTAGAGCAGCTCTGCTGACGTGGTTCTCTGGCTCTAGAGCAGTTCTGCTGACCTGGTTTTCTGGCTCTAGAGCAGCTCTGCTGACCTGGTTCTCTGGCTCTACAGCACCTCTGCTGACCTGGTTCTCTGGCTGTAAAGAAGCTCTGCTGACATGTTTTCTCGGGCTCTATAGCAGCTCTGCTGACCGGATTCTCTGGCTCTAGAGCAGCTCTGCTGACCTGGTTCTTTGGCTCTAGAGCAGCTCTGCTGACCTGGTTCTCTGGCTTTGAAGCAACTCTGCTGACCTGGTTCTCTGGCTCTATAGCAGCTTTGCTGACCTGGTTCTCAGGCTGTACAATGGCTCCGCTGGCCTGGTTCTTTGGCTGTAGAGCAACTCTGCTGACCTTGTTCTCTGGCTGTACATCAGCTCTGCTGACCTGGTTCTCTGGCTCTAGAGCAGCTTTGCTGACCTGGTTCTCAGGCTGTACAATGGCTCCGCTGGCCTGCTTCTTTGGCTGTAGAGCAACTCTGCTGACCTGGTTCTGTGGCTCTATAGCGGCTCTGCTGACCTGGTTCTCTGGCTCTACAACGGCTCTGCTGACTTGGTTCTCAGGCTCTAGAGCAGTTCTGCTGACCTGGTTCTCTGGCTCTAAAGCCGCTCTGCTGACATGGTTCTCTGGCTGTACAGCGGCTCTGCTGACCTGGTTCTCTGGCTCTAAAGCAGCTCTGCTGACCTGGTTCTCTGGCTCTAGAGTGACTCTGCTGACCTAGTTCTCCGTCTCTAAAGCAGCTCTGCTAACCTGGTTCTCTGGCTCTAAAGCAGCTCTGCTGACCTGGTTCTCTGGCTCTACAGCAGCCCTGCTGACCTGGTTCTCTGGTTCTACAGCAGCTCTGCTGACCTGGTTCTCTGGCTCTACAACGGCACCGCTGACCTGGTTCTCAGTCTCCAGAGCAGCTTTGTTGACCTGGTTCTCTGGCTCTGAAGAGACTCTGCTGACCTGTTTCTCTGGCTCTAAAGCAGCTCTGCTGACCTGGTTCTCTGTCTCTACTGCAGCTCTGCTGACCTGGGGGCATATCATCAAGGGCCGACGTTAAAATTATCGCCGCTTTTGCGTCCGTTTCCGGGCGAAAAGCGGCGATAATTTTAACACCCTATCAGCATGGACACGCTAACGCGTGAATCTATGCTGTAGCGCCCATTATCTTTTCGCTTCCCCTCGCTAATGAGATGCGAGGTAGGCGTTCCCGTGTTAAATACAGCGAAATTAATCGCTAATAGAGGTTCTCCCTATCAGCAAGGAAATCAATACCCGGCTTAGTGACATTTAAACTAGCGCTAACCGGCTATATTGCAGGTTTCATATGCCTGCTAATGTTCTGACTTGGCTATGTTTATCATGGGAGGTGGATTATTATGCTGAGTCCACATCTCCCTATCAGTAATGTTTTTGTCTAACTCATTTTTTTATCGCAGGTAATCCTGCGATGTTGCCGTTTATCGCCGCTATTGCCTGGATTACTATCACCTCGGCGATGCACGTTGCTGATAGTCCTCTAACCGGGCGATAGTATCCGGCGATAGACGGCATTAGGATTTCACACGCTACACGCGGCCAGCGATAATTATCGCTGCCGCTTGGTGATATGCCCCTTGGGGGCATAATATCAAGGATAGCGTTAAAATTATCGCTGGTTTAGCGGCAGAAAACTGCCGCTAAAACGGCGATAATGGGCTTGATAATATGCCCTGGAGAATTCCAATAGAAGCCCATTTTCACACTAGAACATGGACTGCTATTGGAGTTCTCAAGGGCATATTATCAACCCCGTTATCGCCGCTTTAGCGGCAGTTTTCTGCCGCTACAACGGCGATAATTTTTAACACCGTCCTTGATAATATGCCCCCTAGTTCTTTGGCTCTAGAGCAGTTCTGCTGACCTGTTTCTCTGGCTCTACAGCAGCTCTGCTGACCTGTTTCTCTGGCTCTAAAGCAGCTTTGCTGACTTTTTTCTCTGCCTCTACAACGGCTCTGCTGACCTGGTTCTATAACTCTAAAGCAGCTCTGCTGACCTGGTACTCTGGCTCTACAGTGGCTCTGTTGACCGGGTTCTCTGGCTCTAAAGCAGCTCTGCTGACGTAGTTCTGTGGCTCTAGAGCGGCTCTGGCTCTGCTGACCTAGTTCTCTGGCTCTAGAGCAGCTCTGCTGACCTGGTTCTCTGGCTCTAGAGCAGCTCTGCTGACCTGGTTCTCTGGCTGTAAAGAAGCTCTGCTGACATGTTTTCTCGGGCTCTACAGCAGCCCTACTGACCAAATTCTCTGGCTCTAGAGCAGCTCTGCTGACCTGGTTCTTTGGCTCTAGAGCAGCTCTGCTGACCTGGTTCTCTGGCTTTGAAGCAGCTCTGCTGACCTGCTTCTCTGGCTCTAGAGCAGCATTGCTGACCTGGTTCTCAGGCTGTACAAAGGCTCCGCTGGCCTGGTTCTTTGGCTGTAGAGCAACTCTGCTGACCTTGTTCTCTGGCTGTAAAGCAGCTCTGCTGACCTGGTTCTCTGGCTCTGTAGCGGCTCTGCTGACCTGGTTCTCTGGCTCTAGAGCAGCTCTGCTGACCTGGTTCTCTGGCTGTAAAGAAGCTCTGCTGACATGTTTTCTCGGGCTCTACAGCAGCCCTACTGACCAAATTCTCTGGCTCTAGAGCAGCTCTGCTGACCTGGTTCTTTGGCTCTAGAGCAGCTCTGCTGACCTGGTTCTCTGGCTTTGAAGCAGCTCTGCTGACCTGCTTCTCTGGCTCTAGAGCAGCATTGCTGACCTGGTTCTCAGGCTGTACAAAGGCTCCGCTGGCCTGGTTCTTTGGCTGTAGAGCAACTCTGCTGACCTTGTTCTCTGGCTGTAAAGCAGCTCTGCTGACCTGGTTCTCTGGCTCTGTAGCGGCTCTGCTGACCTGGTTCTCTGGCTCTACAACGGCTCTGCTGACCTGGTTCTCAGGCTCTAGAGCAGCTCTGCTGCCCTGGTTCTCTGGCTCTAAAGCAGCTCTGCTGACCCGGTTCTCTGGCTGTACAGCGGCTCTGCTGACCTGGTTCTCAGGCTGTACAACCGCTCTGCTGACCTAGTCTCTGGCTGTACAGCAGCTCTGCTGACCTGGTTCTCTGGCTCTATAGCGGCTCTGCTGACCTGGTTCTCAGGCTCTAGAGCAGCTCTGCTGACGTGGTTCTCTGGCTCTAGAGCAGTTCTGCTGACCTGGTTTTCTGGCTCTAGAGCAGCTCTGCTGACCTGGTTCTCTGGCTCTACAGCACCTCTGCTGACCTGGTTCTCTGGCTGTAAAGAAGCTCTGCTGACATGTTTTCTCGGGCTCTACAGCAGCTCTGCTGACCGGATTCTCTGGCTCTAGAGCAGCTGTGCTGACCTGGTTCTTTGGCTTTGAAGCAGCTCTGCTGACCTGGATCTCTGGCTCTAGAGCAGCTTTGCTGACCTGGTTCTCTGGCTTTGAAGCAGCTCTGCTGACCGGGATCTCTGGATCTAGAGCAGCTTTGCTGACCTGGTTCTCAGGCTGTACAATGGCTCCGCTGGCCTGGTTCTTTGGCTGTAGAGCAACTCTGCTGACCTTGTTCTCTGGCTGTACAGCAGCTCTGCTGACCTGGTTCTCTGGCTGTACAGCAGCTCTGCTAACCTGGTTCTCTGGCTCTACAGCGGCTCTACTGACCTGGTTCTCTGGCTCTACAACGGTTCTGCTGACCTGGTTCTCAGGCTCTAGAGCAGCTTTGCTGACCTGTTTCTCAGGCTGTACAAAGGCTCCGCTGGCCTGGTTCTTTGGCTGTAGAGCAACTCTGCTGACCTTGTTCTCTGGCTGTACAGCAGCTCTGCTGACCTGGTTCTCTGGCTCTAGAGCAGCTTTGCTGACCTGGTTCTCAGGCTGTACAATGGCTCCGCTGGCCTGCTTCTTTGGCTGTAGAGCAACTCTGCTGACCTTGTTCTCTGGCTGTACATCAGCTCTGCTGACCTGGTTCTGTGGCTCTATAGCGGCTCTGCTGACCTGGTTCTCTGGCTCTACAACGGCTCTGCTGACCTGGTTCTCAGGCTCTAGAGCAGTTCTGCTGACCTGGTTCTCTGGCTCTAAAGCCGCTCTGCTGACCTGGTTCTCTGGCTGTACAGCGGCTCTGCTGACCTGGTTCTCTGGCTCTAAAGCAGCTCTGCTGACCTGGTTCTCTGGCTCTAGAGTGACTCTGCTGACCTGGTTCTATGGCTCTACAGCAGCTCTGCTGACCTAGTTCTCCGTCTCTAAAGCAGCTCTGCTAACCTGGTTCTCTGGCTCTAAAGCAGCTCTGCTGACCTGGTTCTCTGGCTCTACAGCAGCCCTGCTGACCTGGTTCTCTGGTTCTACAGCAGCTTTGCTGACCTGGTTCTCTGGCTCTAAAGTGACTCTGCTGACCTGTTTCTCTGGCTCTAAAGCAGCTCTGCTGACCTGGTTCTCTGTCTCTACTGCAGCTCTGCTGACCTGGGGGCATATCATCAAGGGCCGGCGTTAAAATTATCGCCGCTTTTGTGTCCGTTTCTGGGCGAAATACGGTGATAATTTTAACACCCTATCAGCATGGACACGCTAACGCGTGAATCTATGCTGTAGCGCCCATTATCTTTTCGCTTCCCCTCGCTAATGAGATGCGAGGTAGGCGTTCCCGTGTTAAATACAGCTAAATTAATCGCTAATAGAGGTTCTCCCTATCAGCAAGGAAATCAATACCCGGCTTAGTGACATTTAAACTAGCGCTAACCGGCTATATTGCAGGTTTCTTACGCCTGCTAATGTTCTGACTTGGCTATGTTTATCATGGGAGGTGGATTATTATGCTGAGTCCACATCTCCCTATCAGCAATGTTTTTGTCTAACTCATTTTTTTATCGCAGGTAATCCTGCGATGTTGCCGTTTATCGCCGCTATTGCCTGGATTACTATCACCTCGGCGATGCACGTTGCTGATAGTCCGCTAACCGGGCGACAGTATCCGGCGATAGACGGCATTAGGATTTCACACGCTACACGCGGCCAGCGATAACTATCACTGCCGCTTGGTGATATGCCCCTTGGGGGCATATTATCAAGGATAGCGTTAAAATTATCGCTGGTTTAGCGGCAGAAAACTGCCGCTAAAGCAGCGATAATGGGCTTGATAATATGCCCTGCAGAATTCCAATAGAAGCCCATGTTCACACTAGAACATGGACTGCTATTGGAGTTCTCAAGGGCATATTATCAACCCCATTATCGCCGCTTTAGCGGCAGTTTTCTGCCGCTAAAACTGCGATAATTTTTAACACTGTCCTTGATAATATGCCCCCTAGTTCTTTGGCTCTAGAGCAGTTCTGCTGACCTGGTTCTCTGGCTCTACAGCAGCTCTGCTGACCTGTTTCTCTGGCTCTAAAGCAGCTTTGCTGACCTTTTTCTCTGCCTCTACAACGGCTCTGCTGACCTGGTTCTATAACTCTAAAGCAACTCTGCTGACCTGGTACTCTGGCTCTATAGTGGCTCTGTTGACCGGGTTCTCTGGCTCTAAAGCAGCTCTGCTGACATAGTTCTGTGGCTCTAGAGCGGCTCTGGCTCTGCTGACCTAGTTCTCTGGCTCTAGAGCAGCTCTGCTGACCTGGTTCTCTGGCTCTACAGCAGCTCTGCTGACCTGGTTCTCTGGCTGTAAAGAAGCTCTGCTGACATGTTTTCTCGGGCTCTACAGCAGCTCTGCTGACCGGATTCTCTGGCTCTAGAGCAGCTCTGCTGACCTGGTTCTTTGGCTCTAGAGCAGCTCTGCTGACCTTGTTCTCTGGCTGTGAAGCAGCTCTGCTGACCTGGTTCTCTGGCTCTGTAGCGGCTCTGCTGACCTGATTCTCTGGCTCTACAACGGCTCTGCTGACCTGGTTCTCAGGCTCTAGAGCAGCTCTGCTGCCCTGGTTCTCTGGCTCTAAAGCAGCTCTGCTGACCCGGTTCTCTGGCTGTACAGCGGCTCTGCTGACCTGGTTCTCAAGCTGTACAACCGCTCTGCTGACCTAGTTCTCTGGCTGTACAGCAGCTCTGCTGACCTGGTTCTCTGGCTCTATAGCGGCTCTGCTGACCTGGTTCTCTGGCTCTAGAGCAGCTCTGCTGACGTGGTTCTCTGGCTCTAGAGCAGTTCTGCTGACCTGGTTTTCTGGCTCTAGAGCAGCTCTGCTGACCTGGTTCTCTGGCTCTACAGCACCTCTACTGACCTGGTTCTCTGGCTGTAAAGAAGCTCTGCAGACATGTTTTCTCGGGCTCTACAGCAGCTCTGCTGACCGGATTCTCTGGCTCTAGAGCAGCTCTGCTGACCTGGTTCTTTGGCTCTAGAGCAGCTCTGCTGACCTGGTTCTCTGGCTTTGAAGCAACTCTGCTGACCTGGTTCTCTGGCTCTATAGCAGCTTTGCTGACCTGGTTCTCAGGCTGTACAATGGCTCCGCTGGCCTGGTTCTTTGGCTGTAGAGCAACTCTGCTGACCTTGTTCTCTGGCTGTACAGCAGCTCTGCTGACCTGGTTCTCTGGCTCTAGAGCAGCTTTGCTGACCTGGTTCTCAGGCTGTACAATGGCTCCGCTGGCCTGCTTCTTTGGCTGTAGAGCAACTCTGCTGACCTGGTTCTGTGGCTCTATAGCGGCTCTGCTGACCTGGTTCTCTGGCTCTACAACGGCTCTGCTGACCTGGTTCTATAACTCTAAAGCAGCTCTGCTGACCTGGTACTCTGGCTCTACAGTGGCTCTGTTGACCGGGTTCTCTGGCTCTAAAGCAGCTCTGCTGACGTAGTTCTGTGGCTCTAGAGCGGCTCTGGCTCTGCTGACCTAGTTCTCTGGCTCTAGAGCAGCTCTGCTGACCTGGTTCTCTGGCTCTAGAGCAGCTCTGCTGACCTGGTTCTCTGGCTGTAAAGAAGCTCTGCTGACATGTTTTCTCGGGCTCTACAGCAGCCCTACTGACCGAATTCTCTGGCTCTAGAGCAGCTCTGCTGACCTGGTTCTTTGGCTCTAGAGCAGCTCTGCTGACCTGGTTCTCTGGCTTTGAAGCAGCTCTGCTGACCTGCTTCTCTGGCTCTAGAGCAGCATTGCTGACCTGGTTCTCAGGCTGTACAAAGGCTCCGCTGGCCTGGTTCTTTGGCTGTAGAGCAACTCTGCTGACCTTGTTCTCTGGCTGTAAAGCAGCTCTGCTGACCTGGTTCTCTGGCTCTGTAGCGGCTCTGCTGACCTGGTTCTCTGGCTCTACAACGGCTCTGCTGACCTGGTTCTCAGGCTCTAGAGCAGCTCTGCTGCCCTGGTTCTCTGGCTCTAAAGCAGCTCTGCTGACCCAGTTCTCTGGCTGTACAGCGGCTCTGCTGACCTGGGTCTCAGGCTGTACAACCGCTCTGCTGACCTAGTCTCTGGCTGTACAGCAGCTCTGCTGACCTGGTTCTCTGGCTCTATAGCGGCTCTGCTGACCTGGTTCTCAGGCTCTAGAGCAGCTCTGCTGACGTGGTTCTCTGGCTCTAGAGCAGTTCTGCTGACCTGGTTTTCTGGCTCTAGAGCAGCTCTGCTGACCTGGTTCTCTGGCTCTACAGCACCTCTGCTGACCTGGTTCTCTGGTTGTAAAGAAGCTCTGCTGACATGTTTTCTCGGGCTCTACAGCAGCTCTGCTGACCGGATTCTCTGGCTCTAGAGCAGCTCTGCTGACCTGGTTCTTTGGCTTTGAAGCAGCTCTGCTGACCTGGATCTCTGGCTCTAGAGCAGCTTTGCTGACCTGGTTCTCTGGCTTTGAAGCAGCTCTGCTGACCGGGATCTCTGGCTCTAGAGCAGCTTTGCTGACCTGGTTCTCAGGCTGTACAATGGCTCCGCTGGCCTGGTTCTTTGGCTGTAGAGCAACTCTGCTGACCTTGTTCTCTGGCTGTACAGCAGCTCTGCTGACCTGGTTCTCTGGCTGTACAGCAGCTCTGCTAACCTGGTTCTCTGGCTCTACAGCGGCTCTACTGACCTGGTTCTCTGGCTCTACAACGGTTCTGCTGACCTGGTTCTCAGGCTCTAGAGCAGCTTTGCTGACCTGGTTCTCTGGCTCTATAGCGGCTCTGCTGACCTGGTTCTCTGGCTCTAGAGCAGCTCTGCTGACGTGGTTCTCTGGCTCTAGAGCAGTTCTGCTGACCTGGTTTTCTGGCTCTAGAGCAGCTCTGCTGACCTGGTTCTCTGGCTCTACAGCACCTCTACTGACCTGGTTCTCTGGCTGTAAAGAAGCTCTGCAGACATGTTTTCTCGGGCTCTACAGCAGCTCTGCTGACCGGATTCTCTGGCTCTAGAGCAGCTCTGCTGACCTGGTTCTTTGGCTCTAGAGCAGCTCTGCTGACCTGGTTCTCTGGCTTTGAAGCAACTCTGCTGACCTGGTTCTCTGGCTCTATAGCAGCTTTGCTGACCTGGTTCTCAGGCTGTACAATGGCTCCGCTGGCCTGGTTCTTTGGCTGTAGAGCAACTCTGCTGACCTTGTTCTCTGGCTGTACAGCAGCTCTGCTGACCTGGTTCTCTGGCTCTAGAGCAGCTTTGCTGACCTGGTTCTCAGGCTGTACAATGGCTCCGCTGGCCTGCTTCTTTGGCTGTAGAGCAACTCTGCTGACCTGGTTCTGTGGCTCTATAGCGGCTCTGCTGACCTGGTTCTCTGGCTCTACAACGGCTCTGCTGACCTGGTTCTATAACTCTAAAGCAGCTCTGCTGACCTGGTACTCTGGCTCTACAGTGGCTCTGTTGACCGGGTTCTCTGGCTCTAGAGCAGCTCTGCTGACGTAGTTCTGTGGCTCTAGAGCGGCTCTGGCTCTGCTGACCTAGTTCTCTGGCTCTAGAGCAGCTCTGCTGACCTGGTTCTCTGGCTCTAGAGCAGCTCTGCTGACCTGGTTCTCTGGCTGTAAAGAAGCTCTGCTGACATGTTTTCTCGGGCTCTACAGCAGCCCTACTGACCGAATTCTCTGGCTCTAGAGCAGCTCTGCTGACCTGGTTCTTTGGCTCTAGAGCAGCTCTGCTGACCTGGTTCTCTGGCTTTGAAGCAGCTCTGCTGACCTGCTTCTCTGGCTCTAGAGCAGCATTGCTGACCTGGTTCTCAGGCTGTACAAAGGCTCCGCTGGCCTGGTTCTTTGGCTGTAGAGCAACTCTGCTGACCTTGTTCTCTGGCTGTAAAGCAGCTCTGCTGACCTGGTTCTCTGGCTCTGTAGCGGCTCTGCTGACCTGGTTCTCTGGCTCTACAACGGCTCTGCTGACCTGGTTCTCAGGCTCTAGAGCAGCTCTGCTGCCCTGGTTCTCTGGCTCTAAAGCAGCTCTGCTGACCCAGTTCTCTGGCTGTACAGCGGCTCTGCTGACCTGGGTCTCAGGCTGTACAACCGCTCTGCTGACCTAGTCTCTGGCTGTACAGCAGCACTGCTGACCTGGTTCTCTGGCTCTATAGCGGCTCTGCTGACCTGGTTCTCAGGCTCTAGAGCAGCTCTGCTGACGTGGTTCTCTGGCTCTAGAGCAGTTCTGCTGACCTGGTTTTCTGGCTCTAGAGCAGCTCTGCTGACCTGGTTCTCTGGCTCTACAGCACCTCTGCTGACCTGGTTCTCTGGTTGTAAAGAAGCTCTGCTGACATGTTTTCTCGGGCTCTACAGCAGCTCTGCTGACCGGATTCTCTGGCTCTAGAGCAGCTCTGCTGACCTGGTTCTTTGGCTTTGAAGCAGCTCTGCTGACCTGGATCTCTGGCTCTAGAGCAGCTTTGCTGACCTGGTTCTCTGGCTTTGAAGCAGCTCTGCTGACCGGGATCTCTGGCTCTAGAGCAGCTTTGCTGACCTGGTTCTCAGGCTGTACAATGGCTCCGCTGGCCTGGTTCTTTGGCTGTAGAGCAACTCTGCTGACCTTGTTCTCTGGCTGTACAGCAGCTCTGCTGACCTGGTTCTCTGGCTGTACAGCAGCTCTGCTAACCTGGTTCTCTGGCTCTACAGCGGCTCTACTGACCTGGTTCTCTGGCTCTACAACGGTTCTGCTGACCTGGTTCTCAGGCTCTAGAGCAGCTTTGCTGACCTGGTTCTCAGGCTGTACAAAGGCTCCGCTGGCCTGGTTCTTTGGCTGTAGAGCAACTCTGCTGACCTTGTTCTCTGGCTGTACAGCAGCTCTGCTGACCTGGTTCTCTGGCTCTAGAGCAGCTTTGCTGACCTGGTTCTCAGGCTGTACAATGGCTCCGCTGGCCTGCTTCTTTGGCTGTAGAGCAACTCTGCTGACCTTGTTCTCTGGCTGTACATCAGCTCTGCTGACCTGGTTCTGTGGCTCTATAGCGGCTCTGCTGACCTGGTTCTCTGGCTCTACAACGGCTCTGCTGACCTGGTTCTCAGTCTCTAGAGCAGTTCTGCTGACCTGGTTCTCTGGCTCTAAAGCCGCTCTGCTGACCTGGTTCTCTGGCTGTACAGCGGCTCTGCTGACCTGGTTCTCTGGCTCTAAAGCAGCTCTGCTGACCTGGTTCTCTGGCTCTAGAGTGACTCTGCTGACCTGGTTCTATGGCTCTACAGCAGCTCTGCTGACCTAGTTCTCCGTCTCTAAAGCAGCTCTGCTAACCTGGTTCTCTGGCTCTAAAGCAGCTCTGCTGACCTGGTTCTCTGGCTCTACAGCAGCCGTGCTGACCTGGTTCTCTGGTTCTACAGCAGCTTTGCTGACCTGGTTCTCTGGCTCTAAAGTGACTCTGCTGACCTGTTTCTCTGGCTCTAAAGCAGCTCTGCTGACCTGGTTCTCTGTCTCTACAGCAGCTCTGCTGACCTGGGGGCATATCATCAAGGGCCGGCGTTAAAATTATCGCCGCTTTTGCGTCCGTTTCTGGGCGAAATGCGGTGATAATTTTAACACCCTATCAGCATGGACACGCTAACGCGTGAATCTATGCTGTAGCGCCCATTATCTTTTCGCTTCCCCTCGCTAATGAGATGCGAGGTAGGCGTTTCCGTGTTAAATACAGCTAAATTAATCGCTAATAGAGGTTCTCCCTATCAGCAAGGAAATCAATACCCGGCTTAGTGACATTTAAACTAGCGCTAACCGGCTATATTGCAGGTTTCTTACGCCTGCTAATGTTCTGACTTGGCTATGTTTATCATGGGAGGTGGATTATTATGCTGAGTCCACATCTCCCTATCAGCAATGTTTTTGTCTAACTCATTTTTTTATCGCAGGTAATCCTGCGATGTTGCCGTTTATCGCCGCTATTGCCTGGATTACTATCACCTCGGCGATGCACGTTGCTGATAGTCCGCTAACCGGGCGATAGTATCCGGCGATAGACGGCATTAGGATTTCACATGCTACACGCGGCCAGCGATAATTATCACTGCCGCTTGGTGATATGCCCCTTGGGGGCATATTATCAAGGATAGCGTTAAAATTATCGCTGGTTTAGCGGCAGAAAACTGCCGCTAAAGCAGCGATAATGGGCTTGATAATATGCCCTGCAGAATTCCAATAGAAGCCCATGTTCACACTAGAACATGGACTGCTATTGGAGTTCTCAAGGGCATATTATCAACCCCATTATCGCCGCTTTAGCGGCAGTTTTCTGCCGCTAAAACTGCGATAATTTTTAACACTGTCCTTGATAATATGCCCCCTAGTTCTTTGGCTCTAGAGCAGTTCTGCTGACCTGGTTCTCTGGCTCTACAGCAGCTCTGCTGACCTGTTTCTCTGGCTCTAAAGCAGCTTTGCTGACCTTTTTCTCTGCCTCTACAACGGCTCTGCTGACCTGGTTCTATAACACTAAAGCAACTCTGCTGACCTGGTACTCTGGCTCTATAGTGGCTCTGTTGACCGGGTTCTCTGGCTCTAAAGCAGCTCTGCTGACGTAGTTCTGTGGCTCTAGAGCGGCTCTGGCTCTGCTGACCTAGTTCTCTGGCTCTAGAGCAGCTCTGCTGACCTGGTTCTCTGGCTCTACAGCAGCTCTGCTGACCTGGTTCTCTGGCTGTAAAGAAGCTCTGCTGACATGTTTTCTCGGGCTCTACAGCAGCTCTGCTGACCGGATTCTCTGGCTCTAGAGCAGCTCTGCTGACCTGGTTCTTTGGCTCTAGAGCAGCTCTGCTGACCTTGTTCTCTGGCTGTGAAGCAGCTCTGCTGACCTGGTTCTCTGGCTCTGTAGCGGCTCTGCTGACCTGATTCTCTGGCTCTACAACGGCTCTGCTGACCTGGTTCTCAGGCTCTAGAGCAGCTCTGCTGCCCTGGTTCTCTGGCTCTAAAGCAGCTCTGCTGACCCGGTTCTCTGGCTGTACAGCGGCTCTGCTGACCTGGTTCTCAAGCTGTACAACCGCTCTGCTGACCTAGTTCTCTGGCTGTACAGCAGCTCTGCTGACCTGGTTCTCTGGCTCTATAGCGGCTCTGCTGACCTGGTTCTCTGGCTCTAGAGCAGCTCTGCTGACGTGGTTCTCTGGCTCTAGAGCAGTTCTGCTGACCTGGTTTTCTGGCTCTAGAGCAGCTCTGCTGACCTGGTTCTCTGGCTCTACAGCACCTCTACTGACCTGGTTCTCTGGCTGTAAAGAAGCTCTGCTGACATGTTTTCTCGGGCTCTACAGCAGCTCTGCTGACCGGATTCTCTGGCTCTAGAGCAGCTCTGCTGACCTGGTTCTTTGGCTCTAGAGCAGCTCTGCTGACCTGGTTCTCTGGCTTTGAAGCAACTCTGCTGACCTGGTTCTCTGGCTCTATAGCAGCTTTGCTGACCTGGTTCTCAGGCTGTACAATGGCTCCGCTGGCCTGGTTCTTTGGCTGTAGAGCAACTCTGCTGACCTTGTTCTCTGGCTGTACAGCAGCTCTGCTGACCTGGTTCTCTGGCTCTAGAGCAGCTTTGCTGACCTGGTTCTCAGGCTGTACAATGGCTCCGCTGGCCTGCTTCTTTGGCTGTAGAGCAACTCTGCTGACCTGGTTCTGTGGCTCTATAGCGGCTCTGCTGACCGGGTTCTCTGGCTCTACAACGGCTCTGCTGACCTGGTTCTCAGGCTCTAGAGCAGTTCTGCTGACCTGGTTCTCTGGCTGTACAGCGGCTCTGCTGACCTGGTTCTCTGGCTGTACAGCGGCTCTGCTGACCTGGTTCTCTGGCTCTAAAGCAGCTCTGCTGACCTGGTTCTCTGGCTCTAGAGTGACTCTGCTGACCTAGTTCTCCGTCTCTAAAGCAGCTCTGCTAACCTGGTTCTCTGGCTCTAAAGCAGCTCTGCTGACCTGGTTCTCTGGCTCTACAGCAGCCCTGCTGACCTGGTTCTCTGGTTCTACAGCAGCTCTGCTGACCTGGTTCTCTGGCTCTACAACAGCACCGCTGCCCTGGTTCTCAGTCTCCAGAGCAGCTTTGTTGACCTGGTTCTCTGGCTCTGAAGCGACTCTGCTGACCTGTTTCTCTGGCTCTAAAGCAGCTCTGCTGACCTGGTTCTCTGTCTCTACTGCAGCTCTGCTGACCTGGGGGCATATCATCAAGGGCCAAGGGTAAAATTATCGCCGCTTTTGCGCCCGTTTCCGGGCGAAAAGCGGCGATAATTTTAACACCCTATCAGCATGGACACGCTAACGCGTGAATCTATGCTGTAGCGCCCATTATCTTTTCGCTTCCCCTCGCTAATGAGATGCGAGGTAGGCGTTCCCGTGTTAAATACAGCGAAATTAATCGCTAATAGAGGTTCTCCCTATCAGCAAGGAAATCAATACCCGGCTTAGTGACATTTAAACTAGCGCTAACCGGCTATATTGCAGGTTTCATATGCCTGCTAATGTTCTGACTTGGCTATGTTTATCATGGGAGGTGGATTATTATGCTGAGTCCACATCTCCCTATCAGCAATGTTTTTGTCTAACTCCTTTTTTTATCGCAGGTAATCCTGAGATGTTGCCGTTTATCGCCGCTATTGCCTGGATTACTATCACCTCGGCGATGCACGTTGCTGATAGTCTTCTAACCGGGCGATAGTATCCGGCGATAGACGGCATTAGGATTTCACACGCTACACGCGGCCAGCGATAATTATCGCTGCCGCTTGGTGATATGCCCCTTGGGGGCATATTATCAAGGATAGCGTTAAAATTATCGCTGGTTTAGCGGCAGAAAACTGCCGCTAAAGCAGCGATAATGGGCTTGATAATATGCCCTGCAGAATTCCAATAGAAGCCCATGTTCACACTAGAACATGGACTGCTATTGGAGTTCTCAAGGGCATATTATCAACCCCATTATCGCCGCTTTAGCGGCAGTTTTCTGCCGCTAAAACTGCGATAATTTTTAACACTGTCCTTGATAATATGCCCCCTAGTTCTTTGGCTCTAGAGCAGCTCTGCTGACCTGGTTCTCTGGTTTTGAAGCAGCTCTGCTGACGTGGTTCTCTGGCTCTAGAGCAGCTTTGCGGACCTGGTTCTCAGGCTGTACAATGGCTCCGCTGGCCTGGTTCTTTGGCTGTAGAGCAACTCTGCTGACCTTGTTCTCTGGCTGTACAGCAGCTCTGCTGACCTGGTTCTATGGCTCTATAGCGGCTCTGCTGACCTGGTTCTCTGGCTCTACAACGGCTCTGCTGACCTGGTTCTCAGGCTCTAGAGCAGCTCTGCTGCCCTGGTTCTCTGGCTCTAAAGCAGCTCTGCTGACCCGGTTCTCTGGCTGTACAGCGGCTCTGCTGACCTGGTTCTCAGGCTGTACAACCGCTCTGCTGACCTAGTTCTCTGGCTGTACAGCAGCTCTGCTGACCTGGTTCTCTGGCTCTATAGCGGATCTGCTGACCTGGTTCTCTGGCTCTAGAGCAGCTCTGCTGATGTGGTTCTCTGGCTCTAGAGCAGCTCAGCTGACCTGGTTTTCTGGCTCTAGAGCAGCTCTGCTGACCTGGTTCTCTGGCTCTACAGCACCTCTGCTGACCTGGTTCTGTGGCTGTAAAGAAGCTCTGCTGACCTGTTTCTGTGGTTCTACAGCAGATATGCTGACCTGGTTCTCTGGCTCTATAGCAGCTCTGCTGACCTGGTTCTCTGGCTCTATAGCAGCTCTGCTGACCTGGTTCTCTGGCTCTACAGCAGCTCTGCTGACCTGGTTCTCTGGCTGTAAAGCAGCTCTGCTGACATGTTTTCTCGGGCTCTACAGCAGCTCTGATGACCGGATTCTCTGGCTCTAGAGCAGCTCTGCTGACCTGGTTCTTTGGCTTTAGAGCAGTTCTGCTGACCTGGTTCTCTGGCTTTGAAGCAGCTCTGCTGACCTGGTTCTCTGGCACTAGAGCAGCTTTGATGACCTGGTTCTCAGGCTGTACAATGGCTCCGCTGGCCTGGTTCTTTGGCTGTAGAGCAACTCTGCTGACCTTGTTCTCTGGCTGTACATTAGCTCGGCTGACCTGGTTCTCTGGCTCTATAGCGGCTCTGCTGACCTGTTTCTCTGGCTCTACAACGGCTCTGCTGACCTGTTTCTCCGGCTCTACAACGGCTCTGCTGACCTGTTTCTCAGGCTCTAGAGCAGCTCTGCTACCCTGGTTCTCTGGCTCTAAAGCAGCTCTGCTGACCTGGTTCTCTGGCTGTACAACGGCTCTGCTGACCTAGTTCTCTGGCTGTACACCAGCTCTGCTGACCTGGTTCTCTGGCTCTATAGCTGCTCTGCTGACCTGGTTCTCTGGCTCTATAGTGACTCTGCTGACCTGGTTCTCTGGCTCTAGAGCAGCTTTTCTGACCTGGTTCTCAGGCTGTACAACGCCTCTGCTGACCTAGTTCTCTGGCTGTACAGCAGCTCTGCTGACCTGGTTCTCTGGCTCTAGAGCAGCTCTGCTACCCTGGTTCTCTGGCTCTAAAGCAGCTCTGCTGACCCGGTTCTCTGGCTGTACAACGGCTCTGCTGACCTAGTTCTCTGGCTGTACACCAGCTCTGCTGACCTGGTTCTCTGGCTCTATAGCTGCTCTGCTGACCTGGTTCTCTGGCTCTATAGTGACTCTGCTGACCTGGTTCTCTGGCTCTAGAGCAGCTTTTCTGACCTGGTTCTCAGGCTGTACAACGGCTCTGCTGACCTAGTTCTCTGGCTGTACAGCAGCTCTGCTGACCTGGTTCTCTGGCTCTATAGTGGCTCTGCTGACCTGGTTCTCTAGCTCTACAGCGAATCTGCTGACCTGGTTCTCTGGCTCTACAGCGACTCTGCTGACTTGGTTCTCTGGCTCTAAAGCAGCTCTGCTGACCCAGTTCTCTGGCTGTACAGCGGCTCTGCTGACCTGGGTCTCAGGCTGTACAACCGCTCTGCTGACCTAGTCTCTGGCTGTACAGCAGCTCTGCTGACCTGGTTCTCTGGCTCTATAGCGGCTCTGCTGACCTGGTTCTCAGGCTCTAGAGCAGCTCTGCTGACGTGGTTCTCTGGCTCTAGAGCAGTTCTGCTGACCTGGTTTTCTGGCTCTAGAGCAGCTCTGCTGACCTGGTTCTCTGGCTCTACAGCACCTCTGCTGACCTGGTTCTCTGGTTGTAAAGAAGCTCTGCTGACATGTTTTCTCGGGCTCTACAGCAGCTCTGCTGACCGGATTCTCTGGCTCTAGAGCAGCTCTGCTGACCTGGTTCTTTGGCTTTGAAGCAGCTCTGCTGACCTGGATCTCTGGCTCTAGAGCAGCTTTGCTGACCTGGTTCTCTGGCTTTGAAGCAGCTCTGCTGACCGGGATCTCTGGCTCTAGAGCAGCTTTGCTGACCTGGTTCTCAGGCTGTACAATGGCTCCGCTGGCCTGGTTCTTTGGCTGTAGAGCAACTCTGCTGACCTTGTTCTCTGGCTGTACAGCAGCTCTGCTGACCTGGTTCTCTGGCTGTACAGCAGCTCTGCTAACCTGGTTCTCTGGCTCTACAGCGGCTCTACTGACCTGGTTCTCTGGCTCTACAACGGTTCTGCTGACCTGGTTCTCAGGCTCTAGAGCAGCTTTGCTGACCTGGTTCTCTGGCTCTATAGCGGCTCTGCTGACCTGGTTCTCTGGCTCTAGAGCAGCTCTGCTGACGTGGTTCTCTGGCTCTAGAGCAGTTCTGCTGACCTGGTTTTCTGGCTCTAGAGCAGCTCTGCTGACCTGGTTCTCTGGCTCTACAGCACCTCTACTGACCTGGTTCTCTGGCTGTAAAGAAGCTCTGCAGACATGTTTTCTCGGGCTCTACAGCAGCTCTGCTGACCGGATTCTCTGGCTCTAGAGCAGCTCTGCTGACCTGGTTCTTTGGCTCTAGAGCAGCTCTGCTGACCTGGTTCTCTGGCTTTGAAGCAACTCTGCTGACCTGGTTCTCTGGCTCTATAGCAGCTTTGCTGACCTGGTTCTCAGGCTGTACAATGGCTCCGCTGGCCTGGTTCTTTGGCTGTAGAGCAACTCTGCTGACCTTGTTCTCTGGCTGTACAGCAGCTCTGCTGACCTGGTTCTCTGGCTCTAGAGCAGCTTTGCTGACCTGGTTCTCAGGCTGTACAATGGCTCCGCTGGCCTGCTTCTTTGGCTGTAGAGCAACTCTGCTGACCTGGTTCTGTGGCTCTATAGCGGCTCTGCTGACCTGGTTCTCTGGCTCTACAACGGCTCTGCTGACCTGGTTCTATAACTCTAAAGCAGCTCTGCTGACCTGGTACTCTGGCTCTACAGTGGCTCTGTTGACCGGGTTCTCTGGCTCTAGAGCAGCTCTGCTGACGTAGTTCTGTGGCTCTAGAGCGGCTCTGGCTCTGCTGACCTAGTTCTCTGGCTCTAGAGCAGCTCTGCTGACCTGGTTCTCTGGCTCTAGAGCAGCTCTGCTGACCTGGTTCTCTGGCTGTAAAGAAGCTCTGCTGACATGTTTTCTCGGGCTCTACAGCAGCCCTACTGACCGAATTCTCTGGCTCTAGAGCAGCTCTGCTGACCTGGTTCTTTGGCTCTAGAGCAGCTCTGCTGACCTGGTTCTCTGGCTTTGAAGCAGCTCTGCTGACCTGCTTCTCTGGCTCTAGAGCAGCATTGCTGACCTGGTTCTCAGGCTGTACAAAGGCTCCGCTGGCCTGGTTCTTTGGCTGTAGAGCAACTCTGCTGACCTTGTTCTCTGGCTGTAAAGCAGCTCTGCTGACCTGGTTCTCTGGCTCTGTAGCGGCTCTGCTGACCTGGTTCTCTGGCTCTACAACGGCTCTGCTGACCTGGTTCTCAGGCTCTAGAGCAGCTCTGCTGCCCTGGTTCTCTGGCTCTAAAGCAGCTCTGCTGACCCAGTTCTCTGGCTGTACAGCGGCTCTGCTGACCTGGGTCTCAGGCTGTACAACCGCTCTGCTGACCTAGTCTCTGGCTGTACAGCAGCACTGCTGACCTGGTTCTCTGGCTCTATAGCGGCTCTGCTGACCTGGTTCTCAGGCTCTAGAGCAGCTCTGCTGACGTGGTTCTCTGGCTCTAGAGCAGTTCTGCTGACCTGGTTTTCTGGCTCTAGAGCAGCTCTGCTGACCTGGTTCTCTGGCTCTACAGCACCTCTGCTGACCTGGTTCTCTGGTTGTAAAGAAGCTCTGCTGACATGTTTTCTCGGGCTCTACAGCAGCTCTGCTGACCGGATTCTCTGCTCTAGAGCAGCTCTGCTGACCTGGTTCTTTGGCTTTGAAGCAGCTCTGCTGACCTGGATCTCTGGCTCTAGAGCAGCTTTGCTGACCTGGTTCTCTGGCTTTGAAGCAGCTCTGCTGACCGGGATCTCTGGCTCTAGAGCAGCTTTGCTGACCTGGTTCTCAGGCTGTACAATGGCTCCGCTGGCCTGGTTCTTTGGCTGTAGAGCAACTCTGCTGACCTTGTTCTCTGGCTGTACAGCAGCTCTGCTGACCTGGTTCTCTGGCTGTACAGCAGCTCTGCTAACCTGGTTCTCTGGCTCTACAGCGGCTCTACTGACCTGGTTCTCTGGCTCTACAACGGTTCTGCTGACCTGGTTCTCAGGCTCTAGAGCAGCTTTGCTGACCTGGTTCTCAGGCTGTACAAAGGCTCCGCTGGCCTGGTTCTTTGGCTGTAGAGCAACTCTGCTGACCTTGTTCTCTGGCTGTACAGCAGCTCTGCTGACCTGGTTCTCTGGCTCTAGAGCAGCTTTGCTGACCTGGTTCTCAGGCTGTACAATGGCTCCGCTGGCCTGCTTCTTTGGCTGTAGAGCAACTCTGCTGACCTTGTTCTCTGGCTGTACATCAGCTCTGCTGACCTGGTTCTGTGGCTCTATAGCGGCTCTGCTGACCTGGTTCTCTGGCTCTACAACGGCTCTGCTGACCTGGTTCTCAGTCTCTAGAGCAGTTCTGCTGACCTGGTTCTCTGGCTCTAAAGCCGCTCTGCTGACCTGGTTCTCTGGCTGTACAGCGGCTCTGCTGACCTGGTTCTCTTGCTCTAAAGCAGCTCTGCTGACCTGGTTCTCTGGCTCTAGAGTGACTCTGCTGACCTGGTTCTATGGCTCTACAGCAGCTCTGCTGACCTAGTTCTCCGTCTCTAAAGCAGCTCTGCTAACCTGGTTCTCTGGCTCTAAAGCAGCTCTGCTGACCTGGTTCTCTGGCTCTACAGCAGCCGTGCTGACCTGGTTCTCTGGTTCTACAGCAGCTTTGCTGACCTGGTTCTCTGGCTCTAAAGTGACTCTGCTGACCTGTTTCTCTGGCTCTAAAGCAGCTCTGCTGACCTGGTTCTCTGTCTCTACAGCAGCTCTGCTGACCTGGGGGCATATCATCAAGGGCCGGCGTTAAAATTATCGCCGCTTTTGCGTCCGTTTCTGGGCGAAATGCGGTGATAATTTTAACACCCTATCAGCATGGACACGCTAACGCGTGAATCTATGCTGTAGCGCCCATTATCTTTTCGCTTCCCCTCGCTAATGAGATGCGAGGTAGGCGTTTCCGTGTTAAATACAGCTAAATTAATCGCTAATAGAGGTTCTCCCTATCAGCAAGGAAATCAATACCCGGCTTAGTGACATTTAAACTAGCGCTAACCGGCTATATTGCAGGTTTCTTACGCCTGCTAATGTTCTGACTTGGCTATGTTTATCATGGGAGGTGGATTATTATGCTGAGTCCACATCTCCCTATCAGCAATGTTTTTGTCTAACTCATTTTTTTATCGCAGGTAATCCTGCGATGTTGCCGTTTATCGCCGCTATTGCCTGGATTACTATCACCTCGGCGATGCACGTTGCTGATAGTCCGCTAACCGGGCGATAGTATCCGGCGATAGACGGCATTAGGATTTCACATGCTACACGCGGCCAGCGATAATTATCACTGCCGCTTGGTGATATGCCCCTTGGGGGCATATTATCAAGGATAGCGTTAAAATTATCGCTGGTTTAGCGGCAGAAAACTGCCGCTAAAGCAGCGATAATGGGCTTGATAATATGCCCTGCAGAATTCCAATAGAAGCCCATGTTCACACTAGAACATGGACTGCTATTGGAGTTCTCAAGGGCATATTATCAACCCCATTATCGCCGCTTTAGCGGCAGTTTTCTGCCGCTAAAACTGCGATAATTTTTAACACTGTCCTTGATAATATGCCCCCTAGTTCTTTGGCTCTAGAGCAGTTCTGCTGACCTGGTTCTCTGGCTCTACAGCAGCTCTGCTGACCTGTTTCTCTGGCTCTAAAGCAGCTTTGCTGACCTTTTTCTCTGCCTCTACAACGGCTCTGCTGACCTGGTTCTATAACACTAAAGCAACTCTGCTGACCTGGTACTCTGGCTCTATAGTGGCTCTGTTGACCGGGTTCTCTGGCTCTAAAGCAGCTCTGCTGACGTAGTTCTGTGGCTCTAGAGCGGCTCTGGCTCTGCTGACCTAGTTCTCTGGCTCTAGAGCAGCTCTGCTGACCTGGTTCTCTGGCTCTACAGCAGCTCTGCTGACCTGGTTCTCTGGCTGTAAAGAAGCTCTGCTGACATGTTTTCTCGGGCTCTACAGCAGCTCTGCTGACCGGATTCTCTGGCTCTAGAGCAGCTCTGCTGACCTGGTTCTTTGGCTCTAGAGCAGCTCTGCTGACCTTGTTCTCTGGCTGTGAAGCAGCTCTGCTGACCTGGTTCTCTGGCTCTGTAGCGGCTCTGCTGACCTGATTCTCTGGCTCTACAACGGCTCTGCTGACCTGGTTCTCAGGCTCTAGAGCAGCTCTGCTGCCCTGGTTCTCTGGCTCTAAAGCAGCTCTGCTGACCCGGTTCTCTGGCTGTACAGCGGCTCTGCTGACCTGGTTCTCAAGCTGTACAACCGCTCTGCTGACCTAGTTCTCTGGCTGTACAGCAGCTCTGCTGACCTGGTTCTCTGGCTCTATAGCGGCTCTGCTGACCTGGTTCTCTGGCTCTAGAGCAGCTCTGCTGACGTGGTTCTCTGGCTCTAGAGCAGTTCTGCTGACCTGGTTTTCTGGCTCTAGAGCAGCTCTGCTGACCTGGTTCTCTGGCTCTACAGCACCTCTACTGACCTGGTTCTCTGGCTGTAAAGAAGCTCTGCTGACATGTTTTCTCGGGCTCTACAGCAGCTCTGCTGACCGGATTCTCTGGCTCTAGAGCAGCTCTGCTGACCTGGTTCTTTGGCTCTAGAGCAGCTCTGCTGACCTGGTTCTCTGGCTTTGAAGCAACTCTGCTGACCTGGTTCTCTGGCTCTATAGCAGCTTTGCTGACCTGGTTCTCAGGCTGTACAATGGCTCCGCTGGCCTGGTTCTTTGGCTGTAGAGCAACTCTGCTGACCTTGTTCTCTGGCTGTACAGCAGCTCTGCTGACCTGGTTCTCTGGCTCTAGAGCAGCTTTGCTGACCTGGTTCTCAGGCTGTACAATGGCTCCGCTGGCCTGCTTCTTTGGCTGTAGAGCAACTCTGCTGACCTGGTTCTGTGGCTCTATAGCGGCTCTGCTGACCGGGTTCTCTGGCTCTACAACGGCTCTGCTGACCTGGTTCTCAGGCTCTAGAGCAGTTCTGCTGACCTGGTTCTCTGGCTGTACAGCGGCTCTGCTGACCTGGTTCTCTGGCTGTACAGCGGCTCTGCTGACCTGGTTCTCTGGCTCTAAAGCAGCTCTGCTGACCTGGTTCTCTGGCTCTAGAGTGACTCTGCTGACCTAGTTCTCCGTCTCTAAAGCAGCTCTGCTAACCTGGTTCTCTGGCTCTAAAGCAGCTCTGCTGACCTGGTTCTCTGGCTCTACAGCAGCCCTGCTGACCTGGTTCTCTGGTTCTACAGCAGCTCTGCTGACCTGGTTCTCTGGCTCTACAACAGCACCGCTGCCCTGGTTCTCAGTCTCCAGAGCAGCTTTGTTGACCTGGTTCTCTGGCTCTGAAGCGACTCTGCTGACCTGTTTCTCTGGCTCTAAAGCAGCTCTGCTGACCTGGTTCTCTGTCTCTACTGCAGCTCTGCTGACCTGGGGGCATATCATCAAGGGCCAAGGGTAAAATTATCGCCGCTTTTGCGCCCGTTTCCGGGCGAAAAGCGGCGATAATTTTAACACCCTATCAGCATGGACACGCTAACGCGTGAATCTATGCTGTAGCGCCCATTATCTTTTCGCTTCCCCTCGCTAATGAGATGCGAGGTAGGCGTTCCCGTGTTAAATACAGCGAAATTAATCGCTAATAGAGGTTCTCCCTATCAGCAAGGAAATCAATACCCGGCTTAGTGACATTTAAACTAGCGCTAACCGGCTATATTGCAGGTTTCATATGCCTGCTAATGTTCTGACTTGGCTATGTTTATCATGGGAGGTGGATTATTATGCTGAGTCCACATCTCCCTATCAGCAATGTTTTTGTCTAACTCCTTTTTTTATCGCAGGTAATCCTGAGATGTTGCCGTTTATCGCCGCTATTGCCTGGATTACTATCACCTCGGCGATGCACGTTGCTGATAGTCCTCTAACCGGGCGATAGTATCCGGCGATAGACGGCATTAGGATTTCACACGCTACACGCGGCCAGCGATAATTATCGCTGCCGCTTGGTGATATGCCCCTTGGGGGCATATTATCAAGGATAGCGTTAAAATTATCGCTGGTTTAGCGGCAGAAAACTGCCGCTAAAGCAGCGATAATGGGCTTGATAATATGCCCTGCAGAATTCCAATAGAAGCCCATGTTCACACTAGAACATGGACTGCTATTGGAGTTCTCAAGGGCATATTATCAACCCCATTATCGCCGCTTTAGCGGCAGTTTTCTGCCGCTAAAACTGCGATAATTTTTAACACTGTCCTTGATAATATGCCCCCTAGTTCTTTGGCTCTAGAGCAGCTCTGCTGACCTGGTTCTCTGGTTTTGAAGCAGCTCTGCTGACGTGGTTCTCTGGCTCTAGAGCAGCTTTGCGGACCTGGTTCTCAGGCTGTACAATGGCTCCGCTGGCCTGGTTCTTTGGCTGTAGAGCAACTCTGCTGACCTTGTTCTCTGGCTGTACAGCAGCTCTGCTGACCTGGTTCTATGGCTCTATAGCGGCTCTGCTGACCTGGTTCTCTGGCTCTACAACGGCTCTGCTGACCTGGTTCTCAGGCTCTAGAGCAGCTCTGCTGCCCTGGTTCTCTGGCTCTAAAGCAGCTCTGCTGACCCGGTTCTTTGGCTGTACAGCGGCTCTGCTGACCTGGTTCTCAGGCTGTACAACCGCTCTGCTGACCTAGTTCTCTGGCTGTACAGCAGCTCTGCTGACCTGGTTCTCTGGCTCTATAGCGGATCTGCTGACCTGGTTCTCTGGCTCTAGAGCAGCTCTGCTGATGTGGTTCTCTGGCTCTAGAGCAGCTCAGCTGACCTGGTTTTCTGGCTCTAGAGCAGCTCTGCTGACCTGGTTCTCTGGCTCTACAGCACCTCTGCTGACCTGGTTCTGTGGCTGTAAAGAAGCTCTGCTGACCTGTTTCTGTGGTTCTACAGCAGATATGCTGACCTGGTTCTCTGGCTCTATAGCAGCTCTGCTGACCTGGTTCTCTGGCTCTATAGCAGCTCTGCTGACCTGGTTCTCTGGCTCTACAGCAGCTCTGCTGACCTGGTTCTCTGGCTGTAAAGCAGCTCTGCTGACATGTTTTCTCGGGCTCTACAGCAGCTCTGATGACCGGATTCTCTGGCTCTAGAGCAGCTCTGCTGACCTGGTTCTTTGGCTTTAGAGCAGCTCTGCTGACCTGGTTCTCTGGCTTTGAAGCAGCTCTGCTGACCTGGTTCTCTGGCACTAGAGCAGCTTTGATGACCTGGTTCTCAGGCTGTACAATGGCTCCGCTGGCCTGGTTCTTTGGCTGTAGAGCAACTCTGCTGACCTTGTTCTCTGGCTGTACATTAGCTCGGCTGACCTGGTTCTCTGGCTCTATAGCGGCTCTGCTGACCTGTTTCTCTGGCTCTACAACGGCTCTGCTGACCTGTTTCTCCGGCTCTACAACGGCTCTGCTGACCTGTTTCTCAGGCTCTAGAGCAGCTCTGCTACCCTGGTTCTCTGGCTCTAAAGCAGCTCTGCTGACCTGGTTCTCTGGCTGTACAACGGCTCTGCTGACCTAGTTCTCTGGCTGTACACCAGCTCTGCTGACCTGGTTCTCTGGCTCTATAGCTGCTCTGCTGACCTGGTTCTCTGGCTCTATAGTGACTCTGCTGACCTGGTTCTCTGGCTCTAGAGCAGCTTTTCTGACCTGGTTCTCAGGCTGTACAACGCCTCTGCTGACCTAGTTCTCTGGCTGTACAGCAGCTCTGCTGACCTGGTTCTCTGGCTCTAGAGCAGCTCTGCTACCCTGGTTCTCTGGCTCTAAAGCAGCTCTGCTGACCCGGTTCTCTGGCTGTACAACGGCTCTGCTGACCTAGTTCTCTGGCTGTACACCAGCTCTGCTGACCTGGTTCTCTGGCTCTATAGCTGCTCTGCTGACCTGGTTCTCTGGCTCTATAGTGACTCTGCTGACCTGGTTCTCTGGCTCTAGAGCAGCTTTTCTGACCTGGTTCTCAGGCTGTACAACGGCTCTGCTGACCTAGTTCTCTGGCTGTACAGCAGCTCTGCTGACCTGGTTCTCTGGCTCTATAGTGGCTCTGCTGACCTGGTTCTCTAGCTCTACAGCGAATCTGCTGACCTGGTTCTCTGGCTCTACAGCGACTCTGCTGACTTGGTTCTCTGGCTCTAAAGCAGCTCTGCTGACCTATTTCTGTGGCTCTACAGCGACTCTGCTGACCTGTTTCTCTGGCTCAACAGCGAATCTGCTAATTGGCTCTTTGGCCATAAAGCAGCTCTGCTGACCTGTTTCTGTGGCTCTACAGCAGCTCTGCTGACCTGGTTCTCTGGCTCTACAGCAGCTCGGCTGGCCCAGTTCTCCGGCTCTATAGCAGCTCTTCTGACCAGGATCTCTGGCTCTATAGCAACTCTGCTGACCTGGTTTTCTGGCTCTACAGCAGCTCTGCTGACCTGTTTCTGTGGTTCTACAGCAGTTCTGCTGACCTGGTTCTCTGGATCTATAGCAGCTCTGCTGACCTGGTTCTCTGGCTCTATAGCAGCTCTGCTGACCTGGTTCTCTGGCTCTATAGCGGCCCTGCTGACCTGGTTCTCTGGCTCTACAGCGGCTCTGCTGACCTGGTTCTCTGGCTCTAAAGCAGCTCTGCTGACATGGTTTCTCGGGCTCTACAGCAGCTCTGCTGACCGAATTCTCTTGCTCTAGAGCAGCTCTGCTGACAGGGTTCTTTGGCTCTAGAGCAGCTCTGCTGACCTGGTTCTCTGGTTTTGAAGCAGCTCTGCTGACGTGGTTCTCTGGCTCTAGAGCAGCTTTGCGGACCTGGTTCTCAGGCTGTACAATGGCTCCGCTGGCCTGGTTCTTTGGCTGTAGAGCAACTCTGCTGACCTTGTTCTCTGGCTGTACAGCAGCTCTGCTGACCTGGTTCTATGGCTCTTAAGCGGCTCTGCTGACCTGGTTCTCTGGCTCTACAACGGCTCTGCTGACCTGGTTCTCAGGCTCTAGAGCAGCTCTGCTGCCCTGGTTCTCTGGCTCTAAAGCAGCTCTGCTGACCCGGTTCTCTGGCTGTACAGCGGCTCTGCTGACCTGGTTCTCAGGCTGTACAACCGCTCTGCTGACCTAGTTCTCTGGCTGTACAGCAGCTCTGCTGACCTGGTTCTCTGGCTCTATAGCGGCTCTGCTGACCTGGTTCTCTGGCTCTAGAGCAGCTCTTCTGATGTGGTTCTCTGGCTCTAGAGCAGCTCAGCTGACCTGGTTTTCTGGCTCTAGAGCAGCTCTGCTGACCTGGTTCTCTGGCTCTACAGCACCTCTGCTGACCTGGTTCTCTGGCTGTAAAGAAGCTCTGCTGACCTGTTTCTGTGGTTCTACAGCAGCTCTGCTGACCTGGTTCTCTGGCTGTAAAGCAGCTCTGCTGACATGTTTTCTCGGGCTCTACAGCAGCTCTGCTGACCGGATTCTCTGGCTCTAGAGCAGCTCTGCTGACCTGGTTCTTTGGCTTTAGAGCAACTCTGCTGACCTGGTTCTCTGGCTTTGAAGCAGCTCTGCTGACCTGGTTCTCTGGCACTAGAGCAGCTTTGATGACCTGGTTCTCAGGCTGTACAATGGCTCCGCTGGCCTGGTTCTTTGGCTGTAGAGCAACTCTGCTGACCTTGTTCTCTGGCTGTACATTAGCTCGGCTGACCTGGTTCTCTGGCTCTATAGCGGCTCTGCTGACCTGTTTCTCTGGCTCTACAACGGCTCTGCTGACCTGTTTCTCTGGCTCTACAACGGCTCTGCTGACCTGTTTCTCAGGCTCTAGAGCAGCTCTGCTACCCTGGTTCTCTGGCTCTAAAGCAGCTCTGCTGACCTGGTTCTCTGGCTGTACAACGGCTCTGCTGACCTAGTTCTCTGGCTGTACACCAGCTCTGCTGACCTGGTTCTCTGGCTCTATAGCTGCTCTGCTGACCTGGTTCTCTGGCTCTATAGTGACTCTGCTGACCTGGTTCTCTGGCTCTATAGTGACTCTGCTGACCTGGTTCTCTGGCTCTAGAGCAGCTTTTCTGACCTGGTTCTCAGGCTGTACAACGGCTCTGCTGACCTAGTTCTCTGGCTGTACAGCAGCTCTGCTGACCTGGTTCTCTGGCTCTATAGTGGCTCTGCTGACCTGGTTCTCTAGCTCTACAGCGAATCTGCTGACCTGGTTCTCTGGCTCTACAGCGACTCTGCTGACTTGGTTCTCTGGCTCTAAGCAGCTCTGCTGACCTATTTCTGTGGCTCTACAGCGACTCTGCTGACCTGTTTCTCTGGCTCTACAGCGAATCTGCTGATTGGCTCTCTGGCCATAAAGCAGCTCTGCTGACCTGTTTCTGTGGCTCTACAGCAGCTCTGCTGACCTGGTTCTCTGGCTCTACAGCAGCTCGGCTGGCCCAGTTCTCCGGCTCTATAGCAGCTCTTCTGACCTGGATCTCTGGCTCTATAGCAACTCTGCTGACCTGGTTCTCTGGCTCTACAGCAGCTCTGCTGACCTGTTTCTGTGGTTCTACAGCAGTTCTGCTGACCTGGTTCTCTGGATCTATAGCAGCTCTGCTGACCTGGTTCTCTGGCTCTATAGCAGCTCTGCTGACCTGGTTCTCTGGCTCTATAGCGGCCCTGCTGACCTGGTTCTCTGGCTCTACAGCGGCTCTGCTGACCTGGTTCTCTGGCTCTAAAGCAGCTCTGCTGACATGGTTTCTCGGGCTCTACAGCAGCTCTGCTGACCGAATTCTCTGGCTCTAGAGCAGCTCTGCTGACAGGGTTCTTTGGCTCTAGAGCAGCTCTGCTGACCTGGTTCTCTGGTTTTGAAGCAGCTCTGCTGACGTGGTTCTCTGGCTCTAGAGCAGCTTTGCGGACCTGGTTCTCAGGCTGTACAATGGCTCCGCTGGCCTGGTTCTTTGGCTGTAGAGCAACTCTGCTGACCTTGTTCTCTGGCTGTACAGCAGCTCTGCTGACCTGGTTCTTTGGCTCTATAGCGGCTCTGCTGACCTGGTTCTCTGGCTCTACAACGGCTCTGCTGACCTGGTTCTCAGGCTCTAGAGCAGCTCTGCTGCCCTGGTTCTCTGGCTCTAAAGCGGCTCTGCTGACCCGGTTCTCTGGCTGTACAGCGGCTCTGCTGACCTGGTTCTCAGGCTGTACAACCGCTCTGCTGACCTAGTTCTCTGGCTGTACAGCAGCTCTGCTGACCTGGTTCTCTGGCTCTATAGCGGCTCTGCTGACCTGGTTCTCTGGCTCTAGAGCAGCTCTGCTGATGTGGTTCTCTGGCTCTAGAGCAGCTCAGCTGACCTGGTTTTCTGGCTCTAGAGCAGCTCTGCTGACCTGGTTCTCTGGCTCTACAGCACCTCTGCTGACCTGGTTCTCTGGCTGTAAAGAAGCTCTGCTGACATGTTTTCTCGGGCTCTACAGCAGCTCTGCTGACCGGATTCTCTGGCTCTAGAGCAGCTTTGCTGACCTGGTTCTCAGGCTGTACAATGGCTCAGCTGGACTGGTTCTTTGGCTGTAGAGCAACTCTGCTGACCTTGTTCTCTGGCTGTACAGCAGCTCTGCTGACCTGGTTCTCTGGCTCTACAGCAGCTCTGCTGACCTGTTTCTCTGACTCTAAAGCAGCTTTGCTGACCTGGTTCTCTGCCTCTACAATAGCTCTGCTGACCTGGTTCTATAACTCTAAAGCAGCTCTGCTGACCTGGTACTCTGGCTCTACAGTGGCTCTGTTGACCTGGTTCTCTGGCTCTAAAGCAGCTCTGCTGACCTGGTTCTTTGGCTCTAGAACAGCTCTGCTGACCTGGTTCTCAGGCTGTACAGCAGCTCTGATGACCTGGTTCTCTTGCTCTAGAGCAGCTCTGCTAACGTGGTTCTCTGGCTCTAGAGCAGCTCTGCTGACCTGGTTCTTTGGCTCTGGAGCAGCTCTGCTGACCTGGTTCTCTGGCTTTGAAGCAGCTCTGCTGACCTGGTTCTCTGGCTCTAGAGCAGCTTTGCTGACCTGGTTCTCAGGCTGTACAGTGGCTCCGCTGGCCTGGTTCTTTGGCTGTAGAGCAACTCTGCTGACCTTGTTCTATGGCTGTACAGCAGCTCTGCTGACCTGGTTCTCTGGCTCTATAGCGGCTCTGCTGACCTGGTTCTCTGGCTCTACAACGGCTCTGCTGACCTGGTTCTCAGGCTCTAGAGCAGCTCTGCTGACCTAGTTCTCTGGCTCTAAAGCAGCTCTGCTGACGTGGTTCTCTGGCTCTAGAGCAGTTCTGCTGACCTGGATTTCTGGCTCTAGAGCAGCTCTGCTGACCTGGTTCTCTGGCTCTACAGCACCTCTGCTGACCTGGTTCGCTGGCTGTAAAGAAGCTCTGCTGACATGTTTTCTCGGGCTCTACAGCAGCTCTGCTGACCGGATTCTCTGGCTCTAGAGCAGCTCTGCTGACCTGGTTCTTTGGCTCTAGAGCAGCTCTGCTGACCTGGTTCTCTGGCTTTGAAGCAGCTCTGCTGACCTGGTTCTCTGGCTCTAGAGCAGCTTTGCTGACCTGGTTCTCAGGCTGTACAATGGCTCAGCTGGACTGGTTATTTGGCTGTAGAGCAACTCTGCTGACCTTGTTCTCTGGCTGTACAGCAGCTCTGCTGACCTGGTTCTCTGGCTCTACAGCAGCTCTGCTGACCTGTTTCTCTGACTCTAAAGCAGCTTTGCTGACCTGGTTCTCTGCCTCTACAATAGCTCTGCTGACCTGGTTCTATAACTCTAAAGCAGCTCTGCTGACCTGGTACTCTGGCTCTACAGTGGCTCTGTTGACCTGGTTCTCTGGCTCTAAAGCAGCTCTGCTGACCTGGTTCTTTGGCTCTAGAACAGCTCTGCTGACCTGGTTCTCAGGCTGTACAGCAGCTCTGATGACCTGGTTCTCTTGCTCTATAGCGGCTCTGCTGACCTGGTTCTCTGGCTCTAGAGCAGCTCTGCTAACGTGGTTCTCTGGCTCTAGAGCAGTTCTGCTCACCTGGTTTTCTGGCTCTAGAGCAGCTCTGCTGACCTGGTTCTCTGGCTCTACAGCACCTCTGCTGACCTGGTTCTCTGGCTGTAAAGAAGCTCTGCTGACATGTTTTCTCGAGCTCTACAGCAACTCTGCTGACCTTTTTCTCTGGCTCTATAGCAGCTTTGCTGACCTGGTTCTCAGGCTGTACAATGGCTCCGCTGGCCTGGTTCTTTGGCTGTAGAGCAACTCTGCTGACCTTGTTCTCTGGCTGTACAGCAGCTCTGCTGACCTGGTTCTCTGGCTCTAGAGCAGCTTTGCTGACCTGGTTCTCAGGCTGTACAATGGCTCCGCTGGCCTGCTTCTTTGGCTGTAGAGCAACTCTGCTGACCTGGTTCTGTGGCTCTATAGCGGCTCTGCTGACCTGGTTCTCTGGCTCTACAACGGCTCTGCTGACCTTGTTTCTCAGGCTCTAGAGCAGTTCTGCTGACCTGGTTCTCTGGCTCTAAAGCCGCTCTGCTGACCTGGTTCTCTGGCTGTACAGCGGCTCTGCTGACCTGGTTCTCTGGCTCTAAAGCAGCTCTGCTGACCTGGTTCTCTGGCTCTAGAGTGACTCTGCTGACCTAGTTCTCCGTCTCTAAAGCAGCTCTGCTAACCTGGTTCTCTGGCTCTAAAGCAGCTCTGCTGACCTGGTTCTCTGGCTCTACAGCAGCTCTGCTGACCTGGTTCTCTGGTTCTACAACAGCTCTGCTGACCTGGTTCTCAGGCTCTAGAGCCGCTCTGCTGACCTGGTTCTCTGGTTCTACAACAGCTCTGCTGACCTGGTTCTCAGGCTCTAGAGCAGCTCTGCTGACCTGGTTCTCTGGCTTTGAAGCAGCTCTGCTGACCTGGTTCTCTGGCTCTAGAGCAGCTTTGCTGACCTGGTTCTCAGGCTGTACAATGGCTCAGCTGGACTGGTTATTTGGCTGTAGAGCAACTCTGCTGACCTTGTTCTCTGGCTGTACAGCAGCTCTGCTGACCTGGTTTTCTGGCTCTACAGCAGCTCTGCTGACCTGTTTCTCTGACTCTAAAGCAGCTTTGCTGACCTGGTTCTCTGCCTCTACAATAGCTCTGCTGACCTGGTTCTATAACTCTAAAGCAGCTCTGCTGACCTGGTACTCTGGCTCTACAGTGGCTCTGTTGACCTGGTTCTCTGGCTCTAAAACAGCTCTGCTGACCTGGTTCTTTGGCTCTAGAACAGCTCTGCTGACCTGGTTCTCAGGCTGTACAGCAGCTCTGATGACCTGGTTCTCTTGCTCTATAGCGGCTCTGCTGACCTGGTTCTCTGGCTCTAGAGCAGCTCTGCTAACGTGGTTCTCTGGCTCTAGAGCAGTTCTGCTGACCTGGTTTTCTGGCTCTAGAGCAGCTCTGCTGACCTGGTTCTCTGGCTCTACAGCACCTCTGCTGACCTGGTTCTCTGGCTGTAAAGAAGCTCTGCTGACATGTTTTCTCGAGCTCTACAGCAACTCTGCTGACCTTTTTCTCTGGCTCTATAGCAGCTTTGCTGACCTGGTTCTCGGGCTGTACAATGGCTCCGCTGGCCTGGTTCTTTGGCTGTAGAGCAACTCTGCTGACCTTGTTCTCTGGCTGTACAGCAGCTCTGCTGACCTGGTTCTCTGGCTCTAGAGCAGCTTTGCTGACCTGGTTCTCAGGCTGTACAATGGCTCCGCTGGCCTGCTTCTTTGGCTGTAGAGCAACTCTGCTGACCTGGTTCTGTGGCTCTATAGCGGCTCTGCTGACCTGGTTCTCTGGCTCTACAACGGCTCTGCTGACCTTGTTTCTCAGGCTCTAGAGCAGTTCTGCTGACCTGGTTCTCTGGCTCTAAAGCCGCTCTGCTGACCTGGTTCTCTGGCTGTACAGCGGCTCTGCTGACCTGGTTCTCTGGCTCTAAAGCAGCTCTGCTGACCTGGTTCTCTGGCTCTAGAGTGACTCTGCTGACCTAGTTCTCCGTCTCTAAAGCAGCTCTGCTAACCTGGTTCTCTGGCTCTAAAGCAGCTCTGCTGACCTGGTTCTCTGGCTCTACAGCAGCCCTGCTGACCTGGTTCTCTGGTTCTACAACAGCTCTGCTGACCTGGTTCTCAGGCTCTAGAGCAGCTCTGCTGCCCTGGTTCTCTGGCTCTAAAGCAGCTCTGCTGACCTGGTTCTCTGGCTGTACAGCGGCTCTGCTGACCTGGTTCTCAGGCTGTACGACGGCTATGCTGACCTAGTTCTCTGGCTGTACAGCAGCTCTGCTGACCTGGTTCTCTGGCTCTATAGCGGCTCTGCTGACCTGGTTCTGTGGCTCTACAGTGACTCTGCTGACCTGGTTCTCTGACTCTAGAGCAGCTTTTCTGACCCGGTTCTCTGGCTGTACAGCGGCTCTGCTGACCTGGTTCTCAGGCTGTACAACGGCTCTGCTGACCTAGTTCTCTGGCTGTTCAGCAGCTCTGCTGACCTGGTTCTCTGCCTCTATAGTGGCTCTGCTGACCTGGTTCTCTGGCTCTACAGCGACTCTGCTGACCTGGTTCTCTGGCTCTACAGCGACTCTGCTGACTTGGTTCTCTGGCTCTAAAGCAGCTCTGCTGACCTGTTTCTGTGGCTCTACAGCGACTCTGCTGACCTGGTTCTCTGGCTCTACAGCGAATCTGCTGACTTGGCTCTCTGGCTCTAAAGCAGCTCTGCTGTCCTGTTTCTGTGGCTCTACAGCAGCTCTGCTGACCTGGTTCTCTGGCTCTACAGCGACTCTGCTGACTTGGTTCTCTGGCTCTAAAGCAGCTCTGCTGACCTGGTTCTCTGGCTGTACAACGGCTCTGCTGACCTGGTTCTCTGGCTCTACAGCGACTCTGCTGACCTGGTTCTCTGGCTCTAAAGCAGCTCTACTGACCTGGTTCTCTGGCTCTAAAGCAGCTCTGCTGACCTGGTTCTCTGGCTCTAGAGTGACTCTGCTGACCTGGTTCTATGGCTCTACAGCAGCTCTGCTGACCTAGTTCTCCGGCTCTAAAGCAGCTTTGCTAACCTGGTTCTCTGGCTCTAAAGCAGTTCTACTGACCTGGTTCTCTGGCTCTACAGCAGCTCTGCTGACCTGGTTCTCTGGTTCTACAGCAGCTCTGCTGACCTGGTTCTCTGGCTCTACAACGGCGCCGCTGACCTGGTTCTCAGTCTCCAGAGCAGCTTTGCTGACCTGGTTCTCTGGCTCTAAAGCGGCTCTGCTGACCTGTTTCTCTGGCTCTAAAGCAGCTCTGCTGACCTGGTTCTCTGTCTCTACTGCAGCTCTGCTGACCTGGGGGCATATCATCAAGGGCCGGAGTTAAAATTATCGGCGCTTTTGCGTCCGTTTTCGGGCGAAAAGCGGCGATAATTTTAACACCCTATCAGCATGGACACGCTAACACGTGAATCTATGCTTTAGCGCCCATTATCTTTTCGCTTCCCCTCGCTAATGAGATGCGAGGTAGGCGTTCCCGTGTTAAATACAGCGAAATTAATCGCTAATAGAGGTTCTCCCTATCAGCAAGGAAATCAATACCCGGCTTAGTGACATTTAAACTAGCGCTAACCGGCTATATTGCAGGTTTCATACGCCTGCTAATGTTCTGACTTGGCTATGTTTATCATGGGAGGTGGATTATTATGCTGACCTGGTTCTTTGGCTCTAGAGCAGCTCTGCTGACCTGGTTCTCTGGCTTTGAAGCAGCTCTGCTGACCTGGTTCTCTGGCTCTAGAGTAGCTTTGCTGACCTGGTTCTCAGGCTGTACAAAGGCTCCGCTGGCCTGGTTCTTTGGCTGTAGAGCAACTCTGCTGACCTTGTTCTCTGGCTGTAAAGCAGCTCTGCTGACCTGGTTCTCTGGCTCTATAGCGGCTCTGCTGACCTGATTCTCTGGCTCTACAGCACCTCTGCTGACCTGGTTCTCTGGCTGTAAAAAGCTCTGCTGACATGTTTTCTCGGGCTCTACAGCAGCTCTGCTGACCAGATTCTCTGGCTCTAGAGCAGCTCTGCTGACCTGGTTATATGGTTCTAGAGCAGCTCTGCTGACCTGGTTCTCAGGCTGTACAGCAGCTCTGATGACCTGGTTCTCTGGCTCTATAGCAGCTCTGCTGACCTGGTTCTCTGGCTCTAGAGCAGCTCTGCTAACGTGGTTCTCTGGCTCTAGAGCAGTTCTGCTGACCTGGTTTTCTGGCTCTAGAGCAGCTCTGCTGGCCTGGTTCTCTGGCTCTACAGCAGCTCTGCTGACCTGGTTCTCTGCCTGTAAAGAAGCTCTGCTGACATGTTTTCTCGGGCTCTACAGCAGCTCTGCTGACCGGATTCTCTGGCTCTAGAGCAGCTCTGCTGACCTGGTTCTTTGGCTCTAGAGCAGCTCTGCTGACCTGGTTCTTTGGCTTTGAAGCAACTCTGCTGACCTTTTTCTCTGCCTCTACAACGGGTCTGCTGACCTGGTTCTATAACTCTAAAGCAACTCTGCTGACCTGGTACTCTGGCTCTACAGTGGCTCTGTTGACCGGGTTCTCTGGCTCTAAAGCAGCTCTGCTGACGTAGTTCTGTGGCTCTAGAGTGGCTCTGGCTCTGCTGACCTAGTTCTCCGGCGCTAGAGCAGCTCTGCTGACCTGGTTCTCTGGCTCTACAGCAGCTCTGCCGACCTGGTTCTCTGGCTGTAAAGAAGCTCTGCTGACATGTTTTCTCGGGCTCTACAGCAGCCCTGCTGACCGGATTCTTTGGCTCTAGAGCAGCTCTGCTGACCTTGTTCTCTGGCTGTAAAGCAGCTCTGCTGACCTGGTTCTCTGGCTCTGTAGCGGCTCTGCTGACCTGATTCTCTGGCTCTACAACGGCTCTGCTGACCTGGTTCTCAGGCTCTAGAGCAGCTCTGCTGCCCTGGTTCTCTGGCTCTAAAGCAGCTCTGCTGACCCGGTTCTCTGGCTGTACAGCGGCTCTGCTGACCTGGTTCTCAAGCTGTACAACCGCTCTGCTGACCTAGTTCTCTGGCTGTACAGCAGCTCTGCTGACCTGGTTCTCTGGCTCTATAGCGGCTCTGCTGACCTGGTTCTCTGGCTCTAGAGCAGCTCTGCTGACGTGGTTCTCTGGCTCTAGAGCAGTTCTGCTGACCTGGTTTTCTGGCTCTAGAGCAGCTCTGCTGAGCTGGTTCTCTGGCTCTACAGCACCTCTGCTGACCTGGTTCTCTGGCTGTAAAGAAGCTCTGCTGACATGTTTTCTCGGGCTCTACAGCAGCTCTGCTGACCGGATTCTCTGGCTCTAGAGCAGCTCTGCTGACCTGGTTCTTTGGCTCTAGAGCAGCTCTGCTGACCTGGTTCTCTGGCTTTGAAGCAACTCTGCTGACCTGGTTCTCTGGCTCTATAGCAGCTTTGCTGACCTGGTTCTCAGGCTGTACAATGGCTCCGCTGGCCTGGTTCTTTGGCTGTAGAGCAACTCTGCTGACCTTGTTCTCTGGCTGTACAGCAGCTCTGCTGACCTGGTTCTCTGGCTCTAGAGCAGCTTTGCTGACCTGGTTCTCAGGCTGTACAATGGCTCCGCTGGCCTGCTTCTTTGGCTGTAGAGCAACTCTGCTGACCTGGTTCTGTGGCTCTATAGCGGCTCTGCTGACCTGGTTCTCTGGCTCTACAACGGCTCTGCTGACTTGGTTCTCAGGCTCTAGAGCAGTTCTGCTGACCTGGTTCTCTGGCTCTAAAGCCGCTCTGCTGACATGGTTCTCTGGCTGTACAGCGGCTCTGCTGACCTGGTTCTCTGGCTCTAAAGCAGCTCTGCTGACCTGGTTCTCTGGCTCTAGAGTGACTCTGCTGACCTAGTTCTCCGTCTCTAAAGCAGCTCTGCTAACCTGGTTCTCTGGCTCTAAAGCAGCTCTGCTGACCTGGTTCTCTGGCTCTACAGCAGCCTTGCTGACCTGGTTCTCTGGTTCTACAGCAGCTCTGCTGACCTGGTTCTCTGGCTCTACCACGGCACCGCTGACCTGGTTCTCAGTCTCCAGAGCAGCTTTGTTGACCTGGTTCTCTGGCTCTGAAGCGACTCTGCTGACCTGTTTCTCTGGCTCTAAAGCAGCTCTGCTGACCTGGTTCTCTGTCTCTACTGCAGCTCTGCTGACCTGGGGGCATATCATCAAGGGCCGACGTTAAAATTATCGCCGCTTTTGCGTCCGTTTCCGGGCGAAAAGCGGCGATAATTTTAACACCCTATCAGCATGGACACGCTAACGCGTGAATCTATGCTGTAGCGCCCATTATCTTTTCGCTTCCCCTCGCTAATGAGATGCGAGGTAGGCGTTGCCGTGTTAAATACAGCGAAATTAATCGCTAATAGAGGTTCTCCCTATCAGCAAGGAAATCAATACCCGGCTTAGTGACATTTAAACTAGCGCTAACCGGCTATATTGCAGGTTTCATATGCCTGCTAATGTTCTGACTTGGCTATGTTTATCATGGGAGGTGGATTATTATGCTGAGTCCACATCTCCCTATCAGTAATGTTTTTGTCTAACTCATTTTTTTATCGCAGGTAATCCTGCGATGTTGCCGTTTATCGCCGCTATTGCCTGGATTACTATCACCTCGGCGATGCACGTTGCTGATAGTCCTCTAACCGGGCGATAGTATCCGGCGATAGACGGCATTAGGATTTCACACGCTACACGCGGCCAGCGATAATTATCGCTGCCGCTTGGTGATATGCTCCTTGGGGGCATATTATCAAGGATAGCGTTAAAATTATCGCTGGTTTAGCGGCAGAAAACTGCCGCTAAAGCGGCGATAATGGGCTTGATAATATGCCCTGGAGAATTCCAATAGAAGCCCATTTTCACACTAGAACATGGACTGCTATTGGAGTTCTCAAGGGCATATTATCAACCCCGTTATCGCCGCTTTAGCGGCAGTTTTCTGCCGCTACAACGGCGATAATTTTTAACACCGTCCTTGATAATATGCCCCCTAGTTCTTTGGCTCTAGAGCAGTTCTGCTGACCTGTTTCTCTGGCTCTACAGCAGCTCTGCTGACCTGTTTCTCTGGCTCTAAAGCAGCTTTGCTGACCTTTTTCTCTGCCTCTACAACGGCTCTGCTGACCTGGTTCTATAACTCTAAAGCAGCTCTGCTGACCTGGTACTCTGGCTCTACAGTGGCTCTGTTGACCGGGTTCTCTGGCTCTAAAGCAGCTCTGCTGACGTAGTTCTGTGGCTCTAGAGCGGCTCTGGCTCTGCTGACCTAGTTCTCTGGCTCTAGAGCAGCTCTGCTGACCTGGTTCTCTGGCTCTAGAGCAGCTCTGCTGACCTGGTTCTCTGGCTGTAAAGAAGCTCTGCTGACATGTTTTCTCGGGCTCTACAGCAGCCCTACTGACCAAATTCTCTGGCTCTAGAGCAGCTCTGCTGACCTGGTTCTTTGGCTCTAGAGCAGCTCTGCTGACCTGGTTCTCTGGCTTTGAAGCAGCTCTGCTGACCTGCTTCTCTGGCTCTAGAGCAGCATTGCTGACCTGGTTCTCAGGCTGTACAAAGGCTCCGCTGGCCTGGTTCTTTGGCTGTAGAGCAACTCTGCTGACCTTGTTCTCTGGCTGTAAAGCAGCTCTGCTGACCTGGTTCTCTGGCTCTGTAGCGGCTCTGCTGACCTGGTTCTCTGGCTCTACAACGGCTCTGCTGACCTGGTTCTCAGGCTCTAGAGCAGCTCTGCTGCCCTGGTTCTCTGGCTCTAAAGCAGCTCTGCTGACCCGGTTCTCTGGCTGTACAGCGGCTCTGCTGACCTGGTTCTCAGGCTGTACAACCGCTCTGCTGACCTAGTCTCTGGCTGTACAGCAGCTCTGCTGACCTGGTTCTCTGGCTCTATAGCGGCTCTGCTGACCTGGTTCTCAGGCTCTAGAGCAGCTCTGCTGACGTGGTTCTCTGGCTCTAGAGCAGTTCTGCTGACCTGGTTCTCTGGCTCTACAGCACCTCTGCTGACCTGGTTCTCTGGCTGTAAAGAAGCTCTGCTGACATGTTTTCTCGGGCTCTACAGCAGCTCTGCTGACCGGATTCTCTGGCTCTAGAGCAGCTCTGCTGACCTGGTTCTTTGGCTTTGAAGCAGCTCTGCTGACCTGGATCTCTGGCTCTAGAGCAGCTTTGCTGACCTGGTTCTCTGGCTTTGAAGCAGCTCTGCTGACCGGGATCTCTGGCTCTAGAGCAGCTTTGCTGACCTGGTTCTCAGGCTGTACAATGGCTCCGCTGGCCTGGTTCTTTGGCTGTAGAGCAACTCTGCTGACCTTGTTCTCTGGCTGTACAGCAGCTCTGCTGACCTGGTTCTCTGGCTGTACAGCAGCTCTGCTAACCTGGTTCTCTGGCTCTACAGCGGCTCTACTGACCTGGTTCTCTGGCTCTACAACGGTTCTGCTGACCTGGTTCTCAGGCTCTAGAGCAGCTTTGCTGACCTGGTTCTCAGGCTGTACAAAGGCTCCGCTGGCCTGGTTCTTTGGCTGTAGAGCAACTCTGCTGACCTTGTTCTCTGGCTGTACAGCAGCTCTGCTGACCTGGTTCTCTGGCTCTAGAGCAGCTTTGCTGACCTGGTTCTAAGGCTGTACAATGGCTCCGCTGGCCTGCTTCTTTGGCTGTAGAGCAACTCTGCTGACCTTGTTCTCTGGCTGTACATCAGCTCTGCTGACCTGGTTCTGTGGCTCTATAGCGGCTCTGCTGACCTGGTTCTCTGGCTCTACAACGGCTCTGCTGACCTGGTTCTCAGGCTCTAGAGCAGTTCTGCTGACCTGGTTCTCTGGCTCTAAAGCCGCTCTGCTGACCTGGTTCTCTGGCTGTACAGCGGCTCTGCTGACCTGGTTCTCTGGCTCTAAAGCAGCTCTGCTGACCTGGTTCTCTGGCTCTAGAGTGACTCTGCTGACCTGGTTCTATGGCTCTACAGCAGCTCTGCTGACCTAGTTCTCCGTCTCTAAAGCAGCTCTGCTAACCTGGTTCTCTGGCTCTAAAGCAGCTCTGCTGACCTGGTTCTCTGGCTCTACAGCAGCCCTGCTGACCTGGTTCTCTGGTTCTACAGCAGCTTTGCTGACCTGGTTCTCTGGCTCTAAAGTGACTCTGCAGACCTGTTTCTCTGGCTCTAAAGCAGCTCTGCTGACCTGGTTCTCTGTCTCTACTGCAGCTCTGCTGACCTGGGGGCATATCATCAAGGGCCGGCGTTAAAATTATCGCCGCTTTTGCGTCCGTTTCTGGGCGAAATACGGTGATAATTTTAACACCCTATCAACATGGACACGCTAACGCGTGAATCTATGCTGTAGCGCCCATTATCTTTTCGCTTCCCCTCGCTAATGAGATGCGAGGTAGGCGTTCCCGTGTTAAATACAGCTAAATTAATCGCTAATAGAGGTTCTCCCTATCAGCAAGGAAATCAATACCCGGCTTAGTGACATTTAAACTAGCGCTAACCGGCTATATTGCAGGTTTCTTAAGCCTGCTAATGTTCTGACTTGGCTATGTTTATCATGGGAGGTGGATTATTATGCTGAGTCCACATCTCCCTATCAGCAATGTTTTTGTCTAACTCATTTTTTTATCGCAGGTAATCCTGCGATGTTGCCGTTTATCGCCGCTATTGCCTGGATTACTATCACCTCGGCGATGCACGTTGCTGATAGTCCGCTAACCGGGCGATAGTATCCGGCGATAGACGGCATTAGGATTTCACACGCTACACGCGGCCAGCGATAACTATCACTGCCGCTTGGTGATATGCCCCTTGGGGGCATATTATCAAGGATAGCGTTAAAATTATCGCTGGTTTAGCGGCAGAAAACTGCCGCTAAAGCAGCGATAATGGGCTTGATAATATGCCCTGCAGAATTCCAATAGAAGCCCATGTTCACACTAGAACATGGACTGCTATTGGAGTTCTCATGGGCATATTATCAACCCCATTATCGCCGCTTTAGCGGCAGTTTTCTGCCGCTAAAACTGCGATAATTTTTAACACTGTCCTTGATAATATGCCCCCTAGTTCTTTGGCTCTAGAGCAGTTCTGCTGACCTGGTTCTCTGGCTCTACAGCAGCTCTGCTGACCTGTTTCTCTGGCTCTAAAGCAGCTTTGCTGACCTTTTTCTCTGCCTCTACAACGGCTCTGCTGACCTGGTTCTATAACTCTAAAGCAACTCTGCTGACCTGGTACTCTGGCTCTATAGTGGCTCTGTTGACCGGGTTCTCTGGCTCTAAAGCAGCTCTGCTGACGTAGTTCTGTGGCTCTAGAGCGGCTCTGGCTCTGCTGACCTAGTTCTCTGGCTCTAGAGCAGCTCTGCTGACCTGGTTCTCTGGCTCTACAGCAGCTCTGCTGACCTGGTTCTCTGGCTGTAAAGAAGCTCTGCTGACATGTTTTCTCGGGCTCTACAGCAGCTCTGCTGACCGGATTCTCTGGCTCTAGAGCAGCTCTGCTGACCTGGTTCTTTGGCTCTAGAGCAGCTCTGCTGACCTTGTTCTCTGGCTGTGAAGCAGCTCTGCTGACCTGGTTCTCTGGCTCTGTAGCGGCTCTGCTGACCTGATTCTCTGGCTCTACAACGGCTCTGCTGACCTGGTTCTCAGGCTCTAGAGCAGCTCTGCTGCCCTGGTTCTCTGGCTCTAAAGCAGCTCTGCTGACCCGGTTCTCTGGCTGTACAGCGGCTCTGCTGACCTGGTTCTCAAGCTGTACAACCGCTCTGCTGACCTAGTTCTCTGGCTGTACAGCAGCTCTGCTGACCTGGTTCTCTGGCTCTATAGCGGCTCTGCTGACCTGGTTCTCTGGCTCTAGAGCAGCTCTGCTGACGTGGTTCTCTGGCTCTAGAGCAGTTCTGCTGACCTGGTTTTCTGGCTCTAGAGCAGCTCTGCTGACCTGGTTCTCTGGCTCTACAGCACCTCTACTGACCTGGTTCTCTGGCTGTAAAGAAGCTCTGCTGACATGTTTTCTCGGGCTCTACAGCAGCTCTGCTGACCGGATTCTCTGGCTCTAGAGCAGCTCTGCTGACCTGGTTCTTTGGCTCTAGAGCAGCTCTGCTGACCTGGTTCTCTGGCTTTGAAGCAACTCTGCTGACCTGGTTCTCTGGCTCTATAGCAGCTTTGCTGACCTGGTTCTCAGGCTGTACAATGGCTCCGCTGGCCTGGTTCTTTGGCTGTAGAGCAACTCTGCTGACCTTGTTCTCTGGCTGTACAGCAGCTCTGCTGACCTGGTTCTCTGGCTCTAGAGCAGCTTTGCTGACCTGGTTCTCAGGCTGTACAATGGCTCCGCTGGCCTGCTTCTTTGGCTGTAGAGCAACTCTGCTGACCTGGTTCTGTGGCTCTATAGCGGCTCTGCTGACCTGGTTCTCTGGCTCTACAACGGCTCTGCTGACCTGGTTCTATAACTCTAAAGCAGCTCTGCTGACCTGGTACTCTGGCTCTACAGTGGCTCTGTTGACCGGGTTCTCTGGCTCTAAAGCAGCTCTGCTGACGTAGTTCTGTGGCTCTAGAGCGGCTCTGGCTCTGCTGACCTAGTTCTCTGGCTCTAGAGCAGCTCTGCTGACCTGGTTCTCTGGCTCTAGAGCAGCTCTGCTGACCTGGTTCTCTGGCTGTAAAGAAGCTCTGCTGACATGTTTTCTCGGGCTCTACAGCAGCCCTACTGACCGAATTCTCTGGCTCTAGAGCAGCTCTGCTGACCTGGTTCTTTGGCTCTAGAGCAGCTCTGCTGACCTGGTTCTCTGGCTTTGAAGCAGCTCTGCTGACCTGCTTCTCTGGCTCTAGAGCAGCATTGCTGACCTGGTTCTCAGGCTGTACAAAGGCTCCGCTGGCCTGGTTCTTTGGCTGTAGAGCAACTCTGCTGACCTTGTTCTCTGGCTGTAAAGCAGCTCTGCTGACCTGGTTCTCTGGCTCTGTAGCGGCTCTGCTGACCTGGTTCTCTGGCTCTACAACGGCTCTGCTGACCTGGTTCTCAGGCTCTAGAGCAGCTCTGCTGCCCTGGTTCTCTGGCTCTAAAGCAGCTCTGCTGACCCAGTTCTCTGGCTGTACAGCGGCTCTGCTGACCTGGGTCTCAGGCTGTACAACCGCTCTGCTGACCTAGTCTCTGGCTGTACAGCAGCTCTGCTGACCTGGTTCTCTGGCTCTATAGCGGCTCTGCTGACCTGGTTCTCAGGCTCTAGAGCAGCTCTGCTGACGTGGTTCTCTGGCTCTAGAGCAGTTCTGCTAACCTGGTTTTCTGGCTCTAGAGCAGCTCTGCTGACCTGGTTCTCTGGCTCTACAGCACCTCTGCTGACCTGGTTCTCTGGCTGTAAAGAAGCTCTGCTGACATGTTTTCTCGGGCTCTACAGCAGCTCTGCTGACCGGATTCTCTGGCTCTAGAGCAGCTCTGCTGACCTGGTTCTTTGGCTTTGAAGCAGCTCTGCTGACCTGGATCTCTGGCTCTAGAGCAGCTTTGCTGACCTGGTTCTCTGGCTTTGAAGCAGCTCTGCTGACCGGGATCTCTGGCTCTAGAGCAGCTTTGCTGACCTGGTTCTCAGGCTGTACAATGGCTCCGCTGGCCTGGTTCTTTGGCTGTAGAGCAACTCTGCTGACCTTGTTCTCTGGCTGTACAGCAGCTCTGCTGACCTGGTTCTCTGGCTGTACAGCAGCTCTGCTAACCTGGTTCTCTGGCTCTACAGCGGCTCTACTGACCTGGTTCTCTGGCTCTACAACGGTTCTGCTGACCTGGTTCTCAGGCTCTAGAGCAGCTTTGCTGACCTGGTTCTCAGGCTGTACAAAGGCTCCGCTGGCCTGGTTCTTTGGCTGTAGAGCAACTCTGCTGACCTTGTTCTCTGGCTGTACAGCAGCTCTGCTGACCTGGTTCTCTGGCTCTAGAGCAGCTTTGCTGACCTGGTTCTCAGGCTGTACAATGGCTCCGCTGGCCTGCTTCTTTGGCTGTAGAGCAACTCTGCTGACCTTGTTCTCTGGCTGTACATCAGCTCTGCTGACCTGGTTCTGTGGCTCTATAGCGGCTCTGCTGACCTGGTTTTCTGGCTCTACAACGGCTCTGCTGACCTGGTTCTCAGGCTCTAGAGCAGTTCTGCTGACCTGGTTCTCTGGCTCTAAAGCCGCTCTGCTGACCTGGTTCTCTGGCTGTACAGCGGCTCTGCTGACCTGGTTCTCTGGCTCTAAAGCAGCTCTGCTGACCTGGTTCTCTGGCTCTAGAGTGACTCTGCTGACCTGGTTCTATGGCTCTACAGCAGCTCTGCTGACCTAGTTCTCCGTCTCTAAAGCAGCTCTGCTAACCTGGTTCTCTGGCTCTAACGCAGCTCTGCTGACCTGGTTCTCTGGCTCTACAGCAGCCCTGCTGACCTGGTTCGCTGGTTCTACAGCAGCTTTGCTGACCTGGTTCTCTGGCTCTAAAGTGACTCTGCTGACCTGTTTCTCTGGCTCTAAAGCAGCTCTGCTGACCTGGTTCTCTGTCTCTACAGCAGCTCTGCTGACCTGGGGGCATATCATCAAGGGCCGGCGTTAAAATTATCGCCGCTTTTGCGTCCGTTTCTGGGCGAAATGCGGTGATAATTTTAACACCCTATCAGCATGGACACGCTAACGTGTGAATCTATGCTGTAGCGCCCATTATCTTTTCGCTTCCCCTCGCTAATGAGATGCGAGGTAGGCGTTCCCGTGTTAAATACAGCTAAATTAATCGCTAATAGAGGTTCTCCCTATCAGCAAGGAAATCAATACCCGGCTTAGTGACATTTAAACTAGCGCTAACCGGCTATATTGCAGGTTTCTTACGCCTGCTAATGTTCTGACTTGGCTATGTTTATCATGGGAGGTGGATTATTATGCTGAGTCCACATCTCCCTATCAGCAATGTTTTTGTCTAACTCATTTTTTTATCGCAGGTAATCCTGCGATGTTGCCGTTTATCGCCGCTATTGCCTGGATTACTATCACCTCGGCGATGCACGTTGCTGATAGTCCGCTAACCGGGCGATAGTATCCGGCGATAGACGGCATTAGGATTTCACACGCTACACGCGGCCAGCGATAATTATCACTGCCGCTTGGTGATATGCCCCTTGGGGGCATATTATCAAGGATAGCGTTAAAATTATCGCTGGTTTAGCGGCAGAAAACTGCCGCTAAAGCAGCGATAATGGGCTTGATAATATGCCCTGCAGAATTCCAATAGAAGCCCATGTTCACACTAGAACATGGACTGCTATTGGAGTTCTCAAGGGCATATTATCAACCCCATTATCGCCGCTTTAGCGGCAGTTTTCTGCCGCTAAAACTGCAATAATTTTTAACACTGTCCTTGATAATATGCCCCCTAGTTCTTTGGCTCTAGAGCAGTTCTGCTGACCTGGTTCTCTGGCTCTACAGCAGCTCTGCTGACCTGTTTCTCTGGCTCTAAAGCAGCTTTGCTGACCTTTTTCTCTGCCTCTACAACGGCTCTGCTGACCTGGTTCTATAACTCTAAAGCAACTCTGCTGACCTGGTACTCTGGCTCTATAGTGGCTCTGTTGACCGGGTTCTCTGGCTCTAAAGCAGCTCTGCTGACGTAGTTCTGTGGCTCTAGAGCGGCTCTGGCTCTGCTGACCTAGTTCTCTGGCTCTAGAGCAGCTCTGCTGACCTGGTTCTCTGGCTCTACAGCAGCTCTGCTGACCTGGTTCTCTGGCTGTAAAGAAGCTCTGCTGACATGTTTTCTCGGGCTCTACAGCAGCTCTGCTGACCGGATTCTCTGGCTCTAGAGCAGCTCTGCTGACCTGGTTCTTTGGCTCTAGAGCAGCTCTGCTGACCTTGTTCTCTGGCTGTGAAGCAGCTCTGCTGACCTGGTTCTCTGGCTCTGTAGCGGCTCTGCTGACCTGATTCTCTGGCTCTACAACGGCTCTGCTGACCTGGTTCTCCGGCTCTAGAGCAGCTCTGCTGCCCTGGTTCTCTGGCTCTAAAGCAGCTCTGCTGACCCGGTTCTCTGGCTGTACAGCGGCTCTGCTGACCTGGTTCTCAAGCTGTACAACCACTCTGCTGACCTAGTTCTCTGGCTGTACAGCAGCTCTGCTGACCTGGTTCTCTGGCTCTATAGCGGCTCTGCTGACCTGGTTCTCTGGCTCTAGAGCAGCTCTGCTGACGTGGTTCTCTGGCTCTAGAGCAGTTCTGCTGACCTGGTTTTCTGGCTCTAGAGCAGCTCTGCTGACCTGGTTCTCTGGCTCTACAGCACCTCTACTGACCTGGTTCTCTGGCTGTAAAGAAGCTCTGCTGACATGTTTTCTCGGGCTCTACAGCAGCTCTGCTGACCGGATTCTCTGGCTCTAGAGCAGCTCTGCTGACCTGGTTCTTTGGCTCTAGAGCAGCTCTGCTGACCTGGTTCTCTGGCTTTGAAGCAACTCTGCTGACCTGGTTCTCTGGCTCTATAGCAGCTTTGCTGACCTGGTTCTCAGGCTGTACAATGGCTCCGCTGGCCTGGTTCTTTGGCTGTAGAGCAACTCTGCTGACCTTGTTCTCTGGCTGTACAGCAGCTCTGCTGACCTGGTTCTCTGGCTCTAGAGCAGCTTTGCTGACCTGGTTCTCAGGCTGTACAATGGCTCCGCTGGCCTGCTTCTTTGGCTGTAGAGCAACTCTGCTGACCTGGTTCTGTGGCTCTATAGCGGCTCTGCTGACCGGGTTCTCTGGCTCTACAACGGCTCTGCTGACCTGGTTCTCAGGCTCTAGAGCAGTTCTGCTGACCTGGTTCTCTGGCTGTACAGCGGCTCTGCTGACCTGGTTCTCTGGCTGTACAGCGGCTCTGCTGACCTGGTTCTCTGGCTCTAAAGCAGCTCTGCTGACCTGGTTCTCTGGCTCTAGAGTGACTCTGCTGACCTAGTTCTCCGTCTCTAAAGCAGCTCTGCTAACCTGGTTCTCTGGCTCTAAAGCAGCTCTGCTGACCTGGTTCTCTGGCTCTACAGCAGCCCTGCTGACCTGGTTCTCTGGTTCTACAGCAGCTCTGCTGACCTGGTTCTCTGGCTCTACAACAGCACCGCTGCCCTGGTTCTCAGTCTCCAGAGCAGCTTTGTTGACCTGGTTCTCTGGCTCTGAAGCGACTCTGCTGACCTGTTTCTCTGGCTCTAAAGCAGCTCTGCTGACCTGGTTCTCTGTCTCTACTGCAGCTCTGCTGACCTGGGGGCATATCATCAAGGGCCGAGGGTAAAATTATCGCCGCTTTTGCGTCCGTTTCCGGGCGAAAAGCGGCGATAATTTTAACACCCTATCAGCATGGACACGCTAACGCGTGAATCTATGCTGTAGCGCCCATTATCTTTTCGCTTCCCCTCGCTAATGAGATGCGAGGTAGGCGTTCCCGTGTTAAATACAGCGAAATTAATCGCTAATAGAGGTTCTCCCTATCAGCAAGGAAATCAATACCCGGCTTAGTGACATTTAAACTAGCGCTAACCGGCTATATTGCAGGTTTCATATGCCTGCTAATGTTCTGACTTGGCTATGTTTATCATGGGAGGTGGATTATTATGCTGAGTCCACATCTCCCTATCAGCAATGTTTTTGTCTAACTCCTTTTTTTATCGCAGGTAATCCTGAGATGTTGCCGTTTATCGCCGCTATTGCCTGGATTACTATCACCTCGGCGATGCACGTTGCTGATAGTCCTCTAACCGGGCGATAGTATCCGGCGATAGACGGCATTAGGATTTCACACGCTACACGCGGCCAGCGATAATTATAGCTGCCGCTTGGTGATATGCCCCTTGGGGGCATATTATCAAGGATAGCGTTAAAATTATCGCTGGTTTAGCGGCAGAAAACTGCCGCTAAAGCAGCGATAATGGGCTTGATAATATGCCCTGCAGAATTCCAATAGAAGCCCATGTTCACACTAGAACATGGACTGCTTTTGGAGTTCTCAAGGGCATATTATCAACCCCATTATCGCCGCTTTAGCGGCAGTTTTCTGCCGCTAAAACTGCGATAATTTTTAACACTGTCCTTGATAATATGCCCCCTAGTTCTTTGGCTCTAGAGCAGTTCTGCTGACCTGGTTCTCTGGCTCTACAGCAGCTCTGCTGACCTGTTTCTCTGGCTCTAAAGCAGCTTTGCTGACCTTTTTCTCTGCCTCTACAACGGCTCTGCTGACCTGGTTCTATAACTCTAAAGCAACTCTGCTGACCTGGTACTCTGGCTCTATAGTGGCTCTGTTGACCGGGTTCTCTGGCTCTAAAGCAGCTCTGCTGACGTAGTTCTGTGGCTCTAGAGCGGCTCTGGCTCTGCTGACCTAGTTCTCTGGCTCTAGAGCAGCTCTGATGACCTGGTTCTCTGGCTCTACAGCAGCTCTGCTGACCTGGTTCTCTGGCTGTAAAGAAGCTCTGCTGACATGTTTTCTCGGGCTCTACAGCAGCTCTGCTGACCGGATTATCTGGCTCTAGAGCAGCTCTGCTGACCTGGTTCTTTGGCTCTAGAGCAGCTCTGCTGACCTTGTTCTCTGGCTGTGAAGCAGCTCTGCTGACCTGGTTCTCTGGCTCTGTAGCGGCTCTGCTGACCTGATTCTCTGGCTCTACAACGGCTCTGCTGACCTGGTTCTCAGGCTCTAGAGCAGCTCTGCTGCCCTGGTTCTCTGGCTCTAAAGCAGCTCTGCTGACCCGGTTCTCTGGCTGTACAGCGGCTCTGCTGACCTGGTTCTCAAGCTGTACAACCGCTCTGCTGACCTAGTTCTCTGGCTGTACAGCAGCTCTGCTGACCTGGTTCTCTGGCTCTATAGCGGCTCTGCTGACCTGGTTCTCTGGCTCTAGAGCAGCTCTGCTGACGTGGTTCTCTGGCTCTAGAGCAGTTCTGCTGACCTGGTTTTCTGGCTCTAGAGCAGCTCTGCTGACCTGGTTCTCTGGCTCTACAGCACCTCTACTGACCTGGTTCTCTGGCTGTAAAGAAGCTCTGCTGACATGTTTTCTCGGGCTCTACAGCAGCTCTGCTGACCGGATTCTCTGGCTCTAGAGCAGCTCTGCTGACCTGGTTCTTTGGCTCTAGAGCAGCTCTGCTGACCTGGTTCTCTGGCTTTGAAGCAACTCTGCTGACCTGGTTCTCTGGCTCTATAGCAGCTTTGCTGACCTGGTTCTCAGGCTGTACAATGGCTCCGCTGGCCTGGTTCTTTGGCTGTAGAGCAACTCTGCTGACCTTGTTCTCTGGCTGTACAGCAGCTCTGCTGACCTGGTTCTCTGGCTCTAGAGCAGCTTTGCTGACCTGGTTCTCAGGCTGTACAATGGCTCCGCTGGCCTGCTTCTTTGGCTGTAGAGCAACTCTGCTGACCTGGTTCTGTGGCTCTATAGCGGCTCTGCTGACCGGGTTCTCTGGCTCTACAACGGCTCTGCTGACCTGGTTCTCAGGCTCTAGAGCAGTTCTGCTGACCTGGTTCTCTGGCTGTACAGCGGCTCTGCTGACCTGGTTCTCTGGCTGTACAGCGGCTCTGCTGACCTGGTTCTCTGGCTCTAAAGCAGCTCTGCTGACCTGGTTCTCTGGCTCTAGAGTGACTCTGCTGACCTAGTTCTCCGTCTCTAAAGCAGCTCTGCTAACCTGGTTCTCTGGCTCTAAAGCAGCTCTGCTGACCTGGTTCTCTGGCTCTACAGCAGCCCTGCTGACCTGGTTCTCTGGTTCTACAGCAGCTCTGCTGACCTGGTTCTCTGGCTCTACAACAGCACCGCTGCCCTGGTTCTCAGTCTCCAGAGCAGCTTTGTTGACCTGGTTCTCTGGCTCTGAAGCGACTCTGCTGACCTGTTTCTCTGGCTCTAAAGCAGCTCTGCTGACCTGGTTCTCTGTCTCTACTGCAGCTCTGCTGACCTGGGGGCATATCATCAAGGGCCGAGGGTAAAATTATCGCCGCTTTTGCGTCCGTTTCCGGGCGAAAAGCGGCGATAATTTTAACACCCTATCAGCATGGACACGCTAACGCGTGAATCTATGCTGTAGCGCCCATTATCTTTTCGCTTCCCCTCGCTAATGAGATGCGAGGTAGGCGTTCCCATGTTAAATACAGCGAAATTAATCGCTAATAGAGGTTCTCCCTATCAGCAAGGAAATCAATACCCGGCTTAGTGACATTTAAACTAGCGCTAACCGGCTATATTGCAGGTTTCATATGCCTGCTAATGTTCTGACTTGGCTATGTTTATCATGGGAGGTGGATTATTATGCTGAGTCCACATCTCCCTATCAGCAATGTTTTTGTCTAACTCCTTTTTTTATCGCAGGTAATCCTGAGATGTTGCCGTTTATCGCCGCTATTGCCTGGATTACTATCACCTCGGCGATGCACGTTGCTGATAGTCCTCTAACCGGGCGATAGTATCCGGCGATAGACGGCATTAGGATTTCACACGCTACACGCGGCCAGCGATAATTATCGCTGCCGCTTGGTGATATGCCCCTTGGGGGCATATTATCAAGGATAGCGTTACAATTATCGCTGGTTTAGCGGCAGAAAACTGCCGCTAAAGCGGCGATAATGGGCTTGATAATATGCCCTGGAGAATTCCAATAGAAGCCCATGTTCACACTAGAACATGGACTGCTATTGGAGTTCTCAAGGGCATATTATCAACCCCGTTATCGCCGCTTTAGCGGCAGTTTTCTGCCGCTACAACGGCCATAATTTTTAACACCGTCCTTGATAATATGCCCCCTAGTTCTTTGGCTCTAGAGCAGTTCTGCTGACCTGTTTCTCTGGCTTTACAGCAGCTCTGGTGACCTGTTTCTCTGGCTCTAAAGCAGCTTTGCTGACCTTTTTCTCTGCCTCTACAACGGCTCTGCTGACCTGGTTCTATAACTCTAAAGCAGCTCTGCTGACCTGGTACTCTGGCTCTACAGTGGCTCTGTTGACCGGGTTCTCTGGCTCTAAAGCAGCTCTGCTGACGTAGTTCTGTGGCTCTAGAGCGGCTCTGGCTCTGCTGACCTAGTTCTCTGGCTCTAGAGCAGCTCTGCTGACCTGGTTCTCTGGCTCTAGAGCAGCTCTGCTGACTTGGTTCTCTGGCTCTACAGCAGCTCTGCTGACCTGGTTCTCTGGCTGTAAAGAAGCTCTGCTGACATGTTTTCTCGGGCTCTACAGCAGCCCTGCTGACCGAATTCTCTGGCTCTAGAGCAGCTCTGCTGACCTGGTTCTTTGGCTCTAGAGCAGCTCTGCTGACCTGGTTCTCTGGCTTTGAAGCAGCTCTGCTGACCTGGTTCTCTGGCTCTAGAGCAGCTTTGCTGACCTGGTTCTCAGGCTGTACAAAGGCTCCGCTGGCCTGGTTCTTTGGCTGTAGAGCAACTCTGCTGACCTTGTTCTCTGGCTGTAAAGCAGCTCTGCTGACCTGGTTCTCTGGCTCTGTAGCGGCTCTGCTGACCTGGTTCTCTGGCTCTACAACGGCTCTGCTGACCTGGTTCTCAGGCTCTAGAGCAGCTCTGCTGCCCTGGTTCTCTGGCTCTAAAGCAGCTCTGCTGACCCGGTTCTCTGGCTGTACAGCGGCTCTGCTGATCTGGTTCTCAGGCTGTACAACCGCTCTGCTGACCTAGTTCTCTGGCTGTACAGCAGCTCTGCTGACCTGGTTCTCTGGCTCTATAGCGGCTCTGCTGACCTGGTTCTCAGGCTCTAGAGCAGCTCTGCTGACCTGGTTCTCTGGCTCTACAGCACCTCTGCTGACCTGGTTCTCTGGCTGTAAAGAAGCTCTGCTGACATGTTTTCTCGGGCTCTACAGCAGCTCTGCTGACCGGATTCTCTGGCTCTAGAGCAGCTCTGCTGACCTGGTTCTTTGGCTTTGAAGCAGCTCTGCTGACCTGGATCTCTTGCTCTAGAGCAGCTTTGCTGACCTGGTTCTCTGGCTTTGAAGCAGCTCTGCTGACCGGGATCTCTGGCTCTAGAGCAGCTTTGCTGACCTGGTTCTCAGGCTGTACAATGGCTCCGCTGGCCTGGTTCTTTGGCTGTAGAGCAACTCTGCTGACCTTGTTCTCTGGCTGTACAGCAGCTCTGCTGACCTGGTTCTCTGGCTGTACAGCAGCTCTGCTAACCTGGTTCTCTGGCTCTACAGCGGCTCTGCTGACCTGGTTCTCTGGCTCTACAACGGCTCTGCTGACCTGGTTCTCAGGCTCTAGAGCAGCTTTGCTGACCTGGTTCTCAGGCTGTACAATGGCTCCGCTGGCCTGCTTCTTTGGCTGTAGAACAACTCTGCTGACCTTGTTCTCTGGCTGTACATCAGCTCTGCTGACCTGGTTCTGTGGCTCTATAGCGGCTCTGCTGACCTGGTTCTCTGGCTCTACAACGGCTCTGCTGACCTGGTTCTCAGGCTCTAGAGCAGTTCTGCTGACCTGGTTCTCTGGCTCTAAAGCCGCTCTGCTGACCTGGTTCTCTGGCTGTACAGCGGCTCTGCTGACCTGGTTCTCTGGCTCTAAAGCAGGTCTGCTGACCCGGTTCTCTGGCTCTAGAGTGACTCTGCTGACCTGGTTCTATGGCTGTACAGCGGCTCTGCTGACCTAGTTCTCCGTCTCTAAAGCAGCTCTGCTAACCTGGTTCTCTGGCTCTAAAGCAGCTCTGCTGACCTGGTTCTCTGGCTCTACAGCAGCAATGCTGACCTGGTTCTCTGGTTCTACAGCAGCTCTGCTGACCTGGTTCTCTGGCTCTACAACGGCACCGCTGACCTGGTTCTCAGTCTCCAGAGCAGCTTTGCTGACCTGGTTCTCTGGCTCTAAAGTGACTCTGCTGACCTGTTTCTCTGGCTCTAAAGCAGCTCTGCTGACCTGGTTCTCTGTCTCAACTGCAGCTCTGCTGACCTGGGGGCATATCATCAAGGGCCGGCGTTAAAATTATCGCCGCTTTTGCGTCCGTTTCTGGGCGAAATGCGGTGATAATTTTAACACCCTATCAGCTTGGACACGCTAACGCGTGAATCTATGCTGTAGCGCCCATTATCTTTTCGCTTCCCCTCGCTAATGAGATGCGAGGTAGGCGTTCCCGTGTTAAATACAGCTAAATTAATCGCTAATAGAGGTTCTCCCTATCAGCAAGGAAATCAATACCCGGCTTAGTGACATTTAAACTAGCGCTAACCGGCTATATTGCAGGTTTCTTACGCCTGCTAATGTTCTGACTTGGCTATGTTTATCATGGGAGGTGAATTATTATGCTGAGTCCACATCTCCCTATCAGCAATGTTTTTGTCTAACTCATTTTTTTATCGCAGGTAATCCTGCGATGTTGCCGTTTATCGCCGCTATTGCCTGGATTACTATCACCTCGGCGATGCACGTTGCTGATAGTCCGCTAACCGGGCGATAGTATCCGGCGATAGACTGCATTAGGATTTCACACGCTACACGCGGCCAGCGATAATTATCACTGCCACTTGGTGATATGCCCCTTGGGGGCATATTATCAAGGATAGCGTTAAAATTATCGGTGGTTTAGCGGCAGAAAATTGCCGCTAAAGCAGCGATAATGGGCTTGATAATATGCCCTGCAGAATTCCAATAGAAGCCCATGTTCACACTAGAACATGGACTGCTATTGGAGTTCTCAAGGGCATATTATCAACCCCATTATCGCCGCTTTAGCGGCAGTTTTCTGCCGCTAAAACGGCGATAATTTTTAACACTGTCCTTGATAATATGCCCCCTAGTTCTTTGGCTCTAGAGCAGTTCTGCTGACCTGGTTCTGTGGCATTACAGCAGCTCTGCTGACCTGTTTCTCTGGCTCTAAAGCAGCTTTGCTGACCTTTTTCTCTGCCTCTACAACGGCTCTGCTGACCTGGTTCTATAACTCTAAATCAGCTCTGCTGACCTGGTACTCTAGCTCTACAATGGCTATGTTGACCTGGTTCTGTGGCTCTAAAGCAGCTCTGCTGACGTAGTTCTGTGGCTCTAGAGCGGCTCTGGCTCTGCTGACCTAGTTCTCTGGCTCTAGAGCAGCTCTGCTGACCTGGTTCTCTGGCTCTACAGCAGCTCTGCTGACCTGGTTCTCTGGCTGTAAAGAAGATCTGCTGACATGTTTTCTCGGGTTCTACAGCAGCCCTGCAGTCCGGATTCTCTGGCTCTAGAGCAGCTCTGCTGACCTGGTTCTTTGGCACTAGAGCAGCTCTGCTGACCTGGTTCTCTGGCTTTGAAGCAGCTCTGCTGACCTGGTTCTCTGGCTCTAGAGCAGCTTTGCTGACCTGGTTCTCAGGCTGTACAAAGGCTCCGCTGGCCTGGTTCTTTGGCTGTAGAGCAATTCTGCTGACCTTGTTCTCTGGTTGTAAATAAGCTCTGCTGACCTGGTTCTCTGCCTCTATAGCGACTCTGCTGACCTGGTTCTCAGGCTGTACAGCAGCTCTGATGACCTGGTTCTCTGGCTCTATAGCGGCTCTGCTGACCTGGTTCTCTGGCTCTAGAGCAGCTCTGCTAACGTGGTTCTCTGCTCTAGAGCAGTTCTGCTGACCTGGTTTTCTGGCTCTAGAGCAGCTCTGCTGACCTGGTTCTCTGGCTCTACAGCACCTCTGCTGACCTGGTTCTCTGGCTGTAAAGAAGCTCTGCTGACATGTTTTCTCGGGCTCTACAGCAGCTCTGCTGACCGGATTCTCTGGCTCTAGAGCAGCTCTGCTGACCTGGTTCTTTGGCTCTAGAGCAGCTCTGCTGGCCTGGTTCTCTGGCTCTAGAGCAGCTCTGCTGACCTGGTTCTCTGGCTCTAGAGCAGCTCTGCTGACCTGGTTCTCTGGCTCTAATGTAGCTCTGCTGACTTGGTTCTCTCCCTCTAAAGCAGCTCTGCTGACCTGGTTTCTCTGGCTCTACAGCAGCTCTGCTGACCTGGTTCTCTGGCTCTTCAATGGCTCTGCTGACCTGTTTCTCTGGCTCTACAGCAGCTCTGCTGACCTAGTTCTCTGGCTGTAGAGCGGCTCTTTTGACCTGGTTCTCTGTCTCTACAGCAACTCTGCTGACCTCGTTCTATGGCACTAAAGTAGCTCTGCTGGCCTGGTTCTCTGGCTCTACAACGGCTCTGCTGTCCTGTTTCTCTGGCTCGACAGCAGCTCTGCTGACCTACTTCTCTGGCTCTAGAGCAGCTCTTTTGACCTGGTTCTCTGTCTCTACAGCAACTCTGCTGACCTCGTTCTATGGCACTAAAGTAGCTCTGCTGGCCTGGTTCTCTGGATCTAGAGCATCTATGCTGATCTTGTTCTTAGGCTCTAGAGCAGCTCTGCCGACCTGGTTATCTGGCTCTACAACAGCTTTGCTGACCTGGTTCTCTGGCTCTACAGCAGATCTGCTGACCTAGTTCTCTGGTTCTAGAGCAGCTCTGCTGACCTGGTTCTCTGGCTGTACCCGGCTCTGCTGACCTGGTTCTCTGGCTCTAAAGCAGCTCTGCTGACTTGGTTCTGTGGTTCTGTGGCTCTAAAGCGGCTCTGCTGACCTGGTTCTCTGGCTCTACAGCAGCTCTTCTGACCACGTTCTCTGGCGATAGATCAGCTCTGCTGACCTGGTTCTCTGGCTCTAAAGCAACTCTGCTGACCTGGTTCTCTGGCTATAGAGCATCTTTGCTGACCTGGTTCTCAGGCTGTACAACGGCTCTGCTGACCTGTTTCTCTGGCTCTACAGCAGCTCTGCTGACCTAGTTCTCTGGCTCTACAGCAGCTCTGCTGACCTGGTTCTATGGCACTAAAGTAGCTCTGCTGACCTGGTTCTCTGGCTCTAGAGCAGCTCTGCTGACCTGGTTCTCTGGCTCTAGAGCAGCTCTGCTGACCTGGTTCTCTGGCTCTAATGTAGCTCTGCGGACTTGGTTCTCTCCCTCTAAAGCAGCTCTGCTGACCTGGTTTCTCTGGCTCTACAGCAGCTCTGCTGGCCTGGTTCTCCGGCTCTAGAGCAGCTCTGCTGACCTGGTTCTCTGGCTCTACAACGGCTTTGTTGACCTTGTTCTCTGGCTCTATAGCAGCTCTGCTGACCTGGTTCTCTGGCTCTCCAACGGCTCTGCTGACCAGGTTCTCAGGCTCTAGAGCAGCTCTGCTGACCTGGTTCTCTGGCTCTAAAGCAGCTCAGCTGACCTGGTTCTCTGGCTGTACAGCAGCTCTGCTGACCTGGTTCTCTGGCTCTAAAGCAGCTCTGCTGACCTGGTTCTCTGGCTCTAGAGTGACTCTGCTAACCTGGTTCTATGGCTCTACAGCAGCTCTGCTGACCTAGTTCTCCGGCTCTAGAGCAGCTCTGCTGACCTGGTTCTATGGCTCTACAACGGCTCTGCTGACCTGTTTCTCTGGCTCTACATCAGCTCTGCTGACCTAGTTCTCTGGCTCTAGAGCAGCTCTGTTGGCCTGGTTCTCTGTCTCTAATGTAGCTCTGCTGACCTGGTTCTCTCCCTCTAAAGCAGCTCTCCTGACCTGGTGCTCTGGCTCTAGAGCAGCTTTGCTGACCTGGTTCTTTGGCTCTAGAGCAGCTCTGCTGACCTGGTTCTCTGGCTTTGAATCAGCTCTGCTGACCTGGTTCTCTGGCTCTACAACGGCTCTGCTGACTTGGTTCTCAGGCTCTAGAGCAGCTCTGCTGACCTGGTTCTCTGGCTCTAAAGCAGCTCTGCTGACCTGGTTCTCTGGCTGTACAGCGGCTCTGCTGACCTGGTTCTCTGGCTGTACAGCGGCTCTGCTGACCTGGTTCTCTGGCTCTAAAGCAGCTCTGCTGACCTGGTTCTCTGGCTCTAGAGCAACTCTGCTGACCTGTTTCTATTGCTCTACAGCAGCTCTGCTGACTTGGTTCTATGGCTCTAGAGCAGTTCTGCTGACCTGGTTCTCTGCCTCTACAAAGGCTTTGTTGACCTGGTTCTCTGGCACTACAGCAGCTCTGCTGACCTGGTTCTCTGGCTCTACAACGGCTCTGCTGACCTGTTTCTCTGGCTCTAGAGCAGCTCTTTTGACTTGGTTCTCTGTCTCTACAGCAACTCTGCTGACCTGGTTCTCTGGCTCTAATGTAGCTCTGCTGACTTGGTTCTCTCCCTCTAAAGCAGCTCTGCTGACCTCGTTCTATGGCACTAAAGTTGCTCTGCTGGCCTGGTTCTCTGGCTCTAGAGCAGCTCTGCTGACCTGGTTCTCTGGCTCTAGAGCAGCTCTGCTGACCTGGTTCTCTGGCTCTAATGTAGCTCTGCTGACTTGGTTCTCTCCCTCTAAAGCAGCTCTGCTGACCTGGTTTCTCTCGCTCTACAGCAGCTCTGCTGACCTGGCTCTCTGGCTCTACAACGGCTCTTCTGACCTGTTTCTCTGGCTCGACAGCAGCTCTGCTGACCTAGTTCTCTGGCTCTAGAGCAGCTCTTTTGACCTGGTTCTCTGTCTCTACGGCAACTCTGCTGACCTCGTTCTATGGCACTAAAGTACCTCTGCTGGCCTGGTTCTCTGGATCTAGAGCATCTATGCTGATCTTGTTCTTAGGCTCTAGAGCAGCTCTGCCGACCTGGTTCTCTGGCTCTACAACAGCTTTTCCGACCTGGTTCTCTGGCTCTACAGCAGATCTGCTGTCCTAGTTCTCTGGTTCTAGAGCAGCTCTGCTGACCTGGTTCTCTGGCTGTACCCGGCTCTGCTGACCTGGTTCTCTGGCTCTACAGCGGCTCTGCTGACCTGGTTCTCTGGCTCTAAAGCAGCTCTGCTGACTTGGGTCTGTGGTTCTGTGGCTCTAAAGCGGCTCTGCTGACCTGGTTCTCTGTCTCTACAGCAGCTCTGCTGACCACGTTCTCTGGCTCTAGATCAGCTCTGCTGAACTGGTACTCTGGCTCTAAAGCAACTCTGCTGACCTGGTTCTCTGGCTCTAGAGCAGCTTTGCTGACCTGGTTCTCAGGCTGTACAACGGCTCTGCTGACCTAGTTCTCTAGCTGTAAAGCAGCTCTGCTGACCTGGTTCTCTGGCTCTATAGCAGCGATGCTGACCTGGTTCTCTGGCTCCACAACGGCTCTGCTGACCTGTTTCTCTGGCTCTTTAGCAGCTCTGCTGACCTAGTTCTCTGGCTCTACAGCAGCTCTGCTGACCTGGTTCTATGGCACTAAAGTAGCTCTGCTGACCTGGTTCTCTGGCTCTAGAGCAGCTCTGCTGACCTGGTTCTCTGGCTCTAGAGCAGCTCTGCTGACCAGGTTCTCTGGCTCTAATGTAGCTCTGCTGACTTGGCTCTCTCCCTCTAAAGCAGCTCTGCTGACCTGGTTTCTCTGGCTCTACAGCAGCTCTGTTGACCTGGTTCTCTGGCTGTACAGCGGCTCTGTTGACCTTGTTTTCTTGCTCTAAAGCAGCTCTGCTGACCTGGTTCTCTGGTTCTAGAGCAGCTCTGCTGACCTGGTTCTCTGGCTCTAATGTAGCTCTGCTGACTTGGTTCTCTCCCTCTAAAGCAGCTCTGCTGACCTGGTTTCTCTCGCTCTACAGCAGCTCTGCTGACCTGGCTCTCTGGCTCTATAACGGCTCTGCTGACCTGTTTCTCTGGCTCGACAGCAGCTCTGCTGACCTAGTTCTCTGGCTCTAGAGCAGCTCTTTTGACCTGGTTCTCTGTCTCTACGGCAACTCTGCTGACCTCGTTCTATGGCACTAAAGTAGCTCTGCTGGCCTGGTTCTCTGGATCTAGAGCATCTATGCTGATCTTGTTCTTAGGCTCTAGAGCAGCTCTGCCGACCTGGTTCTCTGGCTCTACAACAGCTTTTCCGACCTGGTTCTCTGGCTCTACAGCAGATCTTCTGTCCTAGTTCTCTGGTTCTAGAGCAGCTCTGCTGACCTGGTTCTCTGGCTGTACCCGGCTCTGCTGACCTGGTTCTCGGGCTCTACAGCGGCTCTGCTGACCTGGTTCTCTGGCTCTAAAGCAGCTCTGCTGACTTGGTTCTGTGGTTCTCTGGCTCTAAAGCGGCTCTGCTGACCTGGTTCTCTGGCTCTACAGCAGCTCTGCTGACCACGTTCTCTGGCTCTAGATCAGCTCTGCTGAACTGGTTCTCTGGCTCTAAAGCAACTCTGCTGACCTGGTTCTCTGGCTCTAGAGCAGCTTTGCTGACCTGGTTTTCAGGCTGTACAACGGCTCTGCTGACCTAGTTCTCTGGCTGTACAGCAGCTCTGCTGACCTGGTTCTCTGGCTCTATAGCAGCGATGCTGACCTGGTTCTCTGGCTCCACAACGGCTCTGCTGACCTGTTTCTCTGGCTCTTCAGCAGCTGTGCTGACCTAGTTCTCTGGCTCTACAGCAGCTCTGCTGACCTGGTTCTATGGCACTAAAGTAGCTCTGCTGACCTGGTTCTCTGGCTCTAGAGCAGCTCTGCTGACCTGGTTCTCTGGCTCTAGAGCAGCTCTGCTGACCTGGTTCTCTGGCTCTAATGTAGCTCTGCTGACTTGGCTCTCTCCCTCTAAAGCAGCTCTGCTGACCTGGTTTCTCTGGCTCTACAGCAGCTCTGCTGACCTGGTTCTCTGGCTGTACAGCGGCTCTGCTGACCTTGTTTTCTTGCTCTAAAGCAGCTCTGCTGACCTGGTTCTCTGGCTCTAGAGCAGCTCTGCTGACCTGGTTCTCTGGCTCTACAACGGCTTTGTTGACGTGGTTCTCTGGCTCTTCAGCAGCTCTGCTGACCTAGTTCTCTGGCTCTACAGCAGCTCTGCTGACCTGGTTCTATGGCACTAAAGTAGCTCTGCTGACCTGGTTCTCTGGCTCTAGAGCAGCTCTGCTGACCTGGTTCTCTGGCTCTAGAGCAGCTCTGCTGACCTGGTTCTCTGGCTCTAATGTAGCTCTGCTGACTTGGCTCTCTCCCTCTAAAGCAGCTCTGCTGACCTGGTTCTCTAGCTGTACAGCGGCTCTGCTGACCTTGTTTTCTTGCTCTAAAGCAGCTCTGCTGACCTGGTTCTCTGGCTCTAGAGCAGCTCTGCTGACCTGGTACTCTGGCTCTACAACGGCTTTGTTGACGTGGTTCTCTGGCTCTACAGCAGCTCTGCTGACCTGGTTCTCTGGCTCCAGAGCAGCTCTGCTGACCTGGTTCTCTGGCTCCAGAGCAGCTCTGCTGACCTGGTTCTCTGGCTCTAGAGCAGCTCTGCTGATCTGGTTCTCTGGCTCTAATGTAGCTTGGCTGACCTGGTTCTCTCCCTCTAAAGCAGCTCTGCTGACGTGGTTTCTCTGGCTCTGCGGCAGCTCTGCTGGCCTGCTTCTCAGGATCTAGAGCATCTCTGCTGATCTGGTTCTTAGGCTCTAGAGCAGCTCTGCTTACCTGGTTCTCTGGCTCTACAACAGCTCTGCTGACCTAGTTCTCTGGTTCTAGAGCAGCTCTGCTGACCTGGTTCTCTGGCTGTACACGGCTCTGCTGACCTGGTTCTCTGGCTCTACAGCGGCTCTGCTGACCTGGTTCTTAGGCTCTAGAGCAGCTGTGCTGACCTGGTTCTCTGGCTCTACAGTAGCTCCGCTGACCTAGTTCTCTGGTTCTAGAGCAGCTCTGCTGACCTGGTTCTCTGGCTCTACAGCGGCTATGCTGACCTGGTTCTCTTGCTCTACAGCGACTTTGCTGACTTGGTTTACTGGCTCTAAAGCAGCTCTGCTGACCTGATTCTGTGGCTCTACAGCGACTCTGCTGACCTGGTTCTCTGGCTCTACAGCGAATCTGCTGACTTGGCTCTCTGGCTCTAAAGCAGCTCTGCTGACCTGTTTCTGTGGCTCTACAGCAGCTCTGCTGACCTGGTTCTCTGGCTCTACAGCAGCTCTGCTGACCTGGTTCTCTGGCTCTAAAGCAGCTCGGCTGACATGGTTTCTCAGACTCTACAGCAGCTCTGTTGACCGGATTCTCTGGCTCTAGAGCAGCTCTGCTGACCTGGTTCTTTGGCTCTAGAGCAGCTCTGTTGACCTGGTTCTCTGGCTCTAAAGCAGCTCTGCTGACCGGGTTCTCTGGCTCTAAAGCGGCTCTGCTGACCTGGTTCTCTGGCTCCAAAGCAGCTCTGCTCACCTTATTCTCCGGCTCTAGAGCAGCTCTGCTGACCTGGTTCTCTGGCTCTACAACGGCTTTGTTGACCTTGTTCTCTGGCTCTATAGCGGCTCTGCTGACCTGGTTCTCTGGCTCTACAATGGCTCTGCTGACCAGGTTCTCAGGCTCTAGAGCAGCTCTGCTGACCTGGTTCTCTGGCTCTAAAGCAGCTCAGCTGACCTGGTTCTCTGGCTGTACAGCGGCTCTGCTGACCTGGTTCTCTGGCTCTAAAGCAGCTCTGCTGACCTGGTTCTCTGGCTCTAGAGTGACTCTGCTAACCTGGTTCTATGGCTCTACAGCAACTCTGCTGACCTAGTTCTCCGGCTCTAGAGCAGCTCTGCTGACCTGGTTCTCTGGCTCTACAACGGATTTGTTGACCTGGTTCTCTGGCTCTACAGCAGCTCTGCTGACCTGGTTCTCTGGCTCTACAACGGCTCTGCTGACCTGTTTCTCTGGCTCTACATCAGCTCTGCTGACCTAGTTCTCTGGCTCTAGAGCAGCTTTGTTGACCTGGTTCACTGCCTCTAAAGCAGCTCTGCTGACCTGGTTCTATGGCACTAAAGTAGCTCTACTGACCTGGTTCTCTGGATCTAGAGCAGCTCTGCTGACCTGGTTCTCTGGCTCTAGAGCAGCTCTGCTGGCCTGGTTCTCTGTCTCTAATGTAGCTCTGCTGACCTGGTTCTCTGCCTCTACAAAGGCTTTGTTGACCTGGTTCTCTGGCACTACAGCAGCTCTGCTGACCTGGTTCTCTGGCTCTACAACGGCTCTGCTGACCTGTTTCTCTGGCTCTACAGCAGCTCTGCTGACCTAGTTCTCTGGCTCTAGAGCAGCTCTTTTGACCTGGTTCTCTGTCTCTACAGCAACTCTGCTGACCTGGTTCTCTGGCTCTAATGTAGCTCTGCTGACTTGGTTCTCTCCCTCTAAAGCAGCTCTGCTGACCTCGTTCTATGGCACAAAAGTAGCTCTGCTGGCCTGGTTCTCTGGCTCTAGAGCAGCTCTGCTGACCTGGTTCTCTGGCTCTAGAGCAGCTCTGCTGACCTGATTCTCTGGCTCTAATGTAGCTCTGCTGACTTGGTTCTCTCCCTCTAAAGCAGCTCTGCTGACCTGGTTTCTCTGGCTCTACAGCAGCTCTGCTGACCTGGTTCTCTGGCTCTTCAACGGCTCTGCTGACCTGTTTCTCTGGCTCTACAGCAGCTCTGCTGACCTAGTTCTCTGGCTCTAGAGCAGCTCTTTTGACCTGGTTCTCTGTCTCTACAGCAACTCTGCTGACCTCGTTCTATGTCACTAAAGTAGCTCTGCTGGCCTGGTTCTCTGGCTCTACAACGGCTCTGCTGTCCTGTTTCTCTGGCTCGACAGCAGCTCTGCTGACCTACTTCTCTGGCTCTAGAGCAGCTCTTTTGACCTGGTTCTCTGTCTCTACAGCAACTCTGCTGACCTCGTTCTATGGCACTAAAGTAGCTCTGCTGGCCTGGTTCTCTGGATCTAGAGCATCTATGCTGATCTTGTTCTTAGGCTCTAGAGCAGCTCTGCCGACCTGGTTATCTGGCTCTACAACAGCTTTGCTGACCTGGTTCTCTGGCTCTACAGTAGATCTGCTGACCTAGTTCTCTGGTTCTAGAGCAGCTCTGCTGACCTGGTTCTCTGGCTGTACCCGGCTCTGCTGACCTGGTTCTCTGGCTCTAAAACAGCTCTGCTGACTTGGTTCTGTGGTTCTGTGGCTCTAAAGCGGCTCTGCTGACCTGGTTCTCTGGCTCTACAGCAGCTCTGCTGACCACGTTCTCTGGCTCTAGATCAGCTCTGCTGACCTGGTTCTCTGGCTCTAAAGTAACTCTGCTGACCTGGTTCTCTGGCTATAGAGCATCTTTGCTGACCTGGTTCTCAGGCTGTACAACGGCTCTGCTGACCTGTTTCTCTGGCTCAACAGCAGCTCTGCTGACCTAGTTCTCTGGCTCTACAGCAGCTCTGCTGACCTGGTTCTCTTGCTCTAGAGCAGCTCTGCTGACCTGATTCTCTGGCTCTAGAGCAGCTCTGCTGACCTGGTTCTCTGGCTCTAATGTAGCTCTGCGGACTTGGTTCTCTCCCTCTAAAGCAGCTCTGCTGACCTGGTTTCTCTGGCTCTACAGCAGCTCTGCTGGCCTGGTTCTCTGGATCTAGACCATCTATGCTGATCTGGTTCTGCGGCTCTAGAGCAGCTCTGCTGACCTGGTTCTCTGGCTCTACAACAGCTTTGCTGACCTGGTTCTCTGGCTCTACAGCAGCTCTGCTGACCTAGTTCTCTGGTTTTAGAGCAGCTCTGCTGACCTGGTTCTCTGGCTGTACACGGCTCTGCTGACCTGGTTCTCTGGCTCTACAGCGGCTCTGCTGACCTGGTTCTCTGTCTCTAAAGCAGCTCTGCTGACCTGTTTCTGTGGCTCTACAGCAGCTCTGCTGACCTGGTTCTTTGACTCTAAAGCGGCTCTGCTGACCTGGTTCTCTGGCTCTGAAGCAGCTCTGCTGACTTGGTTCTCTGGTTCTGTGGCTCTAAAGCGGCTCTGCTGACCTGGTTCTCTGGCTCTACAGTAGCTCTGCTGACCTAGTTCTCTGGCTCTAGAGCAGCTCTGCTGACCTGGTTCTCTGGCTCAAAAGCAGCTCTGCTGACCTGGTTTCTCTGGCTCTACAGCAGCTCTGCTGGCCTGGTTCTCTGGCTCTAGAGCAGCTCTGCTGACCTGGTTCTCTGGCTCTACAGCAGCTCTGCTGACCTGGTCCTCTGGCTCTAAAGCAGCTATGCTGACCTGGTTCTCTCCCTCTAAAGCAGCTCTGCTGACTTGGTTTCTCTGGCTCTACAGCAGCTCTGCGGGCCTGGTTCTCTCCCTCTAAAGCAGCTCTGCTGACCTGGTTTCTCTGGCTCTACAGCAGCTCTGCTGGCCTGGTTCTCTGACTCTAGAGCAGTTCTGCTGACCTGGTTCTCTGGCTCTACAACAGCTTTGCTGACCTTGTTCTCTGGCTCTAGAGCAGCTATGCTGACCTGGTTCTCTGGCTCTACAACGGCTCTGCTGACCTGGTTCTCTGGCTCTACAGCAGCTCTGCTGACCTGGTTCTCTGGCTCTAGATCAGCTCTGCTGACCTGGTTCTCTGGCTCTAAAGCAACTCTGCTGACCTAGTTCTCTGGCTGTAGAGCAGCTCTGCTGACCTGGTTCTCTGGCTCTAGAGTGACTCTGCTGACCTGGTTCTCTGGCTCTAAAGCAGCTCTGCTGACCTGGCTCTCTGGCTCTAAAGCAGCTCTGCTGACCTGGTTCTCTGACTCTAAAGCAGCTCTGCTGACCTGGTTCTCTGGCTCTAGATCAGCTCTGCTGACCTGGTTCTCTGGCTCTAAAGCAACTCTGCTGACCTGGTTCTCTGGCTCTAGAGCAGCCGTGCTGACCTGGTTCTCAGGTGGTACAACGGCTCTGCTGATCTAGTTCTCTGGCTATACAGCAGCTCTCCTGACCTGGTTCTCTGGCTCTATAGCGGCTCTGCTGACTGGTTCTCTGGCTCAACAGCGACTCTGCTGACCTGTTTCTGTGGCTCTACAGCGACTCTGCTGACCTGGTTCTCTGGCTCTACAGCAGCTCTGCTGACCTGGTTTTATGGCACTAATGTAGCTGACCTGGTTCTCTCCCTCTAAAGCAGCTCTGCTGACCTGGTTCTCAGGCTCTAGAGCAGCTCTGCTGACCTGGTTCTCTGGCTCTAAAGCAGCTCTGCTGACCTGGTTCTCTGGCTCTAGAGCAGCTCTGCTGACCTGGTTCTCTGGCTCTACAACGCCTTTGTTGACCTGGTTCTCTGGCTCTACAGCAGCTCTGCTGACCTGGTTCTCTGGCTCTACAACGGCTCTGCTGACCTGTTTCTCTGGCTCTACAGCAGCTCTGCTGACCTGGTTCTCTGGCTCTAGAGCAGCTCGGCTGACCTGGCTCTCTGGCTCTAGAGCAGCTCTGCTGATCTGGTTCTCTGGCTCTATTGTAGCTTTGCTGACCTGGTTCTCTCCCTCTAAAGCAGCTCTGCTGACCTGGTTTCTCTGGCTCTACAGCAGCTCTGCTGGCCTGCTTCTCAGGATCTAGAGCATCTCTGCTTATCTGGTTGTTAGGCTCTAGAGCAGGTCTGCTGACCTGGTTTTCTGGCTCTACAACAGATCTGCTGACCTAGTTCTCTGGTTCTAGAGCAGCTCTGCTGACCTGGTTCTCTGGCTGTACATGGCTCTGCTGACCTGGTTCTCTGGCTCTACAGCGGCTCTGCTGACCTGGTTCTTAGGCTCTAGAGCAGCTCTGCTGACCTGGTTCTCTGGCTCTACAGCAGCTCCGCTGACCTAGTTCTCTGGTTCTAGAGCAGCTCTGCTGACCTGGTTCTCTGGCTGTACATGGCTCTGCTGGCCTGGTTCTCTGGCTCTACAGCAGCTCTGCTGACCTGGTTCTCTGGCTCTAGATCAGCTCTGCTGACCTGGTTCTTTGACTCTAAAGCGGCTCTGCTGACCTGGTTCTCTGGCTCTGAAGCAGCTCTGCTGACTTGGTTCTCTGGTTCTGTGGCTCTAAAGCGGCTCTGCTGACCTGGTTCTCTGGCTCTACAGTAGCTCTGCTGACCTAGTTCTCTGGCTCTAGAGCAGCTCTGCTGACCTGGTTCTCTGGCTCAAAAGCAGCTCTGCTGGCCTGGTTTCTCTGGCTCTACAGCAGCTCTGCTGGCCTGGTTCTATGGCTCTAGAGCAGCTCTGCTGACCTGGTTCTCTGGCTCTACAGCAGCTCTGCTGACCTGGTCCTCTGGCTCTAAAGCAGCTATGCTGACCTGGTTCTCTCCCTCTAAAGCAGCTCTGCTAACCTGGTTTCTCTGGCTCTACAGCAGCTCTGCTGGCCTGGTTCTCTCCCTCTAAAGCAGCTCTGCTGACCTGGTTTCTCTGGCTCTACAGCAGCTCTGCTGGCCTGGTTCTCTGACTCTAGAGCAGTTCTGCTGACCTGGTTCTCTGGCTCTACAACAGCTTTGCTGACCTTGTTCTCTGGCTCTAGAGCAGCTATGCTGACCTGGTTCTCTGGCTCTACAACGGCTCTGCTGACCTGGTTCTCTGGCTCTACAGCAGCTCTGCTGACCTGGTTCTCTGGCTCTAGATCAGCTCTGCGGACCTGGTTCTCTGGCTCTAAAGCAACTCTGCTGACCTGGTTCTCTGGCTCTAGAGTGACTCTGCTGACCTGGTTCTCTGGCTCTAAAGCAGCTCTGCTGACCTGGCTCTCTGGCTCTAAAGCAGCTCTGCTGACCTGGTTCTCTGACTCTAAAGCAGCTCTGCTGACCTGGTTCTCTGGCTCTAGATCAGCTCTGCTGACCTGGTTCTCTGGCTCTAAAGCAACTCTGCTGACCTGGTTCTCTGGCTCTAGAGCAGCCGTGCTGACCTAGTTCTCAGGTCGTACAACGGCTCTGCTGATCTAGTTCTCTGGCTATACAGCAGCTCTCCTGACCTGGTTCTCTGGCTCTATAGCGGCTCTGCTGACCTGGTTCTCTGGCTCAACAGCGACTCTGCTGACCTGTTTCTGTGGCTCTACAGCGAATCTGCTGACCTGGTTCTCTGGCTCTACAGCAGCTCTGCTGGCCTGCTTCTCAGGATCTAGAGCATCTCTGCTTATCTGGTTGTTAGGCTCTAGAGCAGGTCTGCTGACCTGGTTTTCTGGCTCTACAACAGCTCTGCTGACCTAGTTCTCTGGTTCTAGAGCAGCTCTGCTGACCTGGTTCTCTGGCAGTACATGGCTCTGCTGACCTGGTTCTCTGGCTCTACAGCGGCTCTGCTGACCTGGTTCTTAGGCTCTAGAGCAGCTCTGCTGACCTGGTTCTCTGGCTCTACAGCAGCTCCGCTGACCTAGTTCTCTGGTTCTAGAGCAGCTCTGCTGCCCTGGTTCTCTGGCTGTACATGGCTCTGCTGGCCTGGTTCTCTGGCTCTACAGCGGCTCTGCTGACCTCTTTCTCTGGCTCTAAAGCAGCTCTGCTGACCTGTTTCTGTGGCACTACAGCAGCTCTGCTGACCTGGTTCTTTGGCTCTACAGCGACTCTGCTGACCTGGTTCTCTGGCTCTACAACCGCTCTGCTGACCTATATCTTTGGCTCTAGAGCAGCTCTTTTGACATGGTTCTCTGTCTCTACAGCAACTCTGCTGACCTGGTTCTCCCCCTCTAAAGCAGCTCTGCTGACCTGGTTTCTTAGGCTCTACAGCAGCTCTGCTGGCCTGGTTCTCTGGCTCTAGAGCAGCTCTGCTGACCTGGTTCTTAGGCTCTAGAGCAGCTCTACTAACCTGGTTCTCTGGCTCTACAACGGCTTTGCTGACCTGGTTCTCTGGCTCTACAGCAGCTCTGCTGACCGGGTTCTCTGGCTCTACAAAGGCTCTGCTAACCTGTTTCTCTGGCTCTAAAGCAGATTTGCTAACCTGGTTCTCCGGCTCTACAACGGCTCTGCTGACCTGGTTCTCTGGCCCTAAAGCAGCTCTGCTGACCTGGTTCTATGGTTCTACAGCAGCTCTGTTGACCTGGTTCACTGGCTCTAAAGCAGCTCTGTTGACCTGGTTCTGTGGCTCTACAGCAGCTCTGCTTACCTAGTTCTCTGGCTCTAGAGCGGCTTTGCTGACCTGGTTCTCTGGCTCTACAACGGCTCTGCTGACCTGGTTCTCTGGCTCTAAAGCAGCTCTGTTGACCTGGTTCTCTGGCTCTAAAGCAGCTCTGCTGACCTGGTTCTTTGGCTGTAAAGCAGCTCTGCTGACCTGTTTCTGTGGCTCTAGAGCGGCTCTGGCTCTGCTGACCTAGTTCTCTGGCTCTAGAGCAGCTCTGCTGACCTGGTTCTCTGGCTCAAAAGCAGATCTACTGACCTGGTTCTCTGGCTCTAGAGCAGCTCTGCTGACCTGTTTCTCTGGCTCTAATGTAGCTCTGCTGACTTGGTTCTCTCCCTCTAAAGCAGCTCTGCTGACCTGGTATCTCTGGCTCTACAGCGGCTCTGCTGGCCTGGTTCCCTGGATCTAGAGCATCTATGCTGATCTGGTTCTTAGGCTCTAGAGCAGCTCTGCTGACCTGGTTCTCTGGCTCTACAACAGCTTTGCTGAACTGGTTCTCTGGCTCTACAGCAGCTCTGCTGACCTAGTTCTCTGGTTTTAGAGCAGCTCTGCTGACCTGGTTCTCTGGCTGTACCCGGCTCTGCTGACCTGGTTCTCTGGCTCTACAGTAGCTCTGCTGACCTAGTTCTCTGGCTCTAGAGCAGCTCTGCTGACCTGGTTCTCTGGCTCAAAAGCAGCTCTACTGACCTGGATCTCTGGCTCTACAACAGCTTTGCTGAACTGTTTCTCTGGCTCTAGAGCAGCTCTTCTGACCTGGTTCTCTGGCTCTACAGCAGCTCTGCTGACCTGGTCCTCTGGCTCTAAAGCAGCTCTGCTGACCTGGTTCTCTCCCTCTAAAGCAGCTCTGCTGACCTGGTTTCTCTGGCTCTACAGCAGCTCTGCTGGCCTGGTTCTCTGACTCTAGAGCAGTTCTGCTGACCTGGTTCTCCGGCTCTACAACAGCTTTGCGGACCTTGTTCTCTGGCTCTAGTGCAGCTCTGCTGACCTGGTTCTCTGGCTCTACAACGGCTCTGCTGACCTGGTTCTCTGGCTCTACAGCAGCTCTGCTGACCTGGTTCTCTGCCTCCAAAGCAGCTCTGCTGACCTGGTTCTCTGGCTCTAGATCAGCTCTGCTGACCTGGTTCTCTGGCTCTAAAGCAACTCTGCTGACCTGGTTCTCTGGCTCTAGAGCAGCTTTGCTGACCTGGTTCTCAGGCTGTACAACAGCTCTGCTGATCTAGTTCTCTGGCTGTACAGCAGCTCTGCTGACCTGGTTCTCTGGCTCTATAGCGGCTCTGCTTGCCTGCTTCTCTGGCTCTACAGCGACTCTGCTGACCTGTTTCTGTGGCTCTACAGCGACTCTGCTGACATGGTTCTCTGGCTCTGCAGCAGCTCTGCTGACCTGGTTCCATGGCACTAATGTAGCTGACCTGGCTCTCTCCCTCTAAAGCAGCTCTGCTGACCTGGTTCTCTGCCTCTAAAGCAGCTCTGCTGACCTGGTTCTCTGGCTCTAGATCAGCTCTGCTGACCTGGTTCTCTGGCTCTAAAGCAACTCTGCTGACCTGGTTCTCTGGCTCTAGAGCAGCTTTGCTGACCTGGTTCTCAGGCTGTACAACGGCTCTGCTGATCTAGTTCTCTGGCTGTACAGCAGCTCTGCTGACCTGGTTCTCTGGCTCTATAGCGGCTCTGCTGACCTGGTTCTCTGGCTCTACAGCGACTCTGCTGACCTGTTTCTGTGGCTCTACAGCGACTCTGCTGACCTGGTTCTCTGGCTCTACAGCAGCTCTGCTGACCTGGTTCTATGGCACTAATGTAGCTGACCTGGTTCTCTCCCTCTAAAGCAGCTCTGCTGACCTGGTTCTCTGGCTCTAGAGCAGCTCTGCTGACCTGGGTCTTTGGCTCTAGAGCAGCTCTGCTGACCTGGTTCTCTGGCTCTAGAGCAGCTTTGCTGACCTGATTCTCAGGCTGTACAATGGCTCTGCTGGCCTGGTTCTTTGGCTGTAGAGCAACTCTGCTGTCCTTGTTCTCTGGCTGTACAGCAGCTCTGCAGACCTGGTTCTCAGGCTCTAGAGCAGCTCTGCTGACCTGGTTCTCTGGCTCTAAAGCAGCTCTGCTGACCTGGTTCTCTGGCTGTACAGCGGCTCTGCTGACCTGGTTCTCTGGCTCTAAAGCAGCTCTGCTGACCTGGTTCTCTGGCTCTAGAGCAGCTCTGCAGACCTGGTTATCTGGCTCTACAACGGCTTTGTTGACCTGGTTCTCTGGCTCTATAGCAGCTCTGCTGACCTGGTTCTCTGGCTCTACAACGGCTCTGCTGACCTGTTTCTCTGGCTCTACAGCAGCTCTGCTGACGTGGTTCTCTGGCTCTAGAGCAGCTCTGCTGACCTGGTTCTCTGGCTCTAGAGCAGCTCTGCTGATCTGGTTCTCTGGCTCTACAGCAGCTCTGCTGGCCTGCTTCTCAGGATCTAGAGCATCTCTGCTTATCTGGTTCTTAGTCTCTAGAGCAGCTCTGCTGACCTGGTTCTCTGGCTCTAACACAGCTCTGCTGACCTAGTTCTCTGGTTCTAGAGCAGCTCTGCTGACCTGGTTCTCTGGCTGTTCACGGCTCTGCTGACCTAGTTCTCTAGCTGTACAGCAGCTCTGCTGACCTGGTTCTCTGGCTCTATAGCAGCGATGCTGACCTGGTTCTCTGGCTCCACAACGGCTCTGCTGACCTGTTTCTCTGGCTCTTTAGCAGCTCTGCTGACCTAGTTCTCTGGCTCTACAGCAGCTCTGCTGACCTGGTTCTATGGCACTAAAGTAGCTCTGCTGACCTGGTTCTCTGGCTCTAGAGCAGCTCTGCTGACCTGGTTCTCTGGCTCTAGAGCAGCTCTGCTGACCTGGTTCTCTGGCTCTAATGTAGCTCTGCTGACTTGGCTCTCTCCCTCTAAAGCAGCTCTGCTGACCTGGTTTCTCTGGCTCTACAGCAGCTCTGCTGACCTGGTTCTCTGGCTGTACATGGCTCTGTTGACCTGGTTCTCTGGCTCTACAGCGGCTCTGCTGACCTGGTTCTTAGGCTCTAGAGCAGCTCTGCTGACCTGGTTCTCTGGCTCCACAGCAGCTCCGCTGACCTAGTTCTCTGGTTCTAGAGCAGCTCTGCTGACCTGGTTCTCTGGCTCTACAGCGGCTTTACTGACCTCTTTCTCTGGCTCTAAAGCAGCTCTGCTGACCTGTTTCTGTGGCTCTACAGCAGCTCTGCTGACCTGGTTCTTTGGCTCTACAGCGACTCTGCTAACCTGGTTCTCTGGCTCTACAACGGCTCTGCTGACCTATATCTTTGGCTCTAGAGCAGCTCTTTTGACCTGGTTCTCTGGCTCTACAGCAGCTCCGCTGACCTAGTTCTCTGGTTCTAGAGCAGCTCTGCTGACCTGGTTCTCTGGCTGTACATGGCTCTGCTGACCTGGTTCTCTGGCTCTACAGCGGCTCTGCTGACCTGGTTCTCCCCCTCTAAAGCAGCTCTGCTGACCTGGTTTCTTAGGCTCTACAGCAGCTCTGCTGGCCTGGTTCTCTGGCTCTAGAGCAGCTCTGCTGACCTGGTTCTTAGGCTCTAGAGCAGCTCTACTAACCTGGTTCTCTGGCTCTACAACGGCTTTGCTGACCTGGTTCTCTGGCTCTACAGCAGCTCTGCTGACCGGGTTCTCTGGCTCTACAAAGGCTCTGCTAACCTGTTTCTCTGGCTCTAAAGCAGATTTGCTAACCTGGTTCTCCGGCTCTACAACGGCTCTGCTGACCTGGTTCTCTGGCCCTAAAGCAGCTCTGCTGACCTGGTTCTATGGCTCTACAGCAGCTCTGTTGACCTGGTTCACTGGCTCTAAAGCAGCTCTGTTGACCTGGTTCTGTGGCTCTACAGCAGCTCTGCTTACCTAGTTCTCTGGCTCTAGAGCGGCTTTGCTGACCTGGTTCTCTGGCTCTACAACGGCTCTGCTGACCTGGTTCTCTGGCTCTAAAGCAGCTCTGCTGACCTGGTTCTCTGGCTCTAAAGCAGCTCTGCTGACCTGGTTCTTTGGCTGTAAAGCAGCTCTGCTGACCTGTTTCTGTGGCTCTAGAGCGGCTCTGGCTCTGCTGACCTAGTTCTCTGGCTCTAGAGCAGCTCTGCTGACCTGGTTCTCTGGCTCAAAAGCAGATCTACTGACCTGGTTCTCTGGCTCTAGAGCAGCTCTGCTGACCTGTTTCTCTGGCTCTAATGTAGCTCTGCTGACTTGGTTCTCTCCCTCTAAAGGAGCTCTGCTGACCTGGTTTCTCTGGCTCTACAGCAGCTCTGCTGACCTGGTTCTCTGGCTCTACAACGGCTCTGCTGACCTGTTTCTCTGGCTCTACAGCAGCTCTGCTGACCTGGTTCTCTGGCTCTAGAGCAGCTCGGCTGACCTGGCTCTCTGGCTCTAGAGCAGCTCTGCTGATCTTGTTCTCTGGCTCTATTGTAGCTTTGCTGACCTGGTTCTCTCCCTCTAAAGCAGCTCTGCTGACCTGGTTTCTCTGGCTCTACAGCAGCTCTGCTGGCCTGCTTCTCAGGATCTAGAGCATCTCTGCTTATCTGGTTGTTAGGCTCTAGAGCAGGTCTGCTGACCTGGATTTCTGGCTCTACAGCAGCTCTGCTGACCTGGTTCTCTGGCTCTAGAGCAGCTCTGCTGACCTGGCTCTCTGGCTCTAGAGCAGCTCTGCTGATCTGGTTCTCTGGCTCTATTGTAGCTTTGCTGACCTGGTTCTCTCCCTCTAAAGCAGCTCTGCTGACCTGGTTTCTCTGGCTCTACAGCAGCTCTGCTGGCCTGCTTCTCAGGATCTAGAGCATCTCTGCTTATCTGGTTGTTAGGCTCTAGAGCAGGTCTGCTGACCTGGTTTTCTGGCTCTACAACAGCTCTGCTGACCTGGTTCTCTGGCTGTACATGGCTCTGCTGACCTGGTTCTCTGGCTCTACAGCGGCTCTGCTGACCTGGTTCTTAGGCTCTAGAGCAGCTCTGCTGACCTGGTTCTCTGGCTCTACAGCAGCTCCGCTGACCTAGTTCTCTGGTTCTAGAGCAGCTCTGCTGACCTGGTTCTCTGGCTGTACATGGCTCTGCTGGCCTGGTTCTCTGGCTCTACAGCAGCTCTGCTGACCTGGTTCTCTGGCTCTAGATCAGCTCTGCTGACCTGGTTCTTTGACTCTAAAGCGGCTCTGCTGACCTGGTTCTCTGGCTCTGAAGCAGCTCTGCTGACTTGGTTCTCTGGTTCTGTGGCTCTAAAGCGGCTCTGCTGACCTGGTTCTCTGGCTCTACAGTAGCTCTGCTGACCTAGTTCTCTGGCTCTAGAGCAGCTCTGCTGACCTGGTTCTCTGGCTCAAAAGCAGCTCTGCTGACCTGGTTTCTCTGGCTCTACAGCAGCTCTGCTGGCCTGGTTCTCTGGCTCTAGAGCAGCTCTGCTGACCTGGTTCTCTGGCTCTACAGCAGCTCTACTGACCTGGTCCTCTGGCTCTAAAGCAGCTATGCTGACCTGGTTCTCTCCCTCTAAAGCAGCTCTGCTGACCTGGTTTCTCTGGCTCTACAGCAGCTCTGCTGGCCTGGTTCTCTCCCTCTAAAGCAGCTCTGCTGACCTGGTTTCTCTGGCTCTACAGCAGCTCTGCTGGCCTGGTTCTCTGACTCTAGAGCAGTTCTGCTGACCTGGTTCTCTGGCTCTACAACAGCTTTGCTGACCTTGTTCTCTGGCTCTAGAGTAGCTATGCTGACCTGGTTCTCTGGCTCTAGAGCAGCTCTGCTGACCTGGTTCTCTGGCTCTAAAGCAACTCTGCTGACCTAGTTCTCTGGCTGTAGAGCAGCTCTGCTGACCTGGTTCTCTGGCTCTAGAGTGACTCTGCTGACCTGGTTCTCTGACTCTAAAGCAGCTCTGCTGACCTGGTTCTCTGGCTCTAAATCAGCTCTGCTGACCTGGTTCTCTGGCTCTAAAGCAACTCTGCTGACCTGGTTCTCTGGCTCTAGAGCAGCCGTGCTGACCTGGTTCTCAGGTCGTACAACGGCTCTGCTGATCTAGTTCTCTGGCTATACAGCAGCTCTCCTGACCTGGTTCTCTGGCTCTATAGCGGCTCTGCTGACCTGGTTCTCTGGCTCAACAGCGACTCTGCTGACCTGTTTCTGTGGCTCTACAGCGACTCTGCTGACCTGGTTCTCTGGCTCTACAGCAGCTCTGCTGGCCTGCTTCTCAGGATCTAGAGCATCTCTGCTTATCTGGTTGTTAGGCTCTAGAGCAGGTCTGTTGACCTGGTTTTCTGGCTCTACAACAGCTCTGCTGACCTAGTTCTCTGGTTCTAGAGCAGCTCTGCTGACCTGGTTCTCTGGCTGTACATGGCTCTGCTGACCTGGTTCTCTGGCTCTACAGCGGCTCTGCTGACCTGGTTCTTAGGCTCTAGAGCAGCTCTGCTGACCTGGTTCTCTGGCTCTACAGCAGCTCCGCTGACCTAGTTCTCTGGTTCTAGAGCAGCTCTGCTGACCTGGTTCTCTGGCTGTACATGGCTCTGCTGGCCTGGTTCTCTGGCTCTACAGCGGCTCTGCTGACCTCTTTCTCTGGCTCTAAAGCAGCTCTGCTGACCTGTTTCTGTGGCTCTACAGCAGCTCTGCTGACCTGGTTCTTTGGCTCTACAGCGACTCTGCTGACCTGGTTCTCTGGCTCTACAACGGCTCTGCTGACCTATATCTTTGGCTCTAGAGCAGCTCTTTTGACATGGTTCTCTGTCTCTACAGCAACTCTGCTGACCTGGTTCTCCCCCTCTAAAGCAGCTCTGCTGACCTGGTTTCTTAGGCTCTACAGCAGCTCTGCTGGCCTGGTTCTCTGGCTCTAGAGCAGCTCTGCTGACCTGGTTCTTAGGCTCTAGAGCAGCTCTACTAACCTGGTTCTCTGGCTCTACAACGGCTTTGCTGACCTGGTTCTCTGGCTCTACAGCAGCTCTGCTGACCGGGTTCTCTGGCACTACAAAGGCTCTGCTAACCTGTTTCTCTGGCTCTAAAGCAGATTTGCTAACCTGGTTCTCCGGCTCTACAACGGCTCTGCTGACCTGGTTCTCTGGCCCTAAAGCAGCTCTGCTGACCTGGTTCTATGGTTCTACAGCAGCTCTGTTGACCTGGTTCACTGGCTCTAAAGCAGCTCTGTTGACCTGGTTCTGTGGCTCTACAGCAGCTCTGCTTACCTAGTTCTCTGGCTCTAGAGCGGCTTTGCTGACCTGGTTCTCTGGCTCTACAACGGCTCTGCTGACCTGGTTCTCTGGCTCTAAAGCAGCTCTGCTGACCTGGTTCTCTGGCTCTAAAGCAGCTCTGCTGACCTGGTTCTTTGGCTGTAAAGCAGCTCTGCTGACCTGTTTCTGTGGCTCTAGAGCGGCTCTGGCTCTGCTGACCTAGTTCTCTGGCTCTAGAGCAGCTCTGCTGACCTGGTTCTCTGGCTCAAAAGCAGATCTACTGACCTGGTTCTCTGGCTCTAGAGCAGCTCTGCTGACCTGTTTCTCTGGCTCTAATGTAGCTCTGCTGACTTGGTTCTCTCCCTCTAAAGCAGCTCTGCTGACCTGGTTTCTCTGGCTCTACAGCGGCTCTGCTGGCCTGGTTCTCTGGATCTAGAGCATCTATGCTGATCTGGTTCTTAGGCTCTAGAGCAGCTCTGCTGACCTGGTTCTCTGGCTCTACAACAGCTTTGCTGAACTGGTTCTCTGGCTCTACAGCAGCTCTGCTGACCTAGTTCTCTGGTTTTAGAGCAGCTCTGCTGACCTGGTTCTCTGGCTGTACCCGGCTCTGCTGACCTGGTTCTCTGGCTCTACAGTAGCTCTGCTGACCTAGTTCTCTGGCTCTAGAGCAGCTCTGCTGACCTGGTTCTCTGGCTCAAAAGCAGCTCTACTGACCTGGATCTCTGGCTCTACAATAGCTTTGCTGAACTGTTTCTCTGGCTCTAGAGCAGCTCTTCTGACCTGGTTCTCTGGCTCTACAGCAGCTCTGCTGACCTGGTCCTCTGGCTCTAAAGCAGCTCTGCTGACCTGGTTCTCTCCCTCTAAAGCAGCTCTGCTGACCTGGTTTCTCTGGCTCTACAGCAGCTCTGCTGGCCTGGTTCTCTGACTCTAGAGCAGTTCTGCTGACCTGGTTCTCCGGCTCTACAACAGCTTTGCGGACCTTGTTCTCTGGCTCTAGTGCAGCTCTGCTGACCTGGTTCTCTGGCTCTACAACGGCTCTGCTGACCTGGTTCTCTGGCTCTACAGCAGCTCTGCTGACCTGGTTCTCTGCCTCTAAAGCAGCTCTGCTGACCTGGTTCTCTGGCTCTAGATCAGCTCTGCTGACCTGGTTCTCTGGCTCTAAAGCAACTCTGCTGACCTGGTTCTCTGGCTCTAGAGCAGCTTTGCTGACCTGGTTCTCAGGCTGTACAACGGCTCTGCTGATCTAGTTCTCTGGCTGTACAGCAGCTCTGCTGACCTGGTTCTCTGGCTCTATAGCGGCTCTGCTTACCTGGTTCTCTGGCTCTACAGCGACTCTGCTGACCTGTTTCTGTGGCTCTACAGCGACTCTGCTGACATGGTTCTCTGGCTCTGCAGCAGCTCTGCTGACCTGGTTCTATGGCACTAATGTAGCTGACCTGGCTCTCTCCCTCTAAAGCAGCTCTGCTGACCTGGTTCTCTGCCTCTAAAGCAGCTCTGCTGACCTGGTTATCTGGCTCTAGATCAGCTCTGCTGACCTGGTTCTCTGGCTCTAAAGCAACTCTGCTGACCTGGTTCTCTGGCTCTAGAGCGGCTTTGCTGACCTGGTTCTCAGGCTGTACAACGGCTCTGCTGATCTAGTTCTCTGGCTGTACAGCAGCTCTGCTGACCTGGTTCTCTGGCTCTATAGCGGCTCTGCTGACCTGGTTCTCTGGCTCTACAGCGACTCTGCTGACCTGTTTCTGTGGCTCTACAGCGACTCTGCTGACCTGGTTCTCTGGCTCTACAGCAGCTCTGCTGACCTGGTTCTATGGCACTAATGTAGCTGACCTGGTTCATTCCCTCTAAAGCAGCTCTGCTGACCTGGTTCTCTGGCTCTAGAGCAGCTCTGCTGACCTGGGTCTTTGGCTCTAGAGCAGCTCTGCTGACCTGGTTCTCTGGCTCTAGAGCAGCTTTGCTGACCTGATTCTCAGGCTGTACAATGGCTCCGCTGGCCTGGTTCTTTGGCTGTAGAGCAACTCTGCTGTCCTTGTTCTCTGGCTGTACAGCAGCTCTGCAGACCTGGTTCTCAGGCTCTAGAGCAGCTCTGCTGACCTGGTTCTCTGGCTCTAAAGCAGCTCTGCTGACCTGGTTCTCTGGCTGTACAGCGGCTCTGCTGACCTGGTTCTCTGGCTCTAAAGCAGCTCTGCTGACCTGGTTCTCTGGCTCTAGAGTTGCTCTGCTGACCTGGTTATCTGGCTCTACAACGGCTTTGTTGACCTGGTTCTCTGGCTCTATAGCAGCTCTGCTGACCTGGTTCTCTGGCTCTACAACGGCTCTGCTGACCTGTTTCTCTGGCTCTACAGCAGCTCTGCTGACGTGGTTCTCTGGCTCTAGAGCAGCTCTGCTGACCTGGTTCTCTGGCTCTAGAGCAGCTCTGCTGATCTGGTTCTCTGGCTCTACAGCAGCTCTGCTGGCCTGCCTGCTTCTCAGGATCTAGAGCATCTCTGCTTATCTGGTTCTTAGTCTCTAGAGCAGCTCTGCTGACCTGGTTCTCTGGCTCTAACACAGCTCTGCTGACCTAGTTCTCTGGTTCTAGAGCAGCTCTGCTGACCTGGTTCTCTGGCTGTTCACGGCTCTGCTGACCTGGTTCTCTGGCTCTACAGCGGCTCTGCTGACCTGGTTCTTAGGCTCTAGAGCAGCTCTGCTGACCTGGTTCTCTGGCTCTACAGCAGCTCCGCTGACCTAGTTCTCTGGTTCTAGAGCAGCTTTGCTGACCTGGTTCTCAGGCTGTACAACGGCTCTGCTGACCTAGTTCTCTAGCTGTACAGCAGCTCTGCTGACCTGGTTCTCTGGCTCTATAGCAGCGATGCTGACCTGGTTCTCTGGCTCCACAACGGCTCTGCTGACCTGTTTCTCTGGCTCTTTAGCAGCTCTGCTGACCTAGTTCTCTGGCTCTACAGCAGCTCTGCTGACCTGGTTCTATGGCACTAAAGTAGCTCTGCTGACCTGGTTCTCTGGCTCTAGAGCAGCTCTGCTGACCTGGTTCTCTGGCTCTAGAGCAGCTCTGCTGACCTGGTTCTCTGGCTCTAATGTAGCTCTGCTGACTTGGCTCTCTCCCTCTAAAGCAGCTCTGCTGACCTGGTTTCTCTGGCTCTACAGCAGCTCTGCTGACCTGGTTCTCTGGCTGTACATGGCTCTGCTGACCTGGTTCTCTGGCTCTACAGCGGCTCTGCTGACCTGGTTCTTAGGCTCTAGAGCAGCTCTGCTGACCTGGTTCTCTGGCTCCACAGCAGCTCCGCTGACCTAGTTCTCTGGTTCTAGTGCAGCTCTGCTGACCTGGTTCTCTGGCTGTACATGGCTCTGCTGACCTGGTTCTCTGGCTCTACAGCGGCTTTGCTGACCTCTTTCTCTGGCTCTAAAGCAGCTCTGCTGACCTGTTTCTGTGGCTCTACAGCAGCTCTGCTGACCTGGTTCTTTGTCTCTACAGCGACTCTGCTGACCTGGTTCTCTGGCTCTACAACGGCTCTGCTGACCTATATCTTTGGCTCTAGAGCAGCTCTTTTGACCTGGTTCTCTGGCTCTACAGCAGCTCCACTGACCTAGTTCTCTGGTTCTAGAGCAGCTCTGCTGACCTGGTTCTCTGGCTGTACATGGCTCTGCTGACCTGGTTCTCTGGCTCTACAGCGGCTCTGCTGACCTGGTTCTCCCCCTCTAAAGCAGCTCTGCTGACCTGGTTTCTTAGGCTCTACAGCAGCTCTGCTGGCCTGGTTCTCTGGCTCTAGAGCAGCTCTGCTGACCTGGTTCTTAGGCTCTAGAGCAGCTCTACTAACCTGGTTCTCTGGCTCTACAACGGCTTTGCTGACCTGGTTCTCTGGCTCTACAGCAGCTCTGCTGACCGGGTTCTCTGGCTCTACAAAGGCTCTGCTAACCTGTTTCTCTGGCTCTAAAGCAGATTTGCTAACCTGGTTCTCCGGCTCTACAACGGCTCTGCTGACCTGGTTCTCTGGCCCTAAAGCAGCTCTGCTGACCTGGTTCTATGGCTCTACAGCAGCTCTGTTGACCTGGTTCACTGGCTCTAAAGCAGCTCTGTTGACCTGGTTCTGTGGCTCTACAGCAGCTCTGCTTACCTAGTTCTCTGGCTCTAGAGCGGCTTTGCTGACCTGGTTCTCTGGCTCTACAACGGCTCTGCTGACCTGGTTCTCTGGCTCTAAAGCAGCTCTGCTGACCTGGTTCTCTGGCTCTAAAGCAGCTCTGCTGACCTGGTTCTTTGGCTGTAAAGCAGCTCTGCTGACCTGTTTCTGTGGCTCTAGAGCGGCTCTGGCTCTTCTGACCTAGTTCTCTGGCTCTAGAGCAGCTCTGCTGACCTGGTTCTCTGGCTCAAAAGCAGATCTACTGACCTGGTTCTCTGGCTCTAGAGCAGCTCTGCTGACCTGTTTCTCTGGCTCTAATGTAGCTCTGCTGACTTGGTTCTCTCCCTCTAAAGGAGCTCTGCTGACCTGGTTTCTCTGGCTCTTCAGCGGCTCTGCTGGCCTGGTTCTCTGGATCTAGAGCATCTATGCTGATCTGGTTCTTAGGCTCTAGAGCAGCTCTGCTGACCTGGTTCTCTGGCTCTACAACAGCTTTGCTGAACTGGTTCTCTGGCTCTACAGCAGCTCTGCTGACCTAGTTCTCTGGTTTTAGAGCAGCTCTGCTGACCTGGTTCTCTGGCTGTACCCGGCTCTGCTGACCTCGTTCTCTGGCTCTACAGTAGCTCTGCTGACCTAGTTCTCTGGCTCTAGAGCAGCTCTGCTGACCTGGTTCTCTGGCTCTAGATCAGCTCTGCTGACCTGGTTCTCTGGCTCTAAAGCAACTCTGCTGACCTGGTTCTCTGGCTCTAGAGCAGCTTTGCTGACCTGGTTCTCAGGCTGTACAACGGCTCTGCTGATCTAGTTCTCTGGCTGTACAGCAGCTCTGCTGACCTGGTTCTCTGGCTCTATAGCGGCTCTGCTTACCTGGTTCTCTGGCTCTACAGCGACTCTGCTGACCTGTTTCTGTGGCTCTACAGCGACTCTGCTGACATGGTTCTCTGGCTCTGCAGCAGCTCTGCTGACCTGGTTCTATGGCACTAATGTAGCTGACCTGGCTCTCTCCCTCTAAAGCAGCTCTGCTGACCTGGTTCTCTGCCTCTAAAGCAGCTCTGCTGACCTGGTTCTCTGGCTCTAGATCAGCTCTGCTGACCTGGTTCTCTGGCTCTAAAGCAACTCTGCTGACCTGGTTCTCTGGCTCTAGAGCAGCTTTGCTGACCTGGTTCTCAGGCTGTACAACGGCTCTGCTGATCTAGTTCTCTGGCTGTACAGCAGCTCTGCTGACCTGGTTCTCTGGCTCTATAGCGGCTCTGCTGACCTGGTTCTCTGGCTCTACAGCGACTCTGCTGACCTGTTTCTGTGGCTCTACAGCGACTCTGCTGACCTGGTTCTCTGGCTCTACAGCAGCTCTGCTGACCTGGTTCTATGGCACTAATGTAGCTGACCTGGTTCTCTCCCTCTAAAGCAGCTCTGCTGACCTGGTTCTCTGGCTCTAGAGCAGCTCTGCTGACCTGGGTCTTTGGCTCTAGAGCAGCTCTGCTGACCTGGTTCTCTGGCTCTAGAGCAGCTTTGCTGACCTGATTCTCAGGCTGTACAATGGCTCCGCTGGCCTGGTTCTTTGGCTGTAGAGCAACTCTGCTGTCCTTGTTCTCTGGCTGTACAGCAGCTCTGCAGACCTGGTTCTCAGGCTCTAGAGCAGCTCTGCTGACCTGGTTCTTTGGCTCTAAAGCAGCTCTGCTGACCTGGTTCTCTGGCTGTACAGCGGCTCTGCTGACCTGGTTCTCTGGCTCTAAAGCAGCTCTGCTGACCTGGTTCTCTGGCTCTAGAGCAGCTTTGCTGACCTGGTTATCTGGCTCTACAACGGCTTTGTTGACCTGGTTCTCTGGCTCTACAGCAGCTCTGCTGACCTGGTTCTCTGGCTCTACAACGGCTCTGCTGACCTGTTTCTCTGGCTCTACAGCAGCTCTGCTGACGTGGTTCTCTGGCTCTAGAGCAGCTCTGCTGACCTGGTTCTCTGGCTCTAGAGCAGCTCTGCTGATCTGGTTCTCTGGCTCTACAGCAGCTCTGCTGGCCTGCTTCTCAGGATCTAGAGCATCTCTGCTTATCTGGTTCTTAGTCTCTAGAGCAGCTCTGCTGACCTGGTTCTCTGGCTCTACAACAGCTCTGCTGACCTAGTTCTCTGGTTCTAGAGCAGCTCTGCTGACCTGGTTCTCTGGCTGTTCACGGCTCTGCTGACCTGGTTCTCTGGCTCTACAGCGGCTCTGCTGACCTGGTTCTTAGGCTCTAGAGCAGCTCTGCTGACCTGGTTCTCTGGCTCTACAGCAGCTCCGCTGTCCTAGTTCTCTGGTTCTAGAGCAGCTTTGCTGACCTGGTTCTCAGGCTGTACAACGGCTCTGCTGACCTAGTTCTCTAGCTGTACAGCAGCTCTGCTGACCTGGTTCTCTGGCTCTATAGCAGCGATGCTGACCTGGTTCTCTGGCTCCACAACGGCTCTGCTGACCTGTTTCTCTGGCTCTTTAGCAGCTCTGCTGACCTAGTTCTCTGGCTCTACAGCAGCTCTGCTGACCTGGTTCTATGGCACTAAAGTAGCTCTGCTGACCTGGTTCTCTGGCTCTAGAGCAGCTCTGCTGACCTGGTTCTCTGGCTCTAGAGCAGCTCTGCTGACCTGGTTCTCTGGCTCTAATGTAGCTCTGCTGACTTGGCTCTCTCCCTCTAAAGCAGCTCTGCTGACCTGGTTTCTCTGGCTCTACAGCAGCTCTGCTGACCTGGTTCTCTGGCTGTACAGCGGCTCTGCTGACCTTGTTTTCTTGCTCTAAAGCAGCTCTGCTGACCTGGTTCTCTGGCTCTAGAGCAGCTCTGCTGACCTGGTTCTCTGGCTCTAATGTAGCTCTGCTGACTTGGTTCTCTCCCTCTAAAGCAGCTGTGCTGACCTGGTTTCTCTCGCTCTACAGCAGCTCTGCTGACCTGGCTCTCTGGCTCTATAACGGCTCTGCTGACCTGTTTCTCTGGCTCGACAGCAGCTCTGCTGACCTAGTTCTCTGGCTCTAGAGCAGCTCTTTTGACCTGGTTCTCTGTCTCTACGGCAACTCTGCTGACCTCGTTCTATGGCACTAAAGTAGCTCTGCTGGCCTGGTTCTCTGGATCTAGAGCATCTATGCTGATCTTGTTCTTAGGCTCTAGAGCAGCTCTGCCGACCTGGTTCTCTGGCTCTACAACAGCTTTTCCGACCTGGTTCTCTGGCTCTACAGCAGATCTGCTGTCCTAGTTCTCTGGTTCTAGAGCAGCTCTGCTGACCTGGTTCTCTGGCTGTACCCAGCTCTGCTGACCTGGTTCTCGGGCTCTACAGCGGCTCTGCTGACCTGGTTCTCTGGCTCTAAAGCAGCTCTGCTGACTTGGTTCTGTGGCTCTAAAGTGGCTCTGCTGACCTGGTTCTCTGGCTCTACAGCAGCTCTGCTGACCACGTTCTCTGGCTCTAGATCAGCTCTGCTGAACTGGTTCTCTGGCTCTAAAGCAACTCTGCTGACCTGGTTCTCTGGCTCTAGAGCAGCTTTGCTGACCTGGTTCTCAGGCTGTACAATGGCTCTGCTGACCTAGTTCTCTGGCTGTACAGCAGCTCTGCTGACCTGGTTCTCTGGCTCTATAGCAGCGATGCTGACCTGGTTCTCTGGCTCCACAACGGCTCTGCTGACCTGGTTCTCTGGCTCTAATGTAGCTCTGCTGACTTGGCTCTCTCCCTCTAAAGCAGCTCTGCTGACCTGGTTTCTCTGGCTCTACAGCAGCTCTGCTGACCTGGTTCTCTGGCTGTACATGGCTCTGCTGACCTGGTTCTCTGGCTCTACAGCGGCTCTGCTGACCTGGTTCTTAGGCTCTAGAGCAGCTCTGCTGACCTGGTTCTCTGGCTCCACAGCAGCTCCGCTGACCTAGTACTCTGGTTCTAGAGCAGCTCTGCTGACCTGGTTCTCTGGCTGTACATGGCTCTGCTGACCTGGTTCTCTGGCTCTACAGCGGCTCTGCTGACCTCTTTCTCTGGCTCTAAAGCAGCTCTGCTGACCTGTTTCTGTGGCTCTACAGCAGCTCTGCTGACCTGGTTCTTTGGCTCTACAGCGACTCTGCTGACCTGGTTCTCTGGCTCTACAACGGCTCTGCTGACCTATATCTTTGGCTCTAGAGCAGCTCTTTTGACCTGGTTCTCTGGCTCTACAGCAGCTCCGCTGACCTAGTTCTCTGGTTCTAGAGCAGCTCTGCTGACCTGGTTCTCTGGCTGTACATGGCTCTGCTGACCTGGTTCTCTGGCTCTACAGCGGCTCTGCTGACCTGGTTCTCCCCCTCTAAAGCAGCTCTGCTGACCTGGTTTCTTAGGCTCTACAGCAGCTCTGCTGGCCTGGTTCTCTGGCTCTAGAGCAGCTCTGCTGACCTGGTTCTTAGGCTCTAGAGCAGCTCTACTAACCTGGTTCTCTGGCTCTACAACGGCTTTGCTGACCTGGTTCTCTGGCTCTACAGCAGCTCTGCTGACCGGGTTCTCTGGCTCTACAAAGGCTCTGCTAACCTTTTTCTCTGGCTCTAAAGCAGATTTGCTAACCTGGTTCTCCGGCTCTACAACGGCTCTGCTGACCTGGTTCTCTGGCCCTAAAGCAGCTCTGCTGACCTGGTTCTATGGCTCTACAGCAGCTCTGTTGACCTGGTTCACTGGCTCTAAAGCAGCTCTGTTGACCTGGTTCTGTGGCTCTACAGCAGCTCTGCTTACCTAGTTCTCTGGCTCTAGAGCGGCTTTGCTGACCTGGTTCTCTGGCTCTACAACGGCTCTGCTGACCTGGTTCTCTGGCTCTAAAGCAGCTCTGCTGACCTGGTTCTCTGGCTCTAAAGCAGCTCTGCTGACCTGGTTCTTTGGCTGTAAAGCAGCTCTGCTGACCTGTTTCTGTGGCTCTAGAGCGGCTCTGGCTCTGCTGACCTAGTTCTCTGGCTCTAGAGCAGCTCTGCTGACCTGGTTCTCTGGCTCAAAAGCAGATCTACTGACCTGGTTCTCTGGCTCTAGAGCAGCTCTGCTGACCTGTTTCTCTGGCTCTAATGTAGCTCTGCTGACTTGGTTCTCTCCCTCTAAAGGAGCTCTGCTGACCTGGTTTCTCTGGCTCTACAGCGGCTCTGCTGGCCTGGTTCTCTGGATCTAGAGCATCTATGCTGATCTGGTTCTTAGGCTCTAGAGCAGCTCTGCTGACCTGGTTCTCTGGCTCTACAACAGCTTTGCTGAACTGGTTCTCTGGCTCTACAGCAGCTCTGCTGACCTAGTTCTCTGGTTTTAGAGCAGCTCTGCTGACCTGGTTCTCTGGCTGTACCCGGCTCTGCTGACCTCGTTCTCTGGCTCTACAGTAGCTCTGTTGACCTAGTTCTCTGGCTCTAGAGCAGCTCTGCTGACCTGGTTCTCTGGCTCTAGATCAGCTCTGCTGACCTGGTTCTCTGGCTCTAAAGCAACTCTGCTGACCTGGTTCTCTGGCTCTAGAGCAGCTTTGCTGACCTGGTTCTCAGGCTGTACAACGGCTCTGCTGATCTAGTTCTCTGGCTGTACAGCAGCTCTGCTGACCTGGATCTCTGGCTCTATAGCGGCTCTGCTTACCTGGTTCTCTGGCTCTACAGCGACTCTGCTGACCTGTTTCTGTGGCTCTACAGCGACTCTGCTGACATGGTTCTCTGGCTCTGCAGCAGCTCTGCTGACCTGGTTCTATGGCACTAATGTAGCTGACCTGGCTCTCTCCCTCTAAAGCAGCTCTGCTGACCTGGTTCTCTGCCTCTAAAGCAGCTCTGCTGACCTGGTTCTCTGGCTCTAGATCAGCTCTGCTGACCTGGTTCTCTGGCTCTAAAGCAACTCTGCTGACCTGGTTCTCTGGCTCTAGAGCAGCTTTGCTGACCTGGTTCTCAGGCTGTACAACGGCTCTGCTGATCTAGTTCTCTGGCTGTACAGCAGCTCTGCTGACCTGGTTCTCTGGCTCTATAGCGGCTCTGCTGACCTGGTTCTCTGGCTCTACAGCGACTCTGCTGACCTGTTTCTGTGGCTCTACAGCGACTCTGCTGACCTGGTTCTCTGGCTCTACAGCAGCTCTGCTGACCTGGTTCTATGGCACTAATGTAGCTGACCTGGTTCTCTCCCTCTAAAGCAGCTCTGCTGACCTGGTTCTCTGGCTCTAGAGCAGCTCTGCTGACCTGGGTCTTTGGCTCTAGAGCAGCTCTGCTGACCTGGTTCTCTGGCTCGGGAGCAGCTTTGCTGACCTGATTCTCAGGCTGTACAATGGCTCCGCTGGCCTGGTTCTTTGGCTGTAGAGCAACTCTGCTGTCCTTGTTCTCTGGCTGTACAGCAGCTCTGCAGACCTGGTTCTCAGGCTCTAGAGCAGCTCTGCTGACCTGGTTCTTTGGCTCTAAAGCAGCTCTGCTGACCTGGTTCTCTGGCTGTACAGCGGCTCTGCTGACCTGGTTCTCTGGCTCTAAAGCAGCTCTGCTGACCTGGTTCTCTGGCTCTAGAGCAGCTTTGCTGACCTGGTTATCTGGCTCTACAACGGCTTTGTTGACCTGGTTCTCTGGCTCTACAGCAGCTCTGCTGACCTGGTTCTCTGGCTCTACAACGGCTCTGCTGACCTGTTTCTCTGGCTCTACAGCAGCTCTGCTGACGTGGTTCTCTGGCTCTAGAGCAGCTCTGCTGACCTGGTTCTCTGGCTCTAGAGCAGCTCTGCTGATCTGGTTCTCTGGCTCTACAGCAGCTCTGCTGGCCTGCTTCTCAGGATCTAGAGCATCACTGCTTATCTGGTTCTTAGTCTCTAGAGCAGCTCTGCTGACCTGGTTCTCTGGCTCTACAACAGCTCTGCTGACCTAGTTCTCTGGTTCTAGAGCAGCTCTGCTGACCTGGTTCTCTGGCTGTTCACGGCTCTGCTGACCTGGTTCTCTGGCTCTACAGCGGATCTGCTGACCTGGTTCTTAGGCTCTAGAGCAGCTCTGCTGACCTGGTTCTCTGGCTCTACAGCAGCTCCGCTGACCTAGTTCTCTGGTTCTAGAGCAGCTTTGCTGACCTGGTTCTCAGGCTGTACAACGGCTCTGCTGACCTAGTTCTCTAGCTGTACAGCAGCTCTGCTGACCTGGTTCTCTGGCTCTATAGCAGCGATGCTGACCTGGTTCTCTGGCTCCACAACGGCTCTGCTGACCTGTTTCTCTGGCTCTTTAGCACCTCTGCTGACCTAGTTCTCTGGCTCTACAGCAGCTCTGCTGACCTCGTTCTATGGCACTAAAGTAGCTCTGCTGACCTGGCTCTCTGGCTCTAGAGCAGCTCTGCTGACCTGGTTCTCTGGCTCTAGAGCAGCTCTGCTGACCTGGTTCTCTGGCTCTAATGTAGCTCTGCTGACTTGGCTCTCTCCCTCTAAAGCAGCTCTGCTGACCTGGTTTCTCTGGCTCTACAGCAGCTCTGCTGACCTGGTTCTCTGGCTGTACAGCGGCTCTGCTGACCTTGTTTTCTTGCTCTAAAGCAGCTCTGCTGACCTGGTTCTCTGGCTCTAGAGCAGCTCTGCTGACCTGGTTCTCTGGCTCTAATGTAGCTCTGCTGACTTGGTTCTCTCCCTCTAAAGCAGCTGTGCTGACCTGGTTTCTCTCGCTCTACAGCAGCTCTGCTGACCAGGCTCTCTGGCTCTATAACGGCTCTGCTGACCTGTTTCTCTGGCTCGACAGCAGCTCTGCTGACCTAGTTCTCTGGCTCTAGAGCAGCTCTTTTGACCTGGTTCTTTGTCTCTACGGCAACTCTGCTGACCTCGTTCTATGGCACTAAAGTAGCTCTGCTGGCCTGGTTCTCTGGATCTAGAGCATCTATGCTGATCTTGTTCTTAGGCTCTAGAGCAGCTCTGCCGACCTGGTTCTCTGGCTCTACAACAGCTTTTCCGACCTGGTTCTCTGGCTCTACAGCAGATCTGCTGTCCTAGTTCTCTGGTTCTAGAGCAGCTCTGCTGACCTGGTTCTCTGGCTGTACCCAGCTCTGCTGACCTGGTTCTCGGGCTCTACAGCGGCTCCGCTGACCTGGTTCTCTGGCTCTAAAGCAGCTCTGCTGACTTGGTTCTGTGGCTCTAAAGCGGCTCTGCTGACCTGGTTCTCTGGCTCTACAGCAGCTCTGCTGACCACGTTCTCTGGCTCTAGATCAGCTCTGCTGAACTGGTTCTCTGGCTCTAAAGCAACTCTGCTGACCTGGTTCTCTGGCTCTAGAGCAGCTTTGCTGACCTGGTTCTCAGGCTGTACAATGGCTCTGCTGACCTAGTTCTCTGGCTGTACAGCAGCTCTGCTGACCTGGTTCTCTTGCTCTATAGCAGCGATGCTGACCTGGTTCTCTGGCTCCACAACGGCTCTGCTGACCTGTTTCTCTGGCTCTTCAGCAGCTCTGCTGACCTAGTTCTCTGGCTCTACAGCAGCTCTGCTGACCTGGTTCTATGGCACTAAAGTAGCTCTGCTGACCTGGTTCTCTGGCTCTAGAGCAGCTCTGCTGACCTGGTTCTCTGGCTCTAGAGCAGCTCTGCTGACCTGGTTCTCTGGCTCTAATGTAGCTCTGCTGACTTGGCTCTCTCCCTCTAAAGCAGCTCTGCTGACCTGGTTTCTCTGGCTCTACAGCAGCTCTGCTGACCTGGTTCTCTGGCTGTACAGCGGCTCTGCTGACCTTGTTTTCTTGCTCTAAAGCAGCTCTGCTGACCTGGTTCTCTGGCTCTAGAGCAGCTCTGCTGACCTGGTTCTCTGGCTCTACAACGGCTTTGTTGACGTGGTTCTCTGGCTCTACAGCAGCTCTGCTTACCTGGTTCTCTGGCTCTACAACGACTCTGCTGACCTAATTCTCTGGCTCTACAGCAGCTCTGCTGACCTGGTTCTCTGGCTCTAGAGCAGCTCTGCTGACCTGGTTCTCTGGCTCTAGAGCAGCTCTGCTGATCTGGTTGTCTGGCTCTAATGTAGCTTTGCTGACCTGGTTCTCTCCCTCTAAAGCAGCTCTGCTGACGTGGTTTCTCTGGCTCTGCAGCAGCTCTGCTGGCCTGCTTCTCAGGATCTAGAGCATCTCTGCTGATCTGGTTCTTAGGCTCTAGAGCAGCTCTGCTTACCTGGTTCTCTGGCTCTACAACAGCTCTGCTGACCTAATTCTCTGGTTCTAGAGCAGCTCTGCTGACCTGGTTCTCTGGCTGTACACGGCTCTGCTGACCTGGTTCTCTGGCTCTACAGCGGCTCTGCTGACCTGGTTCTTAGGCTCTAGAGCAGCTGTGCTGACCTGGTTCTCTGGCTCTACAGTAGCTCCGCTGACCTAGTTCTCTGGTTCTAGAGCAGCTCTGCTGACCTGGTTCTCTGGCTCTACAGCGGCTATGCTGACCTGGTTCTCTGGCTCTAAAGCAGCTCTGCTGACCTGTCTCAGTGGCTCTACAGCAGGTCTGCTGACCTGGTTCTTTGGCTCTACAGTGGCTATGCTGACCTGGTTCTCTTGCTCTACAGCGACTTTGCTGACTTGGTTCACTGGCTCTGAAGCAGCTCTGCTGACCTGATTCTGTGGCTCTACAGCGACTCTGCTGATTTGGTTCTCTGGCTCTACAGCGAATCTGCTGACTTGGCTCTCTGGCTCTAAAGCAGCTCTGCTGACCTGTTTCTGTGGCTCTACAGCAGCTCTGCTGAGCTGGTTCTCTGGCTCTACAGCAGCTCTGCTGACCTGGTTCTCTGGCTCTAAAGCAGCTCTGCTGACATGGTTTCTCAGACTCTACAGCAGCTCTGTTGACCGGATTCTCTAGCTCTAAAGCAGCTCTGCTGACCTGGTTCTTTGGCTCTAGAGCAGCTCTGCTGACCTGGTTCTCTGGCTCTAAAGCAGCTCTGCTGACCTGGTTCTCTGGCTCTAAAGCGGCTCTGCTGACCTGGTTCTCTGGCTCTAAAGCGGGTCTGCTGACCTGGTTCTCTGGCTCTAAAGCAGCTCTGCTCACCTTATTCTCCGGCTCTAGAGCAGCTCTGCTGACCTGGTTCTCTGGCTCTACAACGGCTTTGTTGACCTTGTTCTCTGGCTCTATAGCGGCTCTGCTGACCTGGTTCTCTGGCTCTACAACGGCTCTGCTGACTAGGTTCTCAGGCTCTAGAGCAGCTCTGCTGACCTGGTTCTCTGGCTCTAAAGCAGCTCAGCTGACCTGGTTCTCTGGCTGTACAGCGGCTCTGCTGACCTGGTTCTCTGGCTCTAAAGCAGCTCTGCTGACCTGGTTCTCTGGCTCTAGAGTGACTCTGATAACCTGGTTCTATGGCTCTACAGCAACTCTGCTGACCTAGTTCTCCGGCTCTAGAGCAGCTCTGCTGACCTGGTTCTCTGGCTCTACAACGGCTTTGTTGACCTGGTTCTCTGGCTCTACAGCAGCTCTGCTGACCTGGTTCTCTGGCTCTACAACGGCTCTGCTGACCTGTTTCTCTGGCTCTACATCAGCTCTGCTGACCTAGTTCTCTGGCTCTAGAGCAGCTTTGTTGACCTGGTTCTCTGCCTCTAAAGCAGCTCTGCTGACCTGGTTCTATGGCACTAAAGTAGCTCTACTGACCTGGTTCTCTGGATCTAGAGCAGCTCTGCTGACCTGGTTCTCTGGCTCTAGAGCAGCTCTGCTGGCCTGGTTCTCTGTCTCTAATGTAGCTCTGCTGACCTGGTTCTCTGCCTCTACAAAGGCTTTGTTGACCTGGTTCTCTGGCACTACAGCAGCTCTGCTGACCTGGTTCTCTGGCTCTACAACGGCTCTGCTGACCTAGTTCTCTGGCTCTAGAGCAGCTCTGCTGACCAGGTTCTCTGTCTCTACAGCAACTCTGCTGACCTGGTTCTCTGGCTCTAATGTAGCTCTGCTGACTTGGTTCTCTCCCTCTAAAGCAGCTCTTCTGACCTCGTTCTATGGCACAAAAGTAGCTCTGCTGGCCTGGTTCTCTGGCTCTAGAGCAGCTCTGCTGACCTGGTTCTCTCGCTCTAGAGCAGCTCTGCTGACCTGGTTCTCTGGCTCTAATGTAGCTCTGCTGACTTGGTTCTCTCCCTCTAAAGCAGCTCTGCTGACCTGGTTTCTCTGGCTCTACAGCAGCTCTGCTGACCTGGTTCTCTGGCTCTTCAACGGCTCTGCTGACCTGTTTCTCTGGCTCTACAGCAGCTCTGCTGACCTAGTTCTCTGGCTCTAGAGCAGCTCTTTTGACCTGGTTCTCTGTCTCTACAGCAACTCTGCTGACCTCGTTCTATGGCACTAAAGTAGCTCTGCTGGCCTGGTTCTCTGGCTCTACAACGGCTCTGCTGTCCTGTTTCTCTGTCTCTACAGCAACTCTGCTGACCTCGTTCTATGGCACTAAAGTAGCTCTGCTGGCCTGGTTCTCTGGATCTAGAGCATCTATGCTGACCTTGTTCTTAGGCTCTAGAGCAGCTCTGCCGACCTGGTTATCTGGCTCTACAACAGCTTTGCTGACCTGGTTCTCTGGCTCTACAGCAGATCTGCTGACCTAGTTCTCTGGTTCTAGAGCAGCTCTGCTGACCTGGTTCTCTGGCTGAACCCGGCTCTGCTGACCTGGTTCTCTGGCTCTAAAGCAGCTCTGCTGACTTGGTTCTGTGGTTCTGTGGCTCTAAAGCGGCTCTGCTGACCTGGTTCTCTGGCTCTACAGCAGCTCTGTTGACCACGTTCTCTGGCTCTAGAGCAGCTCTGCTGACCTGGTTCTCTGGATCTAGAGCATCTATGCTGACCTTGTTCTTAGGCTCTAGAGCAGCTCTGCCGACCTGGTTATCTGGCTCTACAACAGCTTTGCTGACCTGGTTCTCTGGCTCTACAGCAGATCTGCTGACCTAGTTCTCTGGTTCTAGAGCAGCTCTGCTGACCTGGTTCTCTGGCTGAACCCGGCTCTGCTGACCTGGTTCTCTGGCTCTAAAGCAGCTCTGCTGACTTGGTTCTGTGGTTCTGTGGCTCTAAAGCGGCTCTGCTGACCTGGTTCTCTGGCTCTACAGCAGCTCTGTTGACCACGTTCTCTGGCTCTAGAGCAGCTCTGCTGACCTGGTTCTCTGGCTCTAATGTAGCTCTGCTGACTTGGTTCTCTCCCTCTAAAGCAGCTCTGCTGACCTGGTTTCTCTGGCTCTACAGCAGCTCTGCTGACCTGGTTCTCTGGCTCTTCAACGGCTCTGCTGACCTGTTTCTCTGGCTCTACAGCAGCTCTGCTGACCTAGTTCTCTGGCTCTAGAGCAGCTCTTTTGACCTGGTTCTCTGTCTCTACAGCAACTCTGCTGACCTCGTTCTATGGCACTAAAGTAGCTCTGCTGGCCTGGTTCTCTGTCTCTACAACGGCTCTGCTGTCCTGTTTCTCTGGCTCGACAGCAGCTCTGCTGACCTACTTCTCTGGCTCTAGAGCAGCTCTTTTGACCTGGTTCTCTGTCTCTACAGCAACTCTGCTGACCTCGTTCTATGGCACTAAAGTAGCTCTGCTGGCCTGGTTCTCTGGATCTAGAGCATCTATGCTGACCTTGTTCTTAGGCTCTAGAGCAGCTCTGCCGACCTGGTTATCTGGCTCTACAACAGCTTTGCTGACCTGGTTCTCTGGCTCTACAGCAGCTCTGCTGACCTGGTTCTCTGGCTGAACCCGGCTCTGCTGACCTGGTTCTCTGGCTCTAAAGCAGCTCTGCTGACCTGGTTCTCTGGCTCTAGAGTGACTCTGATAACCTGGTTCTATGGCTCTACAGCAACTCTGCTGACCTAGTTCTCCGGCTCTAGAGCAGCTCTGCTGACCTGGTTCTCTGGCTCTACAACGGCTTTGTTGACCTGGTTCTCTGGCTCTAGAGCAGCTTTGCTGACCTGATTCTCAGGCTGTACAATGGCTCCACTGGCCTGGTTCTTTGGCTGTAGAGCAACTCTGCTGTCCTTGTTCTCTGGCTGTACAGCAGCTCTGCAGACCTGGTTCTCAGGCTCTAGAGCAGCTCTGCTGACCTGGTTCTCAGGCTGTACAACGGCTCTGCTGACCTAGTTCTCTAGCTGTACAGCAGCTCTGCTGACCTGGTTCTCTGGCTCTACAGCAGCTCTGCTGACCTAGTTCTCTGGCTCTACAGCAGCTCTGCTGACCTGGTTCTATGGCACTAAAGTAGCTCTGCTGACCTGGTTCTCTGGCTCTAGAGCAGCTCTGCTGACCTGGTTCTCTGGCTCTAGAGCAGCTCTGCTGACCTGGTTCTCTGGCTCTAATGTAGCTCTGCTGACGTGGCTCTCTCCCTCTACAGCAGCTCTGCTGACCTGGTTCTCTGGCTGTACAGCGGCTCTGCTGACCTTGTTTTCTTGCTCTAAAGCAGCTCTGCTGACCTGGTTCTCTGGCTCTAGAGCCGCTCTGCTGACCTGGTTCTCTGGCTCTAATGTAGCTCTGCTGACTTGGTTCTCTCCCTCTAAAGCAGCTGTGCTGACCTGGTTTCTCTCGCTCTACAGCAGCTCTGCTGACCTGGCTCTCTGGCTCTATAACGGCTCTGCTGACCTGTTTCTCTGGCTCGACAGCAGCTCTGCTGACCTAGTTCTCTGGCTCTAGAGCAGCTCTTTTGACCTGGTTCTCTGTCTCTACGGCAACTCTGCTGACCTCGTTCTATGGCACTAAAGTAGCTCTGCTGGCCTGGTTCTCTGGATCTAGAGCATCTATGCTGATCTTGTTCTTAGGCTCTAGAGCAGCTCTGCCGACCTGGTTCTCTGGCTCTACAACAGCTTTTCCGACCTGGTTCTCTGGCTCTACAGCAGATCTGCTGTCCTAGTTCTCTGGTTCTAGAGCAGCTCTGCTGACCTGGTTCTCTGGCTGTACCCAGCTCTGCTGACCTGGTTCTCGGGCTCTACAGCGGCTCTGCTGACCTGGTTCTCTGGCTCTAAAGCAGCTCTGCTGACTTGGTTCTGTGGCTCTAAAGCGGCTCTGCTGACCTGGTTCTCTGGCTCTACAGCAGCTCTGCTGACCACGTTCTCTGGCTCTAGATCAGCTCTGCTGAACTGGTTCTCTGGCTCTAAAGCAACTCTGCTGACCTGGTTCTCTGGCTCTAGAGCAGCTTTGCTGACCTGGTTCTCAGGCTGTACAATGGCTCTGCTGACCTAGTTCTCTGGCTGTACAGCAGCTCTGCTGACCTGGTTCTCTGGCTCTATAGCAGCGATGCTGACCTGGTTCTCTGGCTCCACAACGGCTCTGCTGACCTGTTTCTCTGGCTCTTCAGCAGCTCTGCTGACCTAGTTCTCTGGCTCTACAGCAGCTCTGCTGACCTGGTTCTATGGCACTAAAGTAGCTCTGCTGACCTGGTTCTCTGGCTCTAGAGCAGCTCTGCTGACCTGGTTCTCTGGCTCTAGAGCAGCTCTGCTGACCTGGTTCTCTGGCTCTAATGTAGCTCTGCTGACTTGGCTCTCTCCCTCTAAAGCAGCTCTGCTGACCTGGTTTCTCTGGCTCTACAGCAGCTCTGCTGACCTGGTTCTCTGGCTGTACAGCGGCTCTGCTGACCTTGTTTTCTTGCTCTAAAGCAGCTCTGCTGACCTGGTTCTCTGGCTCTAGAGCAGCTCTGCTGACCTGGTTCTCTGGCTCTACAACGGCTTTGTTGACGTGGTTCTCTGGCTCTACAGCAGCTCTGCTTACCTGGTTCTCTGGCTCTAGAGCAGCTCTGCTGACCTGGTTCTCTGGCTCTAGAGCAGCTCTGCTGACCTGGTTCTCTGGCTCTAGAGCAGTTCTTCTGATCTGGTTCTCTGGCTCTAATGTAGCTTTGCTGACCTGGTTCTCTCCCTCTAAAGCAGCTCTGCTGACGTGGTTTCTCTGGCTCTGCAGCAGCTCTGCTGGCCTGCTTCTCAGGATCTAGAGCATCTCTGCTGATCTGGTTCTTAGGCTCTAGAGCAGCTCTGCTTACCTGGTTCTCTGGCTCTACAACAGCTCTGCTGACCTAGTTCTCTGGTTCTAGAGCAGCTCTGCTGACCTGGTTCTCTGGCTGTACACGGCTCTGCTGACCTGGTTCTCTGGCTCTACAGCGGCTCTGCTGACCTGGTTCTTAGGCTCTAGAGCAGCTGTGCTGACCTGGTTCTCTGGCTCTACAGTAGCTCCGCTGACCTAGTTCTCTGGTTCTAGAGCAGCTCTGCTGACCTGGTTCTCTAGCTCTACAGCGGCTATGCTGACCTGGTTCTCTGGCTCTAAAGCAGCAATGCTGACCTGTCTCAGTGGCTCTACAGCAGGTCTGCTGACCTGGTTCTTTGGCTCTACAGTGGCTATGCTGACCTGGTTCTCTTGCTCTACAGCGACTTTGCTGACTTGGTTCACTGGCTCTAAAGCAGCTCTGCTGACCTGATTCTGTGGCTCTACAGCGACTCTGCTGACCTGGTTCTCTGGCTCTACAGCGAATCTGCTGACTTGGCTCTCTGGCTCTAAAGCAGCTCTGCTGACCTGTTTCTGTGGCTCTACAGCAGCTCTGCTGACCTGGTTCTCTGGCTCTACAGCAGCTCTGCTGACCTGGTTCTCTGGCTCTAAAGCAGCTCTGCTGACATGGTTTCTCAGACTCTACAGCAGCTCTGTTGACCGGATTCTCTGGCTCTAGAGCAGCTCTGCTGACCTGGTTCTTTGGCTCTAGAGCAGCTCTGCTGACCTGGTTCTCTGGCTCTAAAGCAGCTCTGCTGACCTGGTTCTCTGGCTCTAAAGCGGCTCTGCTGACCTGGTTCTCTGGCTCTAAAGCGGCTCTGCTGACCTGGTTCTCTGGCTCTAAAGCAGCTCTGCTCACCTTATTCTCCGGCTCTAGAGCAGCTCTGCTGACCTGGTTCTCTGGCTCTACAACAGCTTTGTTGACCTTGTTCTCTGGCTCTATAGCGGCTCTGCTGACCTGGTTCTCTGGCTCTACAACGGCTCTGCTGACCAGGTTCTCAGGCTCTAGAGCAGCTCTGCTGACCTGGTTCTCTGGCTCTAAAGCAGCTCAGCTGACCTGGTTCTCTGGCTGTACAGCGGCTCTGCTGACCTGGTTCTCTGGCTCTAAAGCAGCTCTGCTGACCTTGTTCTCTTGCTCTAGAGTGACTCTGATAACCTGGTTCTATGGCTCTACAGCAACTCTGCTGACCTAGTTCTCCGGCTCTAGAGCAGCTCTGCTGACCTGGTTCTCTGGCTCTACAACGGCTTTGTTGACCTGGTTCTCTGGCTCTACAGCAGCTCTGCTGACCTGGTTCTCTGGCTCTACAACGGCTCTGCTGACCTGTTTCTCTGGCTCTACATCAGCTCTGCTGACCTAGTTCTCTGGCTCTAGAGCAGCTTTGTTGACCTGGTTCTCTGCCTCTAAAGCAGCTCTGCTGACCTGGTTCTATGGCACTAAAGTAGCTCTACTGACCTGGTTCTCTGGATCTAGAGCAGCTCTGCTGACCTGGTTCTCTGGCTCTAGAGCAGCTCTGCTGGCCTGGTTCTCTGTCTCTAATGTAGCTCTGCTGACCTGGTTCTCTGCCTCTACAAAGGCTTTGTTGACCTGGTTCTCTGGCACTACAGCAGCTCTGCTGACCTGGTTCTCTGGCTCTACAACGGCTCTGCTGACCTAGTTCTCTGGCTCTAGAGCAGCTCTGCTGACCTGGTTCTCTGTCTCTACAGCAACTCTGCTGACCTGGTTCTCTGGCTCTATTGTAGCTCTGCTGACTTGGTTCTCTCCCTCTAAAGCAGCTCTGCTGACCTCGTTCTATGGCACAAAAGTAGCTCTGCTGGCCTGGTTCTCTGGCTCTAGAGCAGCTCTGCTGACCTGGTTCTCTGGCTCTAGAGCAGCTCTGTTGACCTGGTTCTCTGGCTCTAATGTAGCTCTGCTGACTTGGTTCTCTCCCTCTAAAGCAGCTCTGCTGACCTGGTTTCTCTGGCTCTACAGCAGCTCTGCTGACCTGGTTCTCTGGCTCTTCAACGGCTCTGCTGACCTGTTTCTCTGGCTCTACAGCAGCTCTGCTGACCTAGTTCTCTGGCTCTAGAGCAGCTCTTTTGACCTGGTTCTCTGTCTCTACAGCAACTCTGCTGACCTCGTTCTATGGCACTAAAGTAGCTCTGCTGGCCTGGTTCTCTGGCTCTACAACGGCTCTGCTGTCCTGTTTCTCTGGCTCGACAGCAGCTCTGCTGACCTACTTCTCTGGCTCTAGAGCAGCTCTTTTGACCTGGTTCTCTGTCTCTACAGCAACTCTGCTGACCTCGTTCTATGGCACTAAAGTAGCTCTGCTGGCCTGGTTCTCTGGATCTAGAGCATCTATGCTGACCTTGTTCTTAGGCTCTAGAGCAGCTCTGCCGACCTGGTTATCTGGCTCTACAACAGCTTTGCTGACCTGGTTCTCTGGCTCTACAGCAGATCTGCTGACCTAGTTCTCTGGTTCTAGAGCAGCTCTGCTGACCTGGTTCTCTGGCTGAACCCGGCTCTGCTGACCTGGTTCTCTGGCTCTAAAGCAGCTCTGCTGACTTGGTTCTGTGGTTCTGAGGCTCTAAAGCGGCTCTGCTGACCTGGTTCTCTGGCTCTACAGCAGCTCTGTTGACCACGTTCTCTGGCTATAGATCAGCTCTGCTGACCTGGTTCTCTGGCTCTAAAGCAACTCTGCTGACCTGGTTCTCTGGCTATGGAGCATCTTTGCTGACCTGGTTCTCAGGCTGTACAACGGCTCTGCTGACCTGTTTCTCTGGCTCAACAGCAGCTCTGCTGACCTAGTTCTCTGGCTCTACAGCAGCTCTGCTGACCTGGTTCTATGGCACTAAAGTAGCTCTGCTGACCTGGTTCTCTGGCTCTAGAGCAGCCCTGCTGACCTGGTTCTCTGGCTCTAATGTAGCTCTGCGGACTTGGTTCTCTCCCTCTAAAGCAGCTCTGCTGACCTGGTTTCTCTGGCTCTACAGCAGCTCTGCTGGCCTGGTTCTCTGGATCTAGACCATCTATGCTGATCTGGTTCTGCGGCTCTAGAGCAGCTCTGCTGACCTGGTTCTCTGGCTCTACAACAGCTTTGCTGACCTGGTTCTCTGGCTCTACAGCAGCTCTGCTGACCTAGTTCTCTGGTTTTAGAGCAGCTCTGCTGACCTGGTTCTCTGGCTGTACACGGCTCTGCTGACCTGGTTCTCTGGCTCTACAGCGGCTCTGCTGACCTGGTTCTCTGGCTCTAAAGCAGCTCTGCTGACCTGTTTCTGTGGTTCTACAGCAGCTCTGCTGACCTGGTTCTTTGACTCTAAAGCGGCTCTGCTGACCTGGTTCTCTGGCTCTAAAGCAGCTCTGCTGACTTGGTTCTCTGGTTCTGTGGCTCTAAAGCGGCTCTGCTGACCTGGTTCTCTGGCTCTACAGTAGCTCTGCTGACCTAGTTCTCTGGCTCTAGAGCAGCTCTGCTGACCTGGTTCTCTGGCTCAAAAGCAGCTCTGCTGACCTGTTTCTATGGCACTAAAGTAGCTCTACTGACCTGGTTCTCTGGATCTAGAGCAGCTCTGCTGACCTGGTTCTCTGGCTCTAGAGCAGCTCTGATGGCCTGGTTCTCTGTCTCTAATGTAGCTCTGCTGACCTGGTTCTCTGCCTCTACAAAGGCTTTGTTGACCTGGTTCTCTGGCACTACAGCAGCTCTGCTGACCTGGTTCTCAGGCTCTACAATGGCTCTGCTGACCTGTTTCTCTGGCTCTACAGCAGCTCTGCTGACCTAGTTCTCTGGCTCTAGAGCAGCTCTGCTGACCTGGTTCTCTGTCTCTACAGCAACTCTGCTGACCTGGTTCTCTGGCTCTAATGTAGCTCTGCTGACTTGGTTCTCTCCCTCTAAAGCAGCTCTGCTGACCTCGTTCTATGGCACAAAAGTAGCTCTGCTGGCCTGGTTCTCTGGCTCTAGAGCAGCTCTGCTGACCTGGTTCTCTGGCTCTAGAGCAGCTCTGCTGACCTGGTTCTCTGGCTCTAATGTAGCTCTGCTGACTTGGTTCTCTCCCTCTAAAGCAGCTCTGCTGACCTGGTTTCTCTGGCTCTACAGCAGCTCTGCTGACCTGGTTCTCTGGCTCTTCAATGGCTCTGCTGACCTGTTTCTCTGGCTCTAGAGCAGCTCTGCTGACCTGGTTCTCTGGCTCTAATGTAGCTCTGCTGACTTGGTTCTCTCCCTCTAAAGCAGCTCTTTTGACCTGGTTCTCTGTCTCTACAGCAACTCTGCTGACCTCGTTCTATGGCACTAAAGTAGCTCTGCTGGCCTGGTTCTCTGGCTCTACAACGGCTCTGCTGTCCTGTTTCTCTGGCTCGACAGCAGCTCTGCTGACCTACTTCTCTGGCTCTAGAGCAGCTCTTTTGACCTGGTTCTCTGTCTCTACAGCAACTCTGCTGACCTCGTTCTATGGCACTAAAGTAGCTCTGCTGGCCTGGTTCTCTGGATCTAGAGCATCTATGCTGACCTTGTTCTTAGGCTCTAGAGCAGCTCTGCCGACCTGGTTATCTGGCTCTACAACAGCTTTGCTGACCTGGTTCTCTGGCTCTACAGCAGATCTGCTGACCTAGTTCTCTGGTTCTAGAGCAGCTCGGCTGACCTGGTTCTCTGGCTGAACCCGGCTCTGCTGACCTGGTTCTCTGGCTCTAAAGCAGCTCTGCTGACTTGGTTCTGTGGTTCTGTGGCTCTAAAGCGGCTCCGCTGACCTGGTTCTCTGGCTCTACAGCAGCTCTGTTGACCACGTTCTCTGGCTATAGATCAGCTCTGCTGACCTGGTTCTCTGGCTCTAAAGCAACTCTGCTGACCTGGTTCTCTGGCTATCGAGCATCTTTGCTGACCTGGTTCTCAGGCTGTACAACGGCTCTGCTGACCTGTTTCTCTGGCTCAACAGCAGCTCTGCTGACCTAGTTCTCTGGCTCTACAGCAGATCTGCTGACCTGGTTCTATGGCACTAAAGTAGCTCTGCTGACCTGGTTCTCTGGCTCTAGAGCAGCTCTGCTGACCTGGTTCTCTTGTTCTAGAGCAGCTCTGCTGACCTGGTTCTCTGGCTCTAATGTAGCTCTGCGGACTTGGTTCTCTCCCTCTAAAGCAGCTCTGCTGACCTGGTTTCTCTGGCTCTACAGCAGCTCTGCTGGCCTGGTTCTCTGGATCTAGACCATCTATGCTGATCTGGTTCTGCGGCTCTAGAGCAGCTCTGCTGACCTGGTTCTCTGGCTCTACAACAGCTTTGCTGACCTGGTTCTCTGGCTCTACAGCAGCTCTGCTGACCTAGTTCTCTGGTTTTAGAGCAGCTCTGCTGACCTGGTTCTCTGGCTGTACACGGCTCTGCTGACCTAGTTCTCTGGCTCTACAGCGGCTCTGCTGACCTGGTTCTCTGGCTCTAAAGCAGCTCTGCTGACCTGTTTCTGTGGCTCTACAGCAGCTCTGCTGACCTGGTTCTTTGACTCTAAAGCGGCTCTGCTGACCTGGTTCTCTGGCTCTAAAGCAGCTCTGCTGACTTGGTTCTCTGGTTCTGTGGCTCTAAAGCGGCTCTGCTGACCTGGTTCTCTGGCTCTACAGTAGCTCTGCTGACCTAGTTCTCTGGCTCTAGAGCAGCTCTGCTGACCTGGTTCTCTGGCTCAAAAGCAGCTCTGCTGACCTGGTTTCTCTGGCTCTACAGCAGCTCTGCTGGCCTGGTTCTCTGGCTCTAGAGCAGCTCTGCTGACCTGGTTCTCTGGCTCTACAGCAGCTCTGCTGACCTGGTCCTCTGGCTCTAAAGCAGCTATGCTGACCTGGTTCTCTCCCTCTAAAGCAGCTCTGCTGACCTGGTTTATCTGGCTCTACAGCAGCTCTGCTGGCCTGGTTCTCTGACTCTAGAGCAGTTCTGCTGACCTGGTTCTCTGGCTCTACAACAGCTTTGCTGACCTTGTTCTCTGGCTCTAGAGCAGCTCTGCTGACCTGGTTCTCTGGCTCTACAACGGCTCTGCTGACCTGGTTCTCTGGCTCTACAGCAACTCTGCTGACCTGGTTCTCTGCCTCTAAAGCAGCTCTGCTGACCTGGTTCTCTGGCTCTAGATCAGCTCTGCTGACCTGGTTCTCTGGCTCTAAAGCAACTCTGCTGACCTAGTTCTATGGCTGTAGAGCAGCTCTGCTGACCTGGTTCTCTGGCTCTAGAGTGACTCTGCTGACCTGGTTCTCTGGCTCTAAAGCAGCTCTGCTGACCTGGCTCTCTGGCTCTAGAGTGACTCTGCTGACCTGGTTCTCTGGCTCTAAAGCAGCTCTGCTGACCTGGCTCTCTGGCTCTAAAGCAGCTCTGCTGACCTGGTTCTCTGACTCTAAAGCAGCTCTGCTGACCTGGTTCTCTGGCTCTAGATCAGCTCTGCTGACCTGGTTCTCTGGCTCTAAAGCAACTCTGCTGACCTGGTTCTCTGGCTCTAGAGCAGCTTTGCTGACCTGGTTCTCAGGTCGTACAACGGCTCTGCTGATCTAGTTCTCTGGCTGTACAGCAGCTCTCCTGACCTGGTTCTCTGGCTCTATAGCGGCTCTGCTGACCTGGTTCTCTGGCTCTACAGCGACTCTGCTGACCTGTTTCTGTGGCTCTACAGCGACTCTGCTGACCTGGTTCTCTGGCTCTACAGCAGCTCTGCTGACCTGGTTTTATGGCACTAATGTAGCTGACCTGGTTCTCTCCCTCTAAAGCAGCTTTGCTGACCTGGTTCTCAGGCTCTAGAGCAGCTCTGCTGACTTGGTTCTCTGGCTCTAAAGCAGCTCTGCTGACCTGGTTCTCTGGCTCTAGAGCAGCTCTGCTGACCTGGTTCTCTGGCTCTACAACGCCTTTGTTGACCTGGTTCTCTGGCTCTACAGCAGCTCTGCTGACCTGGTTCTCTGGCTCTATAACGGCTCTGCTGACCTGTTTCTCTCACTCTACAGCAGCTCTGCTGACCTGGTTCTCTGGCTCTAGAGCAGCTCGGCTGATCTGGCTCTCTGGCTCTAGAGCAGCTCTGCTGATCTGGTTCTCGGGCTCTATTGTAGCTTTGCTGACCTGGTTCTCTCCCTCTAAAGCAGCTCTGCTGACCTGGTTTCTCTGGCTCTACAGCAGCTCTGCTGGCCTGCTTCTCAGGATCTAGAGCATCTCTGCTTATCTGTTTGTTAGGCTCTAGAGCAGGTCTGCTGACCTGGTTTTCTGGCTCTACAACAGCTCTGCTGACCTAGTTCTCTGGTTCTAGAGCAGCTCTGCTGACCTGGTTCTCTGGCTCTACAGCGGCTCTGCTGACCTGGTTCTTAGGCTCTAGAGCAGCTCTGCTGACCTGGTTCTCTGGCTCTACAGCAGCTCCGCTGACCTAGTTCTCTGGTTCTAGAGCAGCTCTGCTGACCTGGTTCTCTGGCTGTACATGGCTCTGCTGACCTGGTTCTCTGGCTCTACCGCGGCTCTGCTGACCTCTTTCTCTGGCTCTAAAGCAGCTCTGCTGACCTGTTTCTGTGGCTCTACAGCAGCTCTGCTGACCTGGTTCTTTGGCTCTACAGCGACTCTGCTGACCTGGTTCTCTGGCTCTACAACGGCTCTGCTGACCTATATCTTTGGCTCTAGAGCAGCTCTTTTGACATGGTTCTCTGTCTCTACAGCAACTCTTCTGACCTGGTTCTCCCCCTCTAAAGCAGCTCTGCTGACCTGGTTTCTTAGGCTCTACAGCAGCTCTGCTGGCCTGGTTCTCTGGCTCTAGAGCAGCTCTGCTGACCTGGTTCTTAGGCTCTAGAGCAGCTCTGCTAACCTGGTTCTCTGGCTCTACAACAGCTTTGCTGACCTGGTTCTCTGGCTCTACAGCAGCTCTGCTGACCGGGTTCTCTGGCTCTACAAAGGCTCTGCTAACCTGTTTCTCTGGCTCTAAAGCAGATTTGCTAACCAGGTTCTCCGGCTCTACAACGGCTCTGCTGACCTGGTTCTCTGGCCCTAAAGCAGCTCTGCTGAGCTGGTTCTATGGCTCTACAGCAGCTCTGTTGACCTGGTTCACTGGCTCTAAAGCAGCTCTGTTGACCTGGTTCTGTGGCTCTACAGCAGCTCTGCTTACCTAGTTCTCTGGCTCTAGAGCGGCTTTGCTGACCTGGTTCTCTGGCTCTACAACGGCTCTGCTGACCTGGTTCTCTGGCTCTAAAGCAGCTCTGATGACCTGGTTCTCTGGCTCTAAAGCAGCTCTGCTGACCTGGTTCTTTGGCTGTAAAGCAGCTCTGCTGACCTGTTTCTGTGGCTCTAGAGCGGCTCTGGCTCTGCTGACCTAGTTCTCTGGCTCTAGAGCAGCTCTGCTGACCTGGTTCTCTGGCTCAAAAGCAGATCTACTGACCTGGTTCTCTGGCTCTAGAGCAGCTCTGCTGACCTGTTTCTCTGGCTCTAATGTAGCTCTGCTGACTTGGTTCTCTCCCTCTAAAGCAGCTCTGCTGACCTGGTTTCTCTGGCTCTACAGCGGCTCTGCTGGCCTGGTTCTCTGGATCTAGAGCATCTATGCTGATCTGGTTCTTAGGCTCTAGAGCAGCTCTGCTGACCTGGTTCTCTGGCTCTACAACAGCTTTGCTGAACTGGTTCTCTGGCTCTACAGCAGCTCTGCTGACCTAGTTCTCTGGTTTTAGAGCAGCTCTGCTGACCTGGTTCTCTGGCTGTACCCGGCTCTGCTGACCTGGTTCTCTGGCTCTACAGCGGCTCTGCTGACCTGGTTCTCTGGCTCTACAGTAGATCTGCTGACCTAGTTCTCTGGCTCTAGAGCAGCTCTGCTGACCTGGTTCTCTGGCTCAAAAGCAGCTCTACTGACCTGGATCTCTGGCTCTACAACAGCTTTGCTGAACTGGTTCTCTGGCTCTAGAGCAGCTCTTCTGACCTGGTTCTCTGGCTCTACAGCAGCTCTGCTGACCTGGTCCTCTGGCTCTAAAGCAGCTCTGCTGACCTGGTTCTCTCCCTCTAAAGCAGCTCTGCTGACCTGGTTTCTCTGGCTCTACAGCAGCTCTGCTGGCCTGGTTCTCTGACTCTAGAGCAGTTCTGCTGACCTGGTTCTCTGGCTCTACAACAGCTTTGCGGACCTTGTTCTCTGGCTCTAGTGCAGCTCTGCTGACCTGGTTCTCTGGCTCTACAACGGCTCTGCTGACCTGGTTCTCTGGCTCTACAGCAGCTCTGCTGACCTGGTTCTCTGCCTCTAAAGCAGCTCTGCTGACCTGGTTCTCTGGCTCTAGATCAGCTCTGCTGACCTGGTTCTCTGGCTCTAAAGCAACTCTGCTGACCTGGTTCTCTGGCTCTAGAGCAGCTTTGCTGACCTGGTTCTCAGGCTGTACAACGGCTCTGCTGATCTAGTTCTCTGGCTGTACAGCAGCTCTGCTGACCTGGTTCTCTGGCTCTATAGCGGCTCTGCTTACCTGGTTCTCTGGCTCTACAGCGACTCTGCTAACCTGTTTCTGTGGCTCTACAGCGACTCTGCTGACATGGTTCTCTGGCTCTGCAGCAGCTCTGCTGACCTGGTTCTATGGCACTAATGTAGCTGACCTGGCTCTCTCCCTCTAAAGCAGCTCTGCTGACCTGGTTCTCTGCCTCTAAAGCAGCTCTGCTGACCTGGTTCTCTGGCTCTAGATCAGCTCTGCTGACCTGGTTCTCTGGCTCTAAAGCAACTCTGCTGACCTGGTTCTCTGGCTCTAGAGCAGCTTTGCTGACCTGGTTCTCAGGCTGTACAACGGCTCTGCTGATCTAGTTCTCTGGCTGTACAGCAGCTCTGCTGACCTGGTTCTCTGGCTCTATAGCGGCTCTGCTGACCTGGTTCTCTGGCTCTACAGTGACTCTGCTGACCTGTTTCTGTGGCTCTACAGCGACTCTGCTGACCTGGTTCTCTGGCTCTACAGCAGCTCTGCTGACCTGGTTCTATGGCACTAATGTAGCTGACCTGGTTCTCTCCCTCTAAAGCAGCTCTGCTGACCTGTTTCTCTGGCTCTAAAGCAACTCTGCTGACCTGGTTCTCTGGCTGTACAGCGGCTCTGCTGACCTGGTTCTCTGGCTCTACAACGGCTTTGTTGACCTGGTTCTCTGGCTCTACAGCAGCTCTGCTGACCTGGTTCTCTGGCTCTACAAGGGCTCTGCTGACCTGTTTCTCTGGCTCTACAGCAGCTCTGCTGACGTGGTTCTCTGGCTCTAGAGCAGCTCTGCTGACCTGGTTCTCTGGCTCTAGAGCAGCTCTGCTGATCTGGTTCTCTGGCTCTACAGCAGCTCTGCTGGCCTGCTTCTCAGGATCTAGAGCATCTCTGCTTATCTGGTTCTTAGGCTCTAGAGCAGCTCTGCTGACCTGGTTCTCTGGCTCTACAGCAGCTCTGCTGACCTAGTTCTCTGGTTCTAGAGCAGCTCTGCTGACCTGGTTCTCTGGCTGTTCACGGCTCTGCTGACCTGGTTCTTTGGCTCTACAGCGGCTCTGCTGACCTGGTTCTTAGGCTCTAGAGCAGCTCTGCTGACCTGGTTCTCTGGCTCTACAGCAGCTCTGCTGACCTAGTTCTCTGGTTCTAGAGCAGCTCTGCTGACCTGGTTCTCTGGCTGTACACGGCTCTGCTGACCTGGTTCTCTGGCTCTACAGCGGCTGTGCTGACCTCTTTCTCTGGCTCTAAAGCAGCTCTGCTGACCTGTTTCTGTGGCTCTACAGCAGCTCTGCTGACCTGGTTCTCTGGCTCTACAGCGACTCTGCTGACCTGGTTCTCTGGCTCTACAGCGACTTTGCTGACTTTGTTCACTGGCTCTAAAGCAGCTCTGCTGACCTGTTTCTGTGGCTCTACAGCGACTTTGCTGACCTGGTTCTCTGGCTCTACAGCGACTTTGCTGACTTGGTTCACTGGCTCTAAAGCAGCTCTGCTGACCTGATTCTGTGGCTCTACAGCGACTCTGCTGACTTGGCTCTCTGGCTCTAAAGCAGCTCTGCTGACCTGGTTCTCTGGTTCTATAGCAACTCTGCTGACCTGGTTCTCTGGCTCTACAGCAGCTCTGCTGACCTGTTTCTGTGGCTCTACAGCAGTTCTGCTGACCTGGTTCTCTGGCTCTACAGCAGCTCTGCTGACCTGGTTCTCTGGCTTTATAGCAGCTCTGCTGAACTGTGTCTCTGGCTCTATTGCAGCTCCGCTGACCTGGTTCTCTGGCTCTACAGCAGCTCTGCTGACCTGGTTCTCTGGCTCTAAAGCAGCTCTGCTGACCTTTGCTCCGGCTCTAGAGCAGCTCTGCTGACCTGGTGGTCTGGCTCTACAACGGCTTTGTTGACCTGGTTCTCTGGCTCTATAGCGGCTCTGCTGACCTGGTTCTCTGGCTCTACAACGGCTCTGCTGACCTGGTTCTCAGGCTCTAGAGCAGCTCTGCTGACCTGGTTCTCTGGCTCTAAAGCAGCTCAGCTGACCTGGTTCTCTGGCTGTACAGCGGCTCTGCTAACCTGGTTCTCTGGCTCTAAAGCAGCTCTGCTGACCTGGTTCTCTGGCTCTAGAGTGACTCTGCTCACCTGGTTCTATGGCTCTACAGCAGCTCTACTGACCTAGTTCTCCGGCTCTAGAGCAGCTCTGCTGACCTGGTTCTCTGGCTCTACAACGGCTTTGTTGACCTGGTTCTCTGGCTCTACAGCAGCTCTGCTGACCTGGTTCTCTGGCTCTACAACGGCTCTGCTGACCTGTTTCTCTGGCTCTACATCAGCTCTGCTGACCTAGTTCTCTGGCACTAGAGCAGCTCTGTTGACCTGGTTCTCTGCCTCCAAAGCAGCTCTGCTGACCTGGTTCTAGGGCACTAAAGTAGCTATACTGACCTGGTTCTCTGGCTCTAGAGAAGCTCTGCTGACCTGGTTCTCTGGCTCTAGAGCAGCTCTGCTGGCCTGGTTCTCTGTCTCTAATGTAGCTCTGCTGACCTGGTTCTCTCCCTCTAAAGCAGCTCTCCTGACCTGGTGCACTGGCTCTAGAGCAGCTTTGCTGACCTGGTTCTTTGGCTCTAGAGCAGCTCTGCTGACCTGGTTCTCTGGCTTTGAAGCAACTGTGCTGACCTGGTTCTCTGTCTCTAGAGAACCTTTGCTGACCAGGTTCTCAGGCTGTACAATGGCTCCGCTGGCCTGGTTCTTTGGCTGTAGAGCAACTCTGCTGACCTTGTTCTCTGGCTGTACAACAGCTCTGCAGACCTGGTTCTCTGGCTCTATAGCTGCTCTGCTGACCTGGTTCTCTGTCTCTACGACGGCTCTGCTGACCTAGTTCAATGGCTCTAGAGCAGCTCTTTTGACCTGGTTCTCTGTCTCTACAGCAACTCTGCTGACCTGGTTCTATGGCACTAAAGTAGCTCTGCTTGCCTGGTTCTCTGGCTCTAGAGCAGCTCTGCTGACCTGGTGTAGGAGAGTAGGATCTGCACTTGTGTTGCCCCCACTTTTTTTCTGATGTATACACTGGTTTCTGGCTATAGTCTGGCTGGGTCCCTGCTAATCAGGGCCCCAGTCTAACTGATCTCTCTAAACAACTTGGTGTGTATATTAGATGCACTAGTGATTGGATACTGTGGTACCTTATGAGCCCCTAGTATATGGTACCTTAGGTACCTAGGGCATTGGTACTTCACAGGCCTACCAGGGGCTGCAGCATGTATTATGGCACCCCTGGGAAGCACTCACAATCTGACACCACAGGCCTGCTACTGCAGCCTGTGTGAGGTAGTGTTAGCACTCCTCACTGAGGTATAGGTTCCTATATCTCACCATACACACACATATAAACCTATCAGTCACCCCTATGGTAGGCCCTATCAATCCCAAGGGCAGGGTGCATGGTTTACTATGTGAGGGGGTGCTTCTGCCTGAGCAGGACCCCTCTGCAGCTGGCAGAGTCTATTCTCTGCTGCTGTTTGTGGATGCGGTTAAACCATACACTCTTAAGTGCATTATAACCTCGCGGTAAATGCTAACTTTGGAATGACTGCATCAAAACATGTCGTGTTTGGTGTCAAACAACTTGGAATCCTACCCCCACACCAGTAACTGGTGTGGGAGTAGGATCCCACCCTTCTAGAGGGGACGACATGTACCCACTGTACTACACGGTAGAAATCTTTCAGAGCCCTGGCATCACAAAATGGATGCCACCAGCACAGACACCGGGCTGCCCTCCTGCTGCTGACCGAAACTCGCAGTGGAGGGAGCCCAACAAAGGGTTTCCTGTCACAGGGAGGTGTCACCACCTCCCAGACAGGATTTAGTGTATTGGAGCTGGGTGGGTGCACTCTTAGAGTGCTTTGAAGTCCTGCACTGGGGGAGCAGTAGGCTCCTCTGTGCATATGCCAGCTCAAACCGGTTCAGGGGCTACCTGCCCCTGCTCTGGCGTGAAACTGGACAAAAGGAAGTGGGTGTAACCACCCACTACCCTGACCCTCCTAGAGGAGTGGTCATAGAGCTAGTCCCTCCCATCTTTTCACTATAAGATACCACACATTGCAAATGCAATTTAGATTACACCTGGACGACGCTCAACTAAGAACAATCCTGGCCCTTCGACGTTCCACTATCTCTGGAAGACTGAAGAATCTCCCTTGGAGTCAAGGAGTGACTCCACTGCTTGGCAAGCACCAAAACTCTCTACAAAGGTTGCAAACTTTACCGCTCCCGCCGGAGCCCGAAGTCCCTGCGTCCCCTGAAGCAGATTTCCTGACCTCTCGATGGCCATTTTGAGTCCCCAGCGAAGCTGTTGCATCTGGACCCCACGAGTGACGAGGAAAAGCAATACCAGGGAACCGTGCACTGATTTCGAGTGCAAGCCCTAAACTACGTCCAACGAAGTTGTGCTTTGGACCACTTGTTGTCCAAGTCCCTAACAGGTCTAGTACCGAATTTCAGCGGCCTACCCCGTCCCGAGTGACCGTGGGCTGTTGTTAAACTTTTCCTGCAAAGGCGTCTTCGCGGTTGCTTGCCCGTTGGCTAGTAACTCACCTGAAGACTTCCACATCGATTCCAAGGGCTCACCTGGTTGCTCTGGGCCTGCCCTCACTTACCCTCGCTGGGTAAGCCCATCAGACCTTGCTGGTCTGCACCATTACCAATCATCACTTCACACGAGACTTGTGGCTGCCAAAGCTTGTTGCTCCAATCCGGGTGCCGACACCGTCGACAGCTGCAGACGTCATGGGACCTCCGGAATCCAGCTGCTGGTCATCGTCGAGCCTTCCTGGACCTCATGAGCGAAGAGACAAAACACCATCACTGACCTGAAGAGACGGGACAGCTGTGGTCATCCATCTTGCTGGACACCGGTCACTGGCAAGTGACTTTGAACTCTGTCCCCTCAATTTCTAGGTCTTCTGCAACTCCAATCCATCGTCGGATTCGAACGGACACCTCTCCAGTCGTCACAAGCAGCAAGTATCCAGTGATCTCCATTGGAAACAGCATCGCGACCCGACACCAAAGGACACCTATGCACCCGGCTTCCCTGGGTGAGGTAACTCGTGCACTCCAGTGCCCAAGTGTGTGTTGGCTCTCGAAATACTTACCCTGTAAGTTGCTTGCCTGTTGACTTTTGCGAAGTGCCCTAGAACTGTAAAATACAAACCGTGACATTTGCCATTAAAACGCATTGAAAACCCGCGTGTGTGTTTAGACACTGCACGCGTCTCCTGTGGGCTGATTAATTACCTGCTAACACTGCAGAAGTGAAGCCCCAGCGATTCCCAAGGCCCTAGGCCTCTTACTTTTGCAAGTCGAGTTTGTTAACCCACTATTTTAGTATATGGTCTGGTATGCCGCTAGGGCTACAGCCATATTTGTGCTTAATTTATTGAGAACTGTTGATCTTTTGAATGTTTACCTGGCTCTAATCTCATAAAGAGATTAGTAGAGTATATTTAGAAATAAATACATATATATTTGATATATATACCTGTGTGGTGTCTTCATTTGGTAATTCGAGAGATTATAAGGTAAAACAAGCTGCTTTACATTCCTCAGAGACTTAGCCTGAAGGCTGCTCTCCACAGCTACCACTAGGATAGCTTTCTTTAAAAGGTTGTCTTTAAACCTATCTACCAAGAGTCGAATTGGACTGGTGCAAGGTGGCCACTATAACTAGTGACCAGCATATGCCAGGCCAACTTCTCTCATTGGTGGGCAGCGTGTGGGATTGCAGCTTGCCATTGTTTTACCAGAAAATCTCTATTTGAATTACTAACTGAAAACCACTTAAGGTACTCAAGGTACATATAAAGTCAAGCTAGTATCAATAAGTTCTACTGAACTTAGAGCTGTTTGTGAAGGGACAAGCACACCCTTGCTACAGCTCAAGCTAGGTCCAGTAGGCCTCAACTAGTGTAGGTAGTACAACATTGCACAACACTAGTATGTCTCACCATGGTGGAGCCAGTGGGTCTACCCCATCTCAGTACAAAGATATAGCCTACACTGAACTGAAGGCCTTATGCTTTGAAAGAAATCTGAGGGTGGGCAGGAGTCCCTCATCACAACACCTGATAGATCTGTTAGTAGCAGATGACCTGAGACAAGCTCTAGGAGCTAGTGGGTCTGCATCAGGGGGTGGGTCACACATAGTCTCTGGGTCTGATGATGACAATCAAGATGACCTGGACTCTGTGGGTGAAGGGCCAGACCCAGAAGGGTCTGAAGAGAATAGAGGAAATCTCCCTAAGAGAACTGACAGAGTGGGAGACAGGCCTAGGTCCCTCTCAAGGGACTCTGACAGGTCATATCACTCTGGAAGAGAATCTATTCCACAGAGGAACTCCAACTTTCCCAGGGAGACCTCCTCTGAAAGAAGGTTCAAGATGCTCCAGTATGAGGAAGCTAGGCTTGCCCTCAGAACCAAGCAATTGGCCTTAGATAGGGAAGCCTTCGAGCTCCAAAGAGCTTCAAAGAAGGAGGGGTTAGATACCCCTGGTGGCAGCAACAGTGTCTCTAGAGGCAGAGATTACATGCCAGATCATAGGAACCTGTCCAAGGTTGTTCCTCCCTACCAGAGTAGCGATGATATCCACAAATGGATAACTGCTATGGAGAGGGCCTGTAAAGTTCAACAGGTCCCCCAGAAACAGTGGGCAGCAATCTTGTGGCTCTCCTTTTCAGACAAAGGGAGAGACAAGCTCCTCACTGTTAAGAGGATGATAATGATTATGAAGCCCTGAAGAGTGCTTTGATAGATGGGTTTGGCTTAACCACTGAACAGTACAGGTTGAAGTTCAGAGACACCCAGAAAGCACAGACTCAGGATTGGACTGACTTTGTTGATTGTGCAACCAAGGCTCTAGAAGGTTGGCTGGTGGGTAGTAGAGTAACTGACTTTAAGGGATTGTACAATCTTATAATGAGAGAACAGATCCTTAATAATTGCCAGAACCAGTTGTTGCATCAGTACCTGGTGGACTCTGATCTGACCTCTCCCCAAGAATTGGGAAAGAAGGCAGACAAATGGGTCAGAACCAGGGTGAGGCAGAAAAACCAGAACCAAGGTGGTGACACTAAGAAGCAAGATCCTAAAGGCTCAGATAAGGGTCGGGATAAATTTAAAGATCAGAAGTCTTCACCAGGGCCCCAAAAATCTGCATCTGGTGGGGAGTCACAATCTGCAAAGGGAAAACGCCAAAAGAAGCCCTGGTGCAAATTCTGTAAACAGAAAGGGCACTGGACTTCTGAATGTACAAAGTCCAAAGACCAAACCACCACCACTCCAGCCCCTAAGGCAAATGTTCCCCCTAGTGCAGCAAGTGGTGGAGGTAATACTCAGAATAAGGGTGTAGTAGGGTTGACCCTGGGTTCTGATGTGGACTCTGGCCTAGTCAGAGTACCAACACAGGCAATGCTAGTTTGTGAGGGAGACTTTGATATGTCCTTCCTAGTGAGCCCCAGTAATCTGGGCAAATACAAACAGCAGCCTATCATAAATGGCAAACAGGCTTTGGCATTTAGGGACACAGGTGCTAGTGTCACCATGGTGGCAGAGGACCTAGTGGACCCTACACAGATCATCCTGGGTGAAATGTACCAGGTAACCAATGCAAGCAACACCAGGACCAACCATAGCCTGGCTGTTGTGAATTTCTCCTGGGGAGGGGTAACTGGCCTCAAAAAGGTAGTAGTTAGTGCAGACCTCCCTGTCGAATGTTTGTTGGGGAATGATCTAGAGACTTCAGCCTGGTCTGAAGTAGAATTATGGACTCATGCTGAGATGTTGGGCATAACTGCAGAGGTATTTGCTGTGACCAGGTCACAAGCCAAAATGCATAAAGCTGAACCAGCTCTGGATCCCGAAACTATGGACCAGGTGCTACCCAAGAGGAAGAGCAGTAGGGTTAAGGCTGGGCCTTCCCCTCTGTCTCAGATCTCAGATTCCCCTCCTGAGGGAGGAGAAGCAGAGCCTGTAGAAGGAACTGCCCCAGAGGAACTTGAGCCTGGTCAGGTTGAGTTCTTAGGGGCAGGGGGCCCTTCCAGGGAAGATCTGAGCAAAGAGCAACAGTGCTGCTCCACTCTTGAACCCCTCAGACAGCTGGCTGCTGCTGAGGCTGCTGGGAGTGCTAGTGGGTCCAATAAGGTTTATTGGGATGAGGGGCTCCTATATTCTGAGGCTAGAGATCCTACCCCTGGAGCCACCAGGAGGCTGGTAATTCCTCAGAAGTTTAGGGGGTTCCTCTTGACCCTAGCACATGATATCCCATTGGCAGGACACTTGGGCCAAAACAAGACCTGGGACAGGCTTGTACCACATTTTCATTGGCCACACATGTCTGAAGACACAAAGGAGTTTTGTCGCTCCTGTGTCACTTGTCAAGCCAGTGGCAAGACAGGTGGCACCACAAAGGCCCTCCTGATACCACTACCTGTGGTGGGGGTTCCCTTTGAAAGGGTAGGGATTGACATTGTTGGTCCCCTTGACTCACCAACAGCATCTGGGCACAGATTTATACTGGTGGTAGTGGATCATGCCACCAGGTATCCAGAAGCTATACCCCTAAGGACTACCACAGCTCCTGTGGTAGCAAGAGCCCTCATTGGAGTTTTCTCCAGAGTGGGTTTCCCAAAGGAGGTCATCTCTGACAGAGGTTCTAACTTTATGTCAGGATATCTAACTGCAATGTGGAAGGAGTGTGGTGTAAACTACAAATTCACTACTCCCTATCACCCAAAATGCAATGGGTTAGTTGAGAGATTCAACAAAACCCTAAAGGGAATGATTAAAGGACTCCCAGAGAAGCTTAGGCGAAAATGGGACCTTTTACTTCCCTGCCTTCTGTTTGCATACACAGAGGTTCCTCAGAAGGGGGTTGGCTACAGCCCTTTTGAACTTCTGTTTGGGCACCCTGTTAGAGGACCATTATGTCTGGTGAAGGAGGGATGGGAGTTACCTCTCAAACCTCCCAAACAAGATGTAGTGGACTATGTACTTGGTCTCCGCTCCAGGATGGCTGAGTACATGAAGAAGGCCAGTAAAAACCTTGAGGCATGTCAAGAACTCCAAAAAGCTTGGGATGACCAAAAGGCTGTCTTGACTGTTTACCAGCCAGGCTAGAAAGTGTGGGTGGTGGAGCCTGTGGCCCCAGCAGCTCTCCAGGACAAATGAAGTGGCCCCCATACAATTGTTGAAAAGAAGGGAGAGGTCACCTACTTGGTAGATCTTGGCACTCCCAGGAGCCCCCTTAGGGTGCTCCATGTCAACAGACATAAAGCATATGTGGACAGGGCTGACATGAGCTTGCTCATGGCAACTGATGAGGACCAGGAGGAGGAGAGTGACCCTCTCCCTGACCTGCTCTCACAGAACCCTGAAGATGGGTCAGTTGATGGTGTTGCTTTGGCAAGCAGCCTCACTGAACATCAACAAACTGAATGTAGACAAGTGCTACAGCAGTTTAGACATATGTTTAGCCTGACCCCAAGTCAGACTTCCTGGTGCACCCATGAGGTGGACACTGGAGACAGTCTGCCTGTAAAGAGTAAAATCTACAGGCAACCTGACCATGTCAGGGACTGTATCAGGACTGAAGTCCAGACAATGTTGGAGCTAGGTGTTATTGAGCCCTCAGATAGCCCTTGGGCTAGCCCAGTAGTACTTGTCCCAAAACCTCACACCCAGGGCGGTAAGAAAGAGATGAGGTTTTGTGTTGACTACAGGGGCCTCAATGCAGTCACCAGGACTGATGCCTACCCCATACCAAGGGCAGATGAACTAATAGACACTTTGGCCTCAGCCAAGTATCTCAGTACATTTGACCTTACAGCAGGCTATTGGCAAATCAAGTTAGCTGATGATGCCAAGGCAAAAACAGCATTTTCGACCCCTGGTGGGCACTATCACTTTGTGGTAATGCCCTTTGGTTTGAAGAATGCACCTGCCACATTTCAGAGGTTGGTGAATAAAGTTCTGACTGGTATGGAAACCTATTGCTCAGCATATCTTGATGATATTGCTGTCTATAGTTCCACCTGGCAGGATCACCTGGTCCACCTCAGGAATTTACTGGAGGCCCTGCAGAAAGCAGGCCTCACTATCAAGGCCACTAAGTGCCAGATAGGGCAGAGTCAGGTTGTGTACCTGGGCCACCTTGTAGGTCGAGGCCAGGTTCAACCATTGCAGAGCAAGATCCAGACCATAATGGACTGGGTAGCTCCAACCACCCAGACACCGGTGAGAGCCTTCTTGGGCCTGACTGGGTTTTACAGGAGGTTTGTTAAGGGTTATGGATCTATAGTGACCCCCTTGAATGATCTTACCTCCAAGAAAATGCCAAAAAAGGTTCAGTGGACAGCTAGCTGTCAAAAGGCATTTGATGACCTCAAGCAGGCAATGTGCACTGCCCCCATCTTACAGAGTCCAGATTACAAAAAGAAGTTCATTGTCCAAACAGATGCTTCAGAGGTGGGTGTGGGAGCTGTACTGTCTCAACTTAATAATGAAGGTCAAGACCAGCCAGTAGCTTTTATAAGCAGAAGGCTGACCCCTAGAGGGAAACGTTGGTCAGCTATTGAGAGGGAGGCCTTTGCTATGGTTTGGGCCCTGAAGAAGCTGAGGCCATACTTGTTTGGCACTCACTTCATAGTTCAGACTGACCATAAGCCCCTCCTATGGCTCAAACAGATGAAAGGTGAAAATCCTAAACTGCTCATGTGGTCCATTTCCCTACAGGGGATGGACTATACAGTGGAACATAGACCTGGGATCCAACATGCCAATGCAGATGGACTCTCAAGGTATTTCCACTTAGAACATGAAGACTCAACTGGTCAAGGTTAGTTTAATGTCCCTGCGTTTGGGGGGGGGGATGTTTAGGAGAGTAGGATCTGCACTTGTGTTGCCCCCACTTTTTTTCTGATGTATACACTGGTTTCTGGCTATAGTCTGGCTGGGTCCCTGCTAATCAGGGCCCCAGTCTAACTGATCTCTCTAAACAACTTGGTGTGCATATTAGATGCACTAGTGATTGGATACTGTGGTACCTTATGAGCCCCTAGTATATGGTACCTTGGGTACCTAGGGCATTGGTACTTCACAGGCCTACCAGGGGCTGCAGCATGTATTATGCCACCCCTGGGAAGCACTCACACTCTGACACCACAGGCCTGCTACTGCAGCCTGTGTGAGGTAGTGTTAGCACTCCTCACTGAGGTATAGGTTCCTATATCTCACCATACACACACATATAAACCTATCAGTCACCCCTATGGTAGGCCCTATCAATCCCAAGGGCAGGGTGCATGGTTTACTATGTGAGGGGGTGCTTCTGCCTGAGCAAGACCCCTCTGCAGCTGGCAGAGTCTATTCTCTGCTGCTGTTTGTGGATGCGGTTAAACCATATACTCTTAAGTGCATTATAACCTCGCGGTAAATGCTAACTTTGGAATGACTGCATCAAAACATGTCGTGTTTGGTGTCAAACAACTTGGAATCCTACCCCCACACCAGTAACTGGTGTGGGAGTAGGATCCCATCCTTCTAGAGGGGACGACATGTACCCACTGTATTACACGGTAGAAATCTTTCAGAGCCTTGGCATCACAAAATGGATGCCACCAGCACAGACACCGGGCTGCCCTCCTGCTGCTGACCGAAACTCGCAGTGGAGGGAGCCCAACAAAGGGTTTCCTGTCACAGGGAGGTGTCACCACCTCCCAGACAGGATTTAGTGTATTGGAGCTGGGTGGGTGCACTCTTAGAGTGCTTTGAAGTCCTGCACTGGGGGAGCAGTAGGCTCCTCTGTGCATATGCCAGCTCAAACCGGTTCAGGGGCTACCTGCCCCTGCTCTGGCGCGAAACTGGACAAAGGGAAGTGGGTGTAACCACCCACTAATATGTAAAAAGAGAGATTCTCTTGGGTATGTATAGCCACCTAGATCACAATCGTGTCAAATTCACTCAGGACATGCAAACAAACTCAACTAAGGGTCTAAAGTACCCAAGACAATAGCCGCATATATCTCAAAGACAAAGAAACCAGATAGAATAAAAATTAATGTTGTGATTTATTAATAACAATGTATCCACATATCTGTGATTGTATACTAAAATTCATACAAACAGTCAAAATAAAATACATAAACATAAACAATATCTAAAAAACATAGAAGTTAGAGAGCAGGGATACGGTGTGAAATCAATATATTCATCACAGAATGGTATAATTCCAGTGTAAATCAATGTATATGTATATATGTATCACAGGTCTATTCTTTTTTTTTTTTTTTAAACCTTTATTTCGAAATTCAGGACACAGCTATTCAGCCGACAGCCCGAAGGTTCGGCAGCATTGCAAGTTGGATACAGTGATGTGTCCCCAATACAGTTCAAAGAGTTATGCAAAGGTCCAATTTTAAATAAACACAGAAAAAACACACAACAAACCCCAGCAAGGCTGAACATTGAAAGCCCATGGCGAAAGCCCCCAGGGGAGGCCGGACCCCACTCATCTACTAAGTATAAGACTGTGTGCGGAGGAAGAAGGGGAACAGCAGAGGCCCAGAACGGTTACTAAAACCAAACTGTGCTGGAAAGTAGGTCAGGGGGAAAGCTGTTCCTCGGGAGGTTCCAGTTCCGGGGCAAGACATATTCCCCCCCTGTATTGGTTCCACCGCCCCCAGATGGCATGCCACTTCCGGGGGCGACCTCTAGAGCAGTAGACCGTCTTCTCCCTAAACATGCTCCAATCCATGTTCTCCTTCCACGCGGTCAGTGTAGGGGGTCCCAAGGAGCCCCATAATCGCGCGATATCCCTTTTAGCTACCATGTTACCCAGAGTCACCCATTGGGTCTGCGCCTCATCGAGGTCAGTGGGCCCCCAGACGTTCAGGAGGCAGCACCGCGCCTCCGGCTGTACCACAATGCCCGTCACCTCCCCCATAACTGCATGGACTCTCCTCCAGAACTCCACAATGACACCACATTCCCAAATGATGTGCAGGAAAGTACCCACCATACCACATCCCCTTCTGCACAGGCCGTCCTCCGAGAATCCCATGTGGACCAGCCTTGGCCCCGTCACATACACCCCGGTGCAGTATTTTAAGCTGCACCAGCCTCAGACGCGACGGGATCGCAACCTCCTTAGGCGAAGAAACCGCTGACTGCCAGTCCTCATTATCCAACTCAAGGCCATCCCTGGTCCACTGTTCTCTCAGCCCCAATAGCAAGTCTGCCCGGACGTTTATCAACTTCTTATATATGAGCGAAATCGTGCTCTCGGGCATATGACCATCAAGGACTCGGTCCTCAAGGGGAGAGGACTCCGGCACCTTCTCACCCTCCACGAGGACTGATCGGAGGGCGTGACGCAGTTGGATATACCTAAAATACTCTGAGGGCCCTAGCTCAAACTCAGTCTGCAACTCCTCGAAGGACTTCACCCTCCCCTTATGCAGCACATCTCCCACCTTGGATATACCTATCAGATCCCACTTATCAAAGCCCTTCGTATGCCAGAGTCTTCCCAATCTTTCCGATTCAAACAATGGGGTAGCGAGGGTTAGCCTATCCTTCCAGCCCAGCGAGTCGGTCGCCATCTTCCATACGCGCACCGCCACACCTGTGGGCCCCGTGAGGGACGAGTCTAAGGACCACGAATACAACGCCCTGTAGTAGTTGCCGCCGCGCAGCAGCCACCTATCCATGGCATACCCAGGGCTGAGGGCAGGGCCATAAAACCCATGGTTGATCGCGCTCAGCTGCGTGGCCCAATAGTACCGTCGGATGTCCGGGAGCGCAATGCCCCCATCGTACCATGAGAGCGTCAACTTTGAAATAGCTATTCGCGGCCGCCCATCCCACAGCAACGTCCGTTGGAGGCCTTCGACCTCCCGAAAGTATTTGGCCGGTACCCAGTCCAAGGTGTTCTGGAGGGCGTAGAGGAAGCGGGGAAGAGACATCATTTTGAACAGGGCCGCACGCCCAACAAGGGAGAGCGGCAGCCTCCGCCAACCTTCAACATCTCGCCTCAAGCGTGCCAAGGGGGGGAGCAGATTCCTCTCATAGCGCACAGCAGGATCCATGGATATAAAAATCCCCAAATACACGAAGCCCTGCTGGGCAACCTGTATCGAACATGTTCTAGGGATCGGTGGGACCTCGCCACTAAGAACGTACAAGTACGATTTGCCCCAATTAATCACAAGCCCCGAGTTCCTGCCGAACGATGCGAGTACGTCACAGACCACTATAAGTGACTTCTTAGGTGAGGCAAGATACAGCAGGATATCATCGGCATAAAGCGAAATACGGTCCTCGTGATCAGGCGACCACCGAAGGCCCCGTATATCCGGGTGCCAACGTATCCACGCAGCCAACGGTTCGAGGGCGAGGGCGAACAACAGAGGCGACAGGGGGCAGCCCTGCCGAGTACCCCTACCAAGCTGAAACGGAGTAGATGCCCGACCATTCACCACAACATTCGCTAGTGGCCCCTCGTACAGCAACCGAACCCAACTCACAAACCCGCGACCGAAACCAAACTTGGCCAGCACGGCCCATAAATATGCCCACTCCACCGTGTCAAAGGCCATCGTGGCATCAAGGGATGCCACAACAGCCGGTTCACGCAGCGTGTCCGCCCTGGCGATGACGCCATGTAGCCGCCTAAGGTTCAATGCTGTGTTTCGGTGCGGGATAAAGCCAGATTGATCCGGATGGGCCAAATCGCCAAGTACCCTAATCAAACGGGTAGCCAGGAGTTTGGCCAGAATTTTCGGCTCAGCGTTGAGGAGTGAAATGGGCCGATAGGAGGCGCATCTATCTCGGGGTTTACCCTCTTTATGTATGACCACGATCGACGCCAGCCTCTGATCCAACGGAAGGATCCCATCCCCCCGCGCCTCCAAAAACATGGCGCGCAGGTGAGGGGCGACCCTATCCGGGAACAATTTGTACAGGTCGATCGGCAGTCCGTTCGGTCCAGAGGCCTTACCCGAGTTCAACGCGCGAATCGCCCCCGCCACCTCGTCAATCGTGATGTCACCATCCAAATCGTCCCTATCTATGTCAGAGAGGCAGGGCAACTCGATATCACGGAGGAGATCACACGAGTCCTCGGGCGGCCTGTCCGACACAGAGGAATAAACCCTATGAAAATACTCCGCGAAACACTCCACAATCCCCTCAGGTTCCACAATCGCCTCTCCCCCCTCTCCAATCAACTCTGGCACCACTCTATTGACCCGTTCTTTCCTGTCCAACCACGCCAGGAGTTTCCCTGCCTTATCCCCAACGTCATAAAGGCGGCCCTGTTGTTCCCTGCTGAGGGTCTTGGCGGCGTTCGTCACCAGGTCCCTATACTCCGCCTGCTTCAGGCAAAGCTCATGCAATGAGGACTCTGTAACATCCTCCTCCATATCCCCTTCAAGGGCCGCAATCTCCTCCTCCACTTGCCGCACCTCGCAATCCCTCCGGTTCTTGGCAGCCACCACCAGGGAGAGGGCCTCCCCCCGAAGCACGGTCTTAAAAGCTTCCCACAGCGACACCGCCGAGTCCACGGTTCCCAGATTGTCCTTAAAGTAATTATCTACCTTTTTTACCAGGGCGCTGCGCATCTTGGGGTCTCGGAAATACCATGGGTTGATGGGGGCCACCCTCCCTCCTCCCTCCCGACCTAGATCCAGCCGGATCCACACTGGCGAGTGATCAGAGATACCACGTGCCATGTGCCTCGCCTCGGATATCAACGAGGCATGTGCGGCCAGAGTGAGCAGGTAGTCAATCCTGGAGAGGCTACCATGCGCCCCGGAGTGAAACGTGTATTGACTCTGTGTGGGGTGCCGGAGCCTCCAGCAGTCTATCAGACCAAACGTATCCAGGAAGTCTGGAAGCCATTTCTGAGTCCCCCCTGTGTCCCTGGGCGGGTATCTATCCAACAGTCCGGAACCCACAGCGTTGAAATCCCCTCCCTCTACCAGCATTCCCCCCGGGAGAGTCAGCAAAGCCCTGCCCAGTTCAGCAAATGTGGAGGCCTGCAGGGCCGGCGGGACATAAACCGAAACCAAAACCAAAGTCCTTCCTTCCCACCTCCCCGCCACCGCCACAAACCTCCCCCTATCGTCAACAATGGTGGAGTCCACCTCAAAAGGCAACGATGCTCTAACGAGGATGCCCACACCCCTGGACCCAGAAGAGAATCCCGAGTGTGCAATGAATTTATACCCCTTCCTATTCAGGGCATAGCACGTATTGCCTATGAGATGCGTCTCCTGCAGCAGGACAACGTCTGGCATTGAACGTTTCAGGAGTTGCAAAACAATCCCCCTCTTGATGCGATCCCCCAAACCATTAACATTCCAGCTTATAACACTTAAGCCTCTACCCCCATCCTCAAACGGAAAGAGGCCCACCCCCCACCCGAGGCGCCACCATGGAACAGTCCTGAGGATAATCATCATGCCTTGCAGAAATAAACCCCCCAACAACAAACTCAAAATCCCCATACCTCCCCCCACCCTGCACCCCTGCTGCAGCTTAAAAAGCCCCCCCAACTTGCAGTGTGCCTGTCGCCCTACAAAAACAAAAATCTACAAAAAGTACCCTAAGGGAGGAAAAGAGCACCCCTCGTCCTCCCGCAACCCTCCACAGTTACTGCACTCTGTTCAAATCTTCAAGTATGGTCAAATCAAGTCAGGCCGGCTTTAAGATTTCAGCCCTGTCCATCCCGGCCACTGTCTCCATGCTCGGCTGTGTCGTCCCCGGTCCGTCGCCGGGGCAAAGCGTCCAGCCATTCGTCGGCCATAACAGGAGAGTCAAAAAAGAATGTCCGATCTTCATGCACCACCCGTAGTGTGGCGGGGAAAAGCATGGCATACTTCAGGTCCAGTTCCCGAAGTCTCCGCTTCACCCCCAGGAAGCTCTGTCTCTGTCTCTGCACCTGCTGGGTGAAGTCCGGATAAAAATTCACCGACGCATTCTGGAAGGGGACTGGGCCCGTCACCCTCGAAGCTTGCAGGATAGCGTCCCGATCTCGAAAATGAAAGAGCCGGGCGACAATCGGCCGCGGCGGGGCACCCGCCTTGGGCCGTCCGCCCGGCACCCTATGGGCCCTTTCCACCGCAAAAAACTTTCCAAGGCCCTTAGGCTTCAGATGATTGAGGACCAAATCTTCCACAAGCAGGTCCGTCGAAGCCTCATCCGAGGACTCCGGGACCCCGATGACGCGCACGTTGTTGCGCCTGGACCGGCTCTCGAAGTCCTCCAGCCGGCGGGCGGCGAGGTCACTCTCGGCCCTCAGCTTCCGGACCTCGTTCTGCAAATCCGCAACATCATCAGTGAGGCCCATGGTCTTGTGGTCCAGGTCCTTAACGCGTTCGTTTGTCTTGCCCAGGTCCGAGCGGATCAAGTTGACATCCACCAGGATGGCATCCACCTTATGCGCCAGGGCCTCGAATTGCCTCCCCATCGAGGTCTGCATCCCATCAAGCGCGCCCATGACATCCTGCAGGGAGAGCTCCGGTGTCCCAGGCGAGTCCTCCTTCTGGGCATCCGGCGCCTGGCTCGATCCACTCGGCGATGTCTTCAGGAGGGCGTAGCGGTCCATACTGTTGACTTGGGAATACGTTCCCCGCCTGGTGGACTTAGTCTTCAGCCGATCCCCTTCTGCTTTGCCCGACATAATGGACTCCAGGCAGTCCAATGCAGTGAAGACCGTTCCCTCTCAGAGAGAGGAATAAGGAGTGAGCAGGTCCGCCTTGTGCTGCCAGAGTAGCCCGCCGAGCGTCCTTGGGGTTATAAAGCCACCCAGAGCTCTACAGTGTCCGGGCAGACAAAGGGAACGAAATCGAAAGTGAAAGAGCGAGGGCCTCCGTCCGACAGTTCACACCTCACCAGGCCGTTGTTGATCAACTAGGAGTTGGGCATCCTGCCAACTCTAGCCCCTGGCATCTCCGGGAGTTAGGCCGCAATCTTTCGCCAGTCATAAGTCCGGTTCCCGATGGGCGATCCGACCGCGGGTAGCATCGATCGCCTCCCTGACAACTCAGCAACACGATGCCATGCATACCAGCAGGATTAGGGACAGGATAGTCGACGGAGGGCGCGAGGGTCTCGGGAGCTCTAAGCTCACGCGGCCATCTTGGTCAAGCGCTAGGCTCCTCCCCCCCACAGGTCTATTCTTAATGCAGTAGATCCAAATGTGAGACAATTTCTGGATTTTAGACCAATTCTGGGTGGTACATTGGTTACTCATCCGGGTATGAGAAATACGGGGAGACGGCACGATATCCTAGAGGATTAGAGAACGCCGCACCACGAGCAGACACCGCCATTCTACGAAGGTGTCCTTTTGGAATAATTCTCCAACGAGGAGTTTACGTTGGTCATTGGCAATCCTGCAGTATTTATGCGGATTTTTTGTGAATGAGTGGACCGGATCCTACCGGGCTGAGTACTCTATATTCCGCAGTAACCTGTAATAATTTTGATCCCTATAGTGCCAACAAACAGGGACTTTAAAGCACTTCATGAAGAACATTCTCGCAACAGATAACATTCATGTATCTGTTTCTTTAAGTGGACTACACCCGTAATAGGGGTTTTAAATTGTTTAGAAATATTGGAGAGTTTTTATTTTTGTCCTGAGGAAGGTGGATCTTAATTAGAATTTACCACCGAAACGCGTCGACGCCTGTACCACCCAGAATTGGTCTAAAATCCAGAAATTGTCTCACATTTGGATCTACTGCATTAAGAATAGACCTGTGATACATATACATTGATTTACACTGGAATTATACCATTCTGTGATGAATATATTGATTTCACACCGTATCCCTGCACTCTAACTTCTATGTTTTTTAGATATTGTTTATGTTTATGTATTTTATTTTGACTGTTTGTATGAATTTTAGTATACAATCACAGATATGTGGATACATTGTTATTAATAAATCACAACATTAATTTTTATTCTATCTGGTTTCTTTGTCTTTGAGATATATGCGGCTATTGTCTTGGGTACTTTAGACCCTTAGTTGAGTTTGTTTGCATGTCCTGAGTGAATTTGACACGATTGTGATCTAGGTGGCTATACATACCCAAGAGAATCTCTCTTTTTACATATTTGTGGTACCCTGTCTCTTGGGCAGTGGGGTCCCTCCCATGTTTTTTACATACATGTAACCACCCACTACCCTGACCCTCCTAGAGGAGTGGTCATAGAGCTAGTCCCTCCCATCTTTTCACTATAAGATACCACACATTGCCAATGCAATTTAGATTACACCTGGACGACGCTCAACTAAGAAGAATCCTGGCCCTTCGCCGTTCCACTATCTCAGGAAGACTGAAGAATCTCCCTTGGAGTCAAGGAGTGACTCCCCTGCTTGGCAGGCACCAAAACTCTCTACAACGGTTGCAAACTTTACCGCTCCCGCCGGAGCCCGAAGTTCCTGCGTCCCCTCAAGCGGATTTCCTGACCTCTCGACGGCCATTTTGAGTCCCCAATGAAGCTGTGGCATCTGGACCCCACGAGTGACGAGGAGCATCAATACCAGGGAACCGTGCACTGATTTCGAGTGCAAGCCCTAAACTACGTCCAACCACTTGTTGTCCAAGTCCTTAGCAGGTCTAGTACCGAATTTCAGCGGCCTACCCCATCCCGAGTGACCGTGGGCTATTGTTAAACTTTTCTTGCAAAGGCGTCTTTGCGGTTGCTTGCCCGTTGTCTAGTAACTCACCTGAAGACTTCCACATCGATTCCAAGGGCTCGCCTGGTTGCTCTGGGCCTGCCCTCACTTACCCTCGCTGGGTAAGCCCATCAGACCTTGCTGGTCTGCACCATTACCAATCTTCACTCCACACAAGACTTGCGGCTGCCAAGGCTTGTTGGCTCCAATCCGGGTGCCGACATGGTCCACAGCTGCAGAGGTTGTGGGACCTCCAGAATCCAGCTGCTGGTCATCGTCGAGCCTTCCTTGACCTCGTGAGCGAAGAGACAATACACCATCACTGACCTGAAGAGACGCGACAGCTGTGGTCATCCATCTTGCTGGCCATCGGTCACTGGCAAGTGACTTTGAACTCTGTCCCCTCAATTTCTAGGTCTTCTGCAACTCCAATCCATCATCTGATTCGAACGGACACCTCTCCAGTCGTCACAAGCAGCAAGTATCCAGTGATCTCCATTGGAAACAGCATCGCGACCCGACACCAAAGGACACCTATGCACCCGGCTTCCCTGGGTGAGGTAACTCGTGCACTCCGGTGCCCAAGTGTGTGTTGGCTCTCGAAATACTTACCCTGTAAGTTGCTTGCCTGTTGACTTTTGCGAAGTGCCCTAGAACTGTAAAATACAAACCGCGACATTTGCCATTGAAACGCATTGAAAAGCCACGTGTGTGTTTAGACACTGCACGCGTCTCCTGTAGGCTGATTACTTACCTGCTAACACTGCAGAAGTGAAGCCCCAGCAATTCCCAAGGCCCTAGGCCTCTTCATTTTGCAAGTCGAGTTTGTTAACCCATTATTTTAGTATATGGTCTGGTACGCCCCTAGGGCTACAGCCATATTTGTGCTTAATTTATTGAGAACTGTTGATCTTTTGAATGTTTACCTGGCTCTAATCTCATAAAGAGATTAGTAGAGTATATTTAGAAATAAATACATATATATTTGATATATATACCTGTGTGGTGTCTTTTCATTTGGAAATTCAAGAGATTATAAGGTAAAATAAGATGCTTTACATTCCTCAGAGACTTAGCCTGAAGGCTGCTCTCCACAGCTACCACTAGGATAGCTTTCTTTAAAAGGTTGTCTTTAAACCTATCTACCAAGAGTCGAATTGGACTGGTGCAAGGTGGCCACTATAACTAGTGACCAGCATATGCCAGGCCAACTTCTCACACCTGGTTCTCTAGCTCTAGAGCAGCTCTGCTGACCTGGTTATCTGGCTCTAATGTAGCTCTGCTGACTTGGTTCTCTCCCTCTAAAGCAGCTCTGCTGACCTGGTTTCTCTGGCTCTACAGCAGCTCTGCTGGCCTGGTTCTGTGGATCTAGAGCATCTATGGTGATATGGTTCTTAGGCTCTAGAGACGCTCTGCCGACCTGGTTCTCTGGCTCTACAACAGCTTTGCTGACCTGGTTCTCTGGCTCTACAGCAGATCTGCTGACCTAGTTCTCTGGTTCTAGAGCAGCTCTGCTGACCTGGTTCTCTGGCTGTACACAGCTCTGCTGACCTGGTTCTCTGGCTCTACAGCGGCTCTGCTGACCTGGTTTTCTGGCTCTAAAGCAGCTCTGCTGACCTGTTTCTTTGGCTCTACAGCAGCTCTGCTGACCTGGTTCTTTGGCTCTAAACCGGCTCTGCTGACCTGGTTCTCTGGCTCTAAAGCAGCTCTGCTGACTTGGTTCTGTGGCTCTAAAGCGGCTCTGCTGACCTGGTTCTCTGGCTCTACAGCAGCTCTGCTGACCTAGTTCTCTGGCTCTGGAGCAGCTCTGCTGACCTGGTTCTCTGGCTCTACAGCAGCTCTGCTAACCTGGTTCTCTGGCTCTAAAGCAGCTCTGCTGACCTGGTTCTCTGCCTCTAGAGCAGCTCTGCTGACCTGGTTCTCTGGCTCTACAGCAGCTCTGCTGACTTGGTTCTCTGGCTCTACAACGGCTCTGCTGACCTGGTTCTCAGTCTCCAGAGAAACTCTGCTGACCTGGTTCTCTGGCTCTAAAGCGGATCTGCTGACCTGGTTCTCTGGCTCTAAAGCAGCTCTGCTGACCTGTTTCTGTGGCTCTACAGCAGCTCTGCTGACCTGGTTCTCCCCCTCTAAAGCAGCTCTGCTGACCTGGTTTCTTAGGCTCTACAGCAGCTCTGCTGGCCTGGTTCTCTGGCTCTAGAGCAGCTCTGCTGACCTGGTTCTTAGGCTCTAGAGCAGCTCTGCTATTATGGTTCTCTGGCTCTACAACAGCTTTGCTGACCTGGTTCTCTGGCTCTACAGCAGCTCTGCTGACCGGGTTCTCTGGCTCTACAACGGCTCTGCTGACCTGTTTCTCTGGCTCTAAAGCCGATTTGCTAACCTGGTTCTCTGGCTCTAAAGCAGCTCTGCTGACCTGGTTCTCTGTCTCTACTGAAGCTCTGCTGACCTGGTTCTATGGCTCTACAGCAGCTCTGTTGACCTGGTTCACTGGCTCTAAAGCAGCTCTGTTGACCTGGTTCTTTGGCTCTACAGCAGCTCTGCTTACCTAGTTCTCTGGCTCTAGAGCAGCTTTGCTGACCTGGTTCTCTGGCTCTACAATGGCTCTGCTGACCTGGTTCTCTGGCTCTAAAGCAGCTCTGCTGACCTGGTTCTCTGGCTCTAAAGCAGCTCTGCTGACCTGGTTCTTTGGCTCTAAAGCAGCTCTGCTGACCTGTTTCTGTGGCTCTAGAGCAGCTCTGGCTCTGCTGACCTAGTTCTCTGGCTCTAGAGCAGCTCTGCTGACCTGGTTCTCTGGCTCAAAAGCAGATCTACTGACCTGGTTCTCTGGCTCTAAAGCAGCTCTGCTGACCTGGTTATCTGGCTCTAGAGCAGCTCTGCTGACCTGGTTTTCTGGCTCTAAAGCAGCTCTGCTGACCTGGTTCTCTCCCTCTAAAGCAGCTCTGCTGGCCTGGTTCTCTGGCTCTAGAGCAGTTCTTCTGACCTGGTTCTCTGGCTCTACAACGGCTTTGCTGACCTGGTTCTCTGGCTCTACAGCAGCTCTGCTGACCGGGTTCTCTGGCTCTATAACGGCTCTGCTGACCTGTTTCTCTGGCTCTAAAGAAGATTTGCTGACCTGGTTCTCTGGGTCTACAACGGCTCTGCTGACCTGGTTCTCTGGCTCTACAGCAGCTCTGCTGACCTGGTTCTCTGCCTCTAAAGCAGCTCTGCTGACCTCATTCTCTGGCTCTAGATCAGCTCTGCTGACCTGGTTCTTTGGCTCTAAAGCAACTCTGCTGACCTGGTTCTCTGGCTCTAGAGCATCTTTGCTGAACTGGTTCTCAATCTGTACAACGGCTCTGCTGACCTAGTTCTCTGGCTGTACAGCAGCCCTGCTGACCTGGTTCTCTGGCTCTATAGCAGCGATGCTGACCTGGTTCTCTGGCTCTAGAGCAGTTCTGCTGACCTGGTTCTCTGGCTCTACAACAGCTTTGTTGACCTGGTTCTCTGGCTCTAGAGCAGCTCTGCTGGCCTGGTTCTCTGGCTCAAAAGCAGATCTACTGACCTGGTTCTCAGGCTCTAGAGCAGCTCTGCTGACCTGGTTCTCTGGCTCTAAAGCAGCTCAGCTGACCTAGGTCTCTGGCTCTAGAGCAGCTGTGTTGACCTGGTTCTCTGTCTCTACAACGGCTTTGCTGACCTGGTTCTCTGGCTCTACAGCAGCTCTGCTCACCGGGTTCTCTGGCTCTATAACGGCTCTGCTAACCTGTTTCTCTGGCTCTAAAGAAGATTTGCTGACCTGGTTCTCTGGGTCTACAACGGCTCCGCTGGCCTGGTTCTTTGGATGTAGAGCAACTCTGCTGACCTTGTTCTCTGGCTGTACAGCAGCTCTGCAGACCTGGTTCTCTGGCTCTATAGCGGCTCTGCTGACCTGGTTCTCTGTCTCTACAACGGCTTTGCTGACCTGGTTCTCTGGCTCTACAGCAGCTCTGCTCACCGGGTTCTCTAGCTCTATAACGGCTCTGCTAACCTGTTTCTCTGGCTCTAAAGAAGATTTGCTGACCTGGTTCTCTGGGTCTACAACGGCTCTGCTGACCTGGTTCTCTGGCTCTACAGCAGCTCTGCTGACCTGGTTCTCTGCCTCTAAATCAGCTCTGCTGACCTCGTTCTCTGGCTCTAGATCAGCTCTGCTGACCTGGTTCTTTGGCTCTAAAGCAACTCTGCTGACCTGGTTCTCTGGCTCTAGAGCATCTTTGCTGACCTGGTTCTCAGGCTGTACAACGGCTCTGCTGACCTAGTTCTCTGGCTGTACAGCAGCCCTGCTGACCTGGTTCTCTGGCTCTATAGCAGCGATGCTGACCTGGTTCTCTGGCTCTAGAGCAGTTCTGCTGACCTGGTTCTCTGGCTCTACAACAGCTTTGTTGACCTGGTTCTCTGGCACTACAGCAGCTCAGCTGGCCTGGTTCTCTGGCTCTACAACGGCTCTGCTGACCTGTTTCTCTGGCTCTACAGCAGCTCTGATGACCTAGTTCTCTGGCTCTACAGCAGCTCTGCTGACCTGGTTCTATGGCACTAAAGTAGCTCTGCTGACCTGGTTCTCTGGCTCTAGAGCAGCTCTGCTGACCTGGTTCTCAGGCTCTAGAGCAGCTCTGCTGACCTGGTTCTCTGGCTCTAAAGCAGCTCAGCTGACCTAGGTCTCTGGCTCTAGAGCAGCTCTGTTGACCTGGTTCTCTGCCTCTAAAGCAGCTCTGCTGACCTGGTTCTATGGCACTAAAGTAGCTCTACTGACCTGGTTCTCTGGCTCTAGAGCAGCTGTGATGACCTGGTTCTCTGGCTCTAGAGCAGCTCTGCTGGCCTGGTTCTCTGGCTGTACAATGGCTCCGCTGGCCTGGTTCTTTGGCTGTAGAGCAACTCTGCTGACCTTGTTCTCTGGCTGTACAGCAGCTCTGCAGACCTGGTTCTCTGGCTCTATAGCGGCTCTGCTGACCTGGTTCTCTGGCTCTACAACGGCTCTGCTGACTTGGTTCTCAGGCTCTAGAGCAGCTCTGCTGACCTGGTTCTCTGGCTCCAAAGCAGCTCTGCTGACCCAGTTCTCTGGCTCTAAAGCAGCTCTGCTGACCTGGTTCTCTGGCTCTAGAGCAGCTCTGCTGACCTGGTTCTCTGGCTCTACAGCAACTCTGCTGATCTGGTTCTCTGGATCTAGAGCATCTATGCTGATCTGGTTCTTAGGCTTTAGAGCAGCTCTGCCGACCTGGTTCTCTGGCTCTACAACAGCTTTGCTGACCTGGTTCTCTGGCTCTACAGCGGCTCTGCTGATGTGGTTCTCTGGCTCTAAAGCAGCTCTGCTGACCTGTTTCTGTGGCTCTACCGCGGCTCTGCTGACCTGGTTCTTTGGCTCTAAAGCAGTTCTGCTGACCTGTTTCTGTGGCTCTAGAGCAGCTCTGCTGACCTGGTTCTCTGGCTCTACAGCAGCTCTGCTGACCTGGTTCTCTGGCTCTACAACGGCTCTGCTGATCTGGTTTTCAGTCTCCAGAGCAGCTCTGCTGACCTGGTTCTATGGCACTAAAGTAGCTCTGCTTACCTGGTTCTCTGGCTCTAGAGCAGCTCTGCTGACCTGGTTCTCTGGCTCTAGAGCAGCTCTGCTGACCTGGTTCTCTGGCTCTAATGTAGCTCTGCTGACTTGGTTCTCTCCCTCTAAAGCAGCTCTGCTGACCTGGTTTCTCTGACTCTACAGCAGCTCTGCAGGCCTGGTTCTCTGGATCTAGAGCATCTATGCTGATCTGGTTCTTAGGCTCTAGAGCAGCTCTGCCGGCCTGGTTCTTTGGCTCTACAACAGCTTTGCTGACCTGGTTCTCTGGCTCTACAGCAGATCTGCTGACCTAGTTCTCTGGTTCTAGAGCAGCTCTGCTGACCTGGTTCTCTGGCTGTACACGGCTCTGCTGACCTGGTTCTCTGGCTCTACAGCGGCTCTGCAGATGTGGTTCTCTGGCTCTAAAGCAGCTCTGCTGACCTGTTTCTGTGGCTCTACAGCGGCTCTGCTGACCTGGTTCTTTGGCTCTAAAGCGGCTCTGCTGACCCGGTTCTCTGGCTCTAAAGCAGCTCTACTGACTTGGTTCTGTGGTTCTGTGGCTCTAAAGCGGCTCTGCTGACCTGGTTCTCTGGCTCTACAGCAGCTCTGCTGACCTAGTTCTCTGGCTCTAGAGCAGCTCTGCTGACCTGGTTCTCTGGCTCTACAGCAGCTCTGCTGACCTGGTTCTCTGGCTCTAAAGCAGGTCTGCTGACCTGGTTCTCTGGCTCTAGAGCAGCTCTGCTGACCTGGTTCTCTGGCTCTACAGCAACTCTGCTGATCTGGTTCTCTGGATCTAGAGCATCTATGCTGATCTGGTTCTTGGGCTTTAGAGCAGCTCTGCCGACCTGGTTCTCTGGCTCTACAACAGCTTTGCTGACCTGGTTCTCTGGCTCTACAGCGGCTCTGCTGATGTGGTTCTCTGGCTCTAAAGCAGCTCTGCTGACCTGTTTCTGTGGCTCTACAGCGGCTCTGCTGACCTGGTTCTTTGGCTCTAAAGCAGTTCTGCTGACCTGTTTCTGTGGCTCTAGAGCAGCTCTGCTGACCTGGTTCTCTGGCTCTACAGCAGCTCTGCTGACCTGGTTCTCTGGCTCTACAACGGCTCTGCTGATCTGGTTTTCAGTCTCCAGAGCAGCTCTGCTGACCTGGTTCTCTGGCTCTAAAGCGGATATGCTGACCTGTTTCTCTGGCTCTAAAGCAGCTCTGTTGACCTAGTTATCTGGCTCTACAGCAGCTCTGCTGACATGGGGGCATATCATCAAGGGCCGGCGTTAAAATTATCGCCGCTTCTGCGTCCGTTTTCGGGCAAAAAGCGGCGATAATTTTAACGCCCTATCAGCATGGACACGCTAACGCGTGAATCCATGCTGTAGCGCCCATTGTCTTTTCGCCTCGCCTCGCTAATGAGATGCGAGGTAGGCGTTTCCGTGTTAAATACAGCAAAATTAATTGCTAACAGAGGTTCTCCCTATCAGCAAGGAAATCAATACCCGGCTTAGCGACATTTAAACTAGCGCTAACCGGCTATATTGCAGGTTTCTTACGCCTGCTAATGTTCTGACTTGGCTATGTTTATCATGGGTGGTGGATTATTACACATCTCCCTATCAACAATGTTTTTGTCTAACTTCTTTTTATATCGCAGGTAATTCTGCGATGATGCCGTTTATCGCCGCTATTGCCTGGATTACTATCACCTCGGCGATACACTTTGCTGATAGTGTGCTAACCGGGCGATAGTATCCGGCGATAGACGGCGTTGGGATTTCACACGCTACACGCAGCAAGCGATAATTATCGCTGCCGCTTGGTGATATGCCCCTTGGGGGCATATTATCAAGGACGGCGTTTAAATTATCGCCGGTTTAGCTGCAGAGAACTGCCGCTAAAGCGGCGATAATGGGCTTGATAATATGCCCTGGAGAATTCCAATAAAAGCCCATGTTCACACCAGAACATGGACTGCTATTGGAATTCTCAAGGACATATTATCAACCCCATTATCGCCGCTTTAGCCGCAGTTTTCTGCAGCTAAAGCGGTGATAATTTTTAACACCGTCCTTGATAATATGCCCCCTAGTTCTTTGGCACTAGAGCAGCTCTGCTGACCTGGTTCTCTGGCTCTACAGCAGCTCTGCTGACCTGTTTCTCTGGCTCTAAAGCAGCTTTGCTGACCTGGTTCTCTGGCTTTACAACGACTCTGCTGACCTGGTTTTTTAGTTCTAAAGCAGCTCTGCTGACCTGGTTCTCTGGCTCTACAGTGGCTCTGTTGACCTGGTTCTCTGGCTCTAAAGCAGCTCTGCTGACCTAGTTCTGTGGCTCTAGTGCGGCTCTGGCTCTGCTGACCTAGTTCTCTAGCTCTAGAGCAGCTCTGCTGACCTGGTTCTCTGGCTCTAAAGCAGCTCTGCTGACCTGGTTTTCTGACTCTAAAGCAGCTCTGCTGACCTGGATCTCTCCCTCTAAAGCAGCTCTGCTGACCTAGTTTCTTAGGCTCTACAGCAGCTCTGCTGGCCTGGTTCTCTGGCTGTAGAGCAGCTCTGCTGACCTGGTTCTTAGGCTCTAGAGCAGCTCTGCTGACCTGGTTCTCTGGCTCTACAGCAGATCTGTTGACCTGGTTCAGTTGCTCTACAGCAGCTCTGCTTACCTAGTTCTCTGGCTCTAGAGCAGCTTTGCTGACCTAGTTCTCTGGCTCTACAACGGCTCTGCTGACCTGGTTCTCTGGCTCTAAAGCAGCTCTGCTGACCTGGTTCTCTGGCTCTAAAGCAGCTCTGCTGACCTGTTTCTGTGGCTCTAGAGCTGCTCTGGCTCTGCTGACCTAGTTCTCTGACTCTAGAGCAGCTCTGCTGACCTGGATCTCTGGCTCAAAAGCAGATCTACTGACCTGGTTCTCTGGCTCTAGAGCAGATCTGCTGACCTGGTTCTCTGGCTCTAGAGCAGCTCTGCTGACCTGGTTCTCTGGCTCTAAAGCAGCTCTGCTGACCTGGTTCTCTCCCTCTAAAGCAGCTCTGCTGGCCTGGTTCTCTGGCTCTAGAGCAGTTCTGCTGACCTGGTTCTCTGGCTCTACAACGGCTTTGCTGACCTGGTTCTCTGGCTCTACAGCAGCTCTGCTGACCGGGTTCTCTGGCTCTACAACAGCTCTGCTGACCTGTTTTTCTGGCTCTAAAGCAGATTTGCTGACCTGGTTCTCTGGGTCTACAACGGCTCTGCTGACCTGGTTCTCTCGCTCTAAAGCAGCTCTGCTGACTTGGTTCTCTGGCTCTACAGCAGCTCTGCTGACCTGGTTCTCTGGCTCTACAGCAGCTCCGCTGACCTGTTTCTCTGGCTCTAAAGCAGCTTTGCTGACCTGGTTCTCTGGCTCTACAACGACTCTGCTGACCTGGTTCTCTAGCTCTAAAGCAGCTCTGCTGACCTGGTTCTCTGGCTCTACAACAGCTTTGCTGACCTGGTTCTCTGGCTCTGCAGCAGTTCTGCTGACCGGGTTTTCTGGCTCTACAACGGCTCTGCTGACCTGTTTCTCTGGCTCTAAAGCAGATTTGATAACCTGGTTCTCTGGCTCTACAACGGCTCTGCTGACCTTGTTCTCTGGCCCTAAAGCAGCTCTGCTGACCTGGTTCTCTGGCTCTACAGGAGCTCTGTTGACCTGGTTCACTGGCTCTAAAGCAGCTCTGCTGACCTGGTTCTGTGGCTCTAGTGCTGCTCTGGCTCTGCTGACCTAGTTCTCTAGCTCTAGAGCAGCTCTGCTGACCTACTTCTCTGGCTCTAGAGCAGCTCTGCTAACCTGGTTCTCTGGCTCTAAAGCAGCTCTGCTGACCTGGCTCTCTGAATCTAAAGCAGCTCTGCTGACCTGGATCTCCCCCTCTAAAGCAGCTCTGCTGACCTAGTTTCTTAGGTTCTACAGCAGCTCTGCTGGCCTGGTTCTCTGGCTCTACAGCAACTCTGCTGACCTGGTTCTTAGGCTCTAGAGCAGCTCAGCTAACCTGGTTCTCTGGCTCTACAACAGCTTTGCTGACCTAGTTCTCTGGATCTACAGCAGCTCTGCTGACCGGGTTCTCTGGCTCTACAACGGCTCTGCTGACCTGTTTCTCTGTCTCTAAAGCAGATTTGCTAACCTGGTTCTCTGGCTCAACAACGGCTCTGCTGACCTGGCTCTCTGGCCCTAAAGCAGCTCTGCTGACCTGGTTCTCTGGCTCTACAGCAGCTCTGTTGACCTGGTTCACTGGCTCTAAAGCAGCTCTGCTGACCTGGTTCTGTGGCTCTACAGCAGCTCTGCTTACCTAGTTCTCTGGCTCTAGAGCAGCTTTGCTGACCTGGTTCTCTGGCTCTACAACGGCTCTGCTGACCTGGTTCTCCGGTTCTAAAGCATCTCTGCTGACCTGGTTCTCTGGCTCTAAAGCAGCTCTGCTGACCTGGTTCTCTGGCTCTAAAGCAGCTCTGCTGACCTGTTTCTCTGGCTCTAGAGCGGCTCTGGCTCTGCTGACCTAGTTCTCTGGCTCTAGAGCAGCTCCGCTGACCTGGTTCTCTGGCTCAAAAGCAGATCTACTGACCTGGTTCTCTGGCTCTAGAGTAGCCTTGCTGACCTGGTTCTCTGGCTCTAGAGCAGCTTTGCTGACCTGATTCTCTGGCTCTAAAGCAGCTCTGCTGACCTGGTTCTCTCCCTCTAAAGCAGCTCTGCTGGCCTGGTTCTCTGGCTCTAGAGCAGTTCTGCTGACCTGGTTCTCTGGCTCTACAACGGCTTTGCTGACCTGGTTCTCTGGCTCTACAGCAGCTCTGCTGACCGGGTTCTCTGGCTCTACAACGGCTCTGCTGACCTGTTTCTCTGGCTCTAAAGCAGATTTGCTGACCTGGTTCTCTGGGTCTACAACGGCTCTGCTGACCTGGTGCTCTGGCTCTAAAGCAGCTCTGCTGACCTGGTTCTCTCCCTCTAAAGCAGTTTTGCTGACATGGTTTCTCTGGCTCTACGGAATGGTTGGGTCGTGCACAGACCGGGCAAGTGGAAAAAGTGAAAAATTTGTCGGGTGCCACTGAGGTATCACTCTCATAACCCAGGGAGTGTGAAAAGACAAAGTGATTCTCATGCGTTGGCTGGACACAGGCAACGTCCCTCTGGGCACACCTCTTCAAGCGAAAGCTTAAAACGTGTTTAAATCATCTGAGCGCAACATTGAGTGAGGATGCAGTGAATACTTAAAGTCTAAATATTTATTGGTCACTGATTTTTTCAAAGTGCTTCATGCGCTTTAAATGCAATGATGATGATATTATATATACTCCATATCATCTGGTTATCATGGTCCCAATGCATTTCGGGCCCATCTGGCCCTTCATCAGGGGAATCTAAACAAAGAGATACACATATATAACTAAACATTTGCAATGAGAGGTTACGCCATAAAACAAAAGCCAATAGAGGACCCTGCCAATGAGTTTACAGGTAATGCCAAGATACTATGGTGGCCACATTGTCATGTGCTACAATAAATAAATAAACACATTGAAAAACGGAAGAAAATGTACCATGTGGAGCGAGGGTGTGTTGCTCGAATCGCAGTGGTTAGAAAAACATACGACATGCGTTGCCAACAGTAGAAAAAGAAGTGAACCCAAACCAGGCCGTGTTCAGTGCTCGGTAAAAATGCGGGGGGGACAAACGGAAAAAGGTATTTGCAACTACTATGCGCCATGTGAAAATAAATCATATACAAACTTCAGGCGGAAAAGTGAAACGAGTGGCATTGATAAGTTCGTGAAGTGTGAATTGGCGTGCAAACAACTAAACGCTCCGGTTAGAGCAAGCATATACCTTGTGCTGGTGGTTCAGCGTTTCGGGCTGTATTAATACAGCAGTGCCGGTCAACGGTCACAGGTTGTGGATGAAGCTGCTCGAAACAAGGCGCGCCTATAAAGCTAAGAGGAGCCGGTGCAAGCCGGAAGTGATGTGCGGTTGTTAGACCGCATAGCCGTTTTACACTAGCGGGAATAGTCGGCGCCATATTGCAAGTATTAGTGAAGGAGCAATAGTAATGGGGAAAAAACATGAATAGATTTCGTAAACATGATCCCATCGTGCTTTACCAATGAAACGAAAAAGGAAAGACAACAAATAGGGAATATGGTGAAAAGCAAAAAACGAAGAGTGTGTGAAAAAATAATGGTGAAAAGAAGAGCTGCAAACATGCACATGCAAGTGTTCGAATTCATAGATAGCAAGCGAATTCCAAGCGGTCGTTGAGACCCTTCGGTTTCAGAGAGTCCAGTTTATAAATCCAGTAGTTCTCGCGTTGCAGTAAAAAGGTGTCATTGTCTCTGCCCTCCATCTTTGTCACAGTTTCCAGAACCAGAAATTTTAGTTGCGAAATGTTGTGTTGTTTCTCTAGAAAATGAGTAGCCACTGTTGATTTCAAATTGCCAGTGGCAATATTGCTTTTGTGCTCAAGTATACGTGTCTTGATCTTCCTTATGGTTTTGCCAACATATACCAGGCCGCAAGGGCATTTTAATAGATAAATGACATTGTTGGTGTCACAAGTGGCATTGACATGTAGTTTGATAGGAGTGCCTCTCATTGGATGTGCAACTGAATTGCCCTTAATGATGCTATTGCAGTTACTGCAGTTTAGACAGGGAACTGTTCCTCGAAATGGTGTAATGGGTGCGTCAATCCTGGGACGGATTAGCTCTTGAATGTTTTTGCTCCTGGTGTATGCAAACATCGGTGGATTGCTGAAGATGCCATTGAAATCAGTTTCAAACGTCAACATTGGCCAATGTTTTCTGATTGATTGTTTGAACTTGTGACTCACGGTGGAAAACCGGGAAACCATTACCATGCGGTGCTGTTCTTTGCGTGTAGTAGGTTGTAACAGCCTTTCACGTGGTGTGTTGGCCACTTTTGTAATGGCGTTGGAAACAACCTCCTGGGGATATCCACGGGTAGTGAAACGGTGTGCCATAGCCTGGATTTGATCTTGCGATTCTGAATGATCTGACACAATTCTTTTCACCCGAAGTAACTGTGAGAATGGTAGATGGTTCTTCAATGCCGGTTGATGGAAACTGGTGTAGTGTAACAGGTTGTTACGATCGGTGTTTTTCCTGAACAAAGTGGTGGTGAGTTGATTGTCACGTATTGTCAGCTGAACATCCAAATATGTTATAGATGCCTCATGGAAGTTGAAAGTAAATTGAATGCGGTCATTGATCTGATTTTGGTTTGTCAAGGCTGTCTTGAGAGAGTCTAGTGAGCCAAACCATAAGACGAAAATGTCATCTATGTAACGCAGAAATAGGCGTGCGTGTACCTTCCATGTATCCAAACTCAGAATGAATTTACTTTCAAATGCATGCATGAACAAATTCGCGTAGGTAGGCGCGGCACAATTGCCCATCGATGTACCAGTGAGCTGTAGATAAAAATTGTTGTTCCATCTGAAATAGCTCTGATACAGTGTGAAGGTTAGAAGTTCCATCAAGAACACTTGTAAATCATGGTCCAGATCAGACTGTAGTAATACCTCTTCAATTGCTTCAATTCCTAGGTCATGAGGAATAGTGGTGTAGAGTGACTTGACGTCAATGGTGCACAGCCACACTTCTTCGTCATTAGGCAATGTAACCTGATTGATCTTGAGTAGAAAATCGGTAGTGTCCTTAACGTATGTGTTCATACGTGAAACAAACTGTTGCAAATGAGCATCCAAAAACTTACCAATTGTTTCGTGTATGCTACCCCTCGTAGATACTATTGGACGTAGTGGGGGGTTCATGAGGTCCTTATGAATCTTAGGTAACATATGGAGGGTGGGTGTTCTAGGGTGCTTGGAGATTAAGAATCTCTTGGTTTTCTCATCAATGGTTCCGTTTTCCACAGCCTTGTCAACAATGGTTTGTAATAGATTGGCAAAACTGACTGTAGGATCTTGAGATAAAATCATATACGTGTTGCTGTCATTTACGTGTAGATCTACTTGAGTCTGGTAGAAGGTAGTGTCCATTATGACTAGGGCGCCGCCCTTGTCTGCGTTTTGACAGGTAATGTTCCGATTGTTGGCCAAATTGACCAAGATTGCTCGCTCCTTGTTGGTGAGATTTTGGAGTTTGGAACGTTTCCTGAAGTTGAAGGAAAGAATGTCATTTTTCACCAAATTCTCAAAAAGGTCCAAAGTCTTATGGGAGATTGGTGCTTGGAAAGTGCTCTTAGGGCGGAGATGTTTAAGTAGGTGAAGTTCAGGCTTATGCTCGGATTGTATCACGTTTTCAAAAAAATGTCGCAACCGAAGGTTGCGCATAAATTTGAACAGGCAGATATCCAATTCCAATTTGTTGGTGTGGTAGGTTGGTACGAACGACGTGCCTTTTTGTAATGTTTTGATATCCATTTCTGTTAATTGGTACTTGGAAATGTTGATTACTAGTTGCTCAGGATTCATAATTTCTTCCCTTTGTTCCGTCGACCTAGCGCTGGTAGAGACTTCGGGCTGGGCATGGTTGGTGGGACGTCTTTTGCCCCTCCTGGGTCTAGTTGATCTTTTTGGCCTATCTCTAAAAAAGGAACATTGGTATCGGATTGAATCGGGGCAATGCCCACTGTGTGTGTGGTTGCTGAAGGTTGGCTCGTCGTACGTCTTTTACTATCCGAGGATGACGTGTCTGTCTCAGTGTTGAGATTGGAGGGTTTGTTCTGTCGTCGTCTTGCATACACCTCTGCCCAGGAGTAAACCTCCCCTAACTTATAGTCAAAGGTGTCTCGTTTATACTTGCGGATCTTCCGCTCGCTGATTTCTTCAGTGTATCTGTTGAGTTGTATGTTGATGTCTTCCAAGGTTTTATCCCAATCTTCTGAAACGATTAACTCTTGGAGTTCTGTTTTGGTCTGGGCAATGTCCTTGTTGAGTTCTTCCAGGACTCTAGATAACTCTTCAATGATTAGTAAGATCAAGTCTAAAGAACATTTGTTCAAAATGGCATACCAGCGTTCCATGAATTTTGGACTGTTTCTGCATAGCAAAGGTTTTAATGGCACTCGAAGGCCTCTCGGAATTCGCTGAGCGCGGTGATATCTGATCAAGGTGCTTGCGTGAAGTCTCTGATTGATCTCGCGTTTGCTTAGATAAAGGAGTTGGCGTAAGCTGTTTTCTTTGTTTCTTTTGTTGGTAAATGGCGTGCTCTCCTCATTGATAAGTGCGTAGATCTTGGAGGCGTCATCATCTGCAAAGGCAAATGTATCGGCCCGTAGGTCTGTCAGACGTGTGATGTCATCATAGGCCATTTTTGCACAATTCTGAGGGGGTCGTGCTACGAACCAGCGGGTTAGAAAAAATTTGAAGATCCAAGGAATGGTTGGGTCGTGCACAGCCATTTACCAACAAAAGAAACAAAGAAAACAGCTTACGCCAACTCCTTTATCTAAGCAAACGCGAGATCAATCAGAGACTTCACGCAAGCACCTTGATCAGATACCACCGCGCTCAGCGAATTCCGAGAGGCCTTCGAGTGCCATTAAAACCTTTGCTATGCAGAAACAGTCCAAAATTCGTGGAACGCTGGTATGCCATTTTGAACAAATGTTCTTTAGACTTGATCTTACTAATCGTTGAAGAGTTATCTAGAGTCCTGGAAGAACTCAACAAGGACATTGCCCAGACCAAAACAGAACTCCAAGAGTTAATCGTTTCAGAAGATTGGGATAAAACCTTGGAAGACATCAACATACAACTCAACAGATACACTGAAGAAATCAGCGAGCGGAAGATCCGCAAGTATAAACGAGACACCCTTGACTATAAGTTAGGGGAGGTTTACTCCTGGGCAGAGGTGTATGCAAGACGACGACAGAACAAACCCTCCAATCTCAACACTGAGACAGACACGTCATCCTCGGATAGTGAAAGACGTACGACGAGCCAACCTTCAGCAACCACACACACAGTGGGCATTGCCCCGATTCAATCCGATACCAATGTTCCTTTTTTAGAGATAGGCCAAAAAGATCAACTAGACCCAGGAGGGGCAAAAGACGTCCCACCAACCATGCCCAGCCCGAAGTCTCTACCAGCGCTAGGTCGACGGAACAAAGGGAAGAAATTATGAATCCTGAGCAACTAGTAATCAACATTTCCAAGTACCAATTAACAGAAATGGATATCAAAACATTACAAAAAGGCACGTAGTTCGTACCAACCTACCACACCAACAAATTGGAATTGGATATCTGCCTGTTCAAATTTATGCGCAACCTTCGGTTGCGACATTTTTTTGAAAACGTGATACAATCCGAGCATAAGCCTGAACTTCACCTACTTAAACATCTCCGCCCTAAGAGCACTTTCCAAGCACCAATCTCCCATAAGACTTTGGACCTTTTTGAGAATTTGGTGAAAAATGACATTCTTTCCTTCAACTTCAGGAAACGTTCCAAACTCCAAAATCTCACCAACAAGGAGCGAGCAATCTTGGTCAATTTGGCCAACAATCGGAACATTACCTGTCAAAAGGCAGACAAGGGCGGCGCCCTAGTCATAATGGACACTACCTTCTACCAGACTCAAGTAGATCTACACGTAAATGACAGCAACACGTATATGATTTTATCTCAAGATCCTACAGTCAGTTTTGCCAATCTATTACAAACCATTGTTGACAAGGCTGTGGAAAACGGAACCATTGATGAGAAAACCAAGAGATTCTTAATCTCCAAGCACCCTAGAACACCCACCCTCCATATGTTACCTAAGATTCATAAGGACCTCATGAACCCCCCACTACGTCCAATAGTATCTACGAGGGGTAGCATACACGAAACAATTGGTAAGTTTTTGGATGCTCATTTGCAACAGTTTGTTTCACGTATGAACACATACGTTAAGGACACTACCGATTTTCTACTCAAGATCAATCAGGTTACATTGCCTAATGACGAAGAAGTGTGGCTGTGCACCATTGACGTCAAGTCACTCTACACCACTATTCCTCATGACCTAGGAATTGAAGCAATTGAAGAGGTATTACTACAGTCTGATCTGGACCATGATTTACAAGTGTTCTTGATGGAACTTCTCACCTTCACACTGTATCAGAGCTATTTCAGATGGAACAACAATTTTTATCTACAGCTCACTGGTACATCGATGGGCAATTGTGCCGCGCCTACCTACGCAAATTTGTTCATGCATGCATTTGAAAGTAAATTCATTCTGAGTTTGGATACATGGAAGGTACATGCACGCCTATTTCTGCGTTACATAGATGACATTTTCGTCTTATGGTTTGGCTCACTAGACTCTCTCAAGACAGCCTTGACAAACCTAAATCAGATCAATGACCGCATTCAATTTACTTTCAACTTCCATGAGGCATCTATAACATATTTGGATGTTCAGCTGACAATACGTGACAATCAACTCACCACCACTTTGTTCAGGAAAAACACCGATCGTAACAACCTGTTACACTACACCAGTTTCCATCAACCGGCATTGAAGAACCATCTACCATTCTCACAGTTACTTCGGGTGAAAAGAATTGTGTCAGATCATTCAGAATCGCAAGATCAAATCCAGGCTATGGCACACCGTTTCACTACCCGTGGATATCCCCAGGAGGTTGTTTCCAATGCCATTACAAAAGTGGCCAACACACCACGTGAAAGGCTGTTACAACCTACTACACGCAAAGAACAGCACCGCATGGTAATGGTTTCCCGGTTTTCCACCATGAGTCACAAGTTCAAACAATCAATCAGAAAACATTGGCCAATGTTGACGTTTGAAACTGATTTCAATGGCATCTTCAGCAATCCACCGATGTTTGCATACACCAGGAGCAAAAACATTCAAGAGCTAATCCGTCCCAGGATTGACGCACCCATTACACCATTTCGAGGAACAGTTCCCTGTCTAAACTGCAGTAACTGCAATAGCATCATTAAGGGCAATTCAGTTGCACATCCAATGAGAGGCACTCCTATCAAACTACATGTCAATGCCACTTGTGACACCAACAATGTCATTTATCTATTAAAATGCCCTTGCGGCCTGGTATATGTTGGCAAAACCATAAGGAAGATCAAGACACGTATACTTGAGCACAAAAGCAATATTCGCACTGGCAATTTGAAATCAACAGTGGCTACTCATTTTCTAGAGAAACAACACAACATTTCGCAACTGAAATTTCTGGTTCTGGAAACTGTGACAAAGATGGAGGGCAGAGACAATGACACCTTTTTACTGCAACGCGAGAACTACTGGATTTATAAACTGGACTCTCTGAAACCGAAGGGTCTCAACGACCGCTTGGAATTCGCTTGCTATCTATGAATTCGAACACTTGCATGTGCATGTTTGCAGCTCTTCTTTTCACCATTATTTTTTCACACACTCTTCGTTTTTTGCTTTTCACCATATTCCCTATTTGTTGTCTTTCCTTTTTTGTTTCATTGGTAAAGCACGATGAGATCATGTTTACGAAATCTATTCATGTTTTTTCCCCATTACTATTGCTCCTTCACTAATACTTGCAATATGGCGCGACTATTCCCGCTAGTGTAAAACGGCTATGCGGTCTAACAACCGCACATCACTTCCGGCTTGCACCGGCTCCTCTTAGCTTTATATGCGCGCCTTGTTTCGAGCAGCTTCATCCACAACCTGTGACCGTTGACCGGCACTGCTGTATTAATACAGCCCGAAACGCTGAACCACCAGCACAAGGTATATGCTTGCTCTAACCGGAGCACTCGCGCGTTTAGTTGTTTGCACGCCAATTCACACTTCACGAACTTATCAATGCCACTCGTTTCACTTTTCCGCCTGAAGTTTGTATATGATTTATTTTCACATGGCGCATAGTAGTTGCAAATACCTTTTTCCGTTCGTCCCCCCCGCATTTTTACCGAGCACTGAACACGGCCTGGTTTGGGTTCACTTCTTTTTCTACTGTTGGCAACGCATGTCGTATGTTTTTCTAACCACTGCGATTCGAGCAACACACCCTCGCTCCACATGGTACGTTTTCTTCCGTTTTTCATTGTGTTTATTTGTTGTTGTAGTACTTTATTCGACATAAAAAAATATCATAAAAGTGCAGTGCAATGTGTGATAAAAACAGTTTAAAAATATACTACAACAAGTGGCTTCAATCCATGCATGGTTAAAAAAAACTAAAAAACAGCATGTATATACACGTATCAATTTCACAAATACCCTGTAATAGATAAAGTGAACAGTAATGGTCACAGGGTCAGGGGAGTGGGTGGTTAGCTTGTCGGTGGTGCGCCTTGAGCAACCTGCGTCTTAGTCTCCAGGCCCATCCCAGGTATTTGGCAGTCCCACAGATTACACTAGGGACAGTAGTGTCGTAGGTCAAGATACGCAGTGCCACCTTAGCGGACCTTACACCCAGATTATTGCAAACAGGTTTAAGCCACCTTAGTCTTGGCTGCCTGTACGCCTGGCAGGCAAACATGAAGTGGCCAATAGACTCTGTGGGCGAGGCACACCCTGGGCAGCCTTTTGAGTGCGTGATGACCTTACTCCAGCGGGTTTGAAAATCATAGAGTGGGAGCGTGCCATATCTCAATTTGAGATATAGAGATCTGTCTTCAGGTGATTCAATGAGGTCCATAAAGGACTCCAGGCTGGGAGCTGGTTTTGTATCCAGGAAGTTTGCAGTAAGCACACCCTCCTGATTTCTTAGGGTATCGGCCGTAACCCAATCCCAATAGATTTTTTTTATCGTAAATTTGGGAGGAGGAACCTGGCTCGCCCAGGCTTCTTCCAGACCAATCTTCTGCAGATGTTTTTTCAAGTTTGATACCCATGGAATCTTATGATCTGCTCCCAGGTTTAATAACTCGTCCAGGGCAGCGGCAAAGTGGTGGAGTTCAGGGGATCTTCTAATCCTTGCCCAGTATAGTATAGGGCGCAACCTTGCCATATTACTGATGTTTTGTCTGCCAAGGTCACTACGGAGTATTTATTTATTGTAGCACATGACAATGTGGCCACCATAGTATCTTGGCATTACCTGTAAACTCATTGGCAGGGTCCTCTATTGGCTTTTGTTTTATGGCGTAACCTCTCATTGCAAATGTTTAGTTATATATGTGTATCTCTTTGTTTAGATTCCCCTGATGAAGGGCCAGATGGGCCCGAAATGCATTGGGACCATGATAACCAGATGATATGGAGTATATATAATATCATCATCATTGCATTTAAAGCGCATGAAGCACTTTGAAAAAATCAGTGACCAATAAATATTTAGACTTTAAGTATTCACTGCATCCTCACTCAATGTTGCGCTCAGATGATTTAAACACGTTTTAAGCTTTCGCTTGAAGAGGTGTGCCCAGAGGGACGTTGCCTGTGTCCAGCCAACGCATGAGAATCACTTTCTCTGGCTCTACAGCAGCTCTGCTGGCCTGGTTCTCTGGCTCTAGAGCAGCATACCTGACCTAGTTCTCTGGCTCTACAACGGCTCTGCTGACCTGGTTCTCTGGCTCTAAAGCAGCTCTGCTGACCTGGTTCTCTGGCTCAAAAGCAGATCAACTGACCTGGTTCTCTGGCTCTAGAGCAGCTCTGCTGACCTGGTTCTCTGGCTCTAGAGCAGCTCTGCTGACCTGGTTCTCTGGCTCTAAAGCAGCTCTGCTGACCTGGTTCTCTCCCTCTAAAGCAGCTCTGCTGGCCTGGTTCTCTGGCTCTAGAGCAGCATACCTGACCTGGTTCTCTGGGTCTACAACGGCTCTGCTGACCTGGTTCTCTGGCTCTAAAGCAGCTCTGCTGACTTGGTTCTCTGGCTCTACAGCAGCTCTGCTGACCTGTTTCTCTGGCTCCACAGCAGCTCTGCTGACCTGTTTCTCTGGCTCTAAAGCAGCTTTGCTGACCTGGTTCTCTGGCTCTACAACGACTCTGCTGACCTGGTTCTCTAGCTCTAAAGCAGCTCTGCTGACCTGGTTCTCTGGCTCTACAACAGCTTTGCTGACCTGGTTCTCTGGCTCTACAGCAGCTCTGCTGACCGGGTTCTCTGGCTCTACAACGGCTCTGCTGACCTGTTTCTCTGGCTCTAAAGCAGATTTGCTAACCTGGTTCTCTGGCTCTACAACGGCTTTGCTGACCTTGTTCTCTGGCCCTAAAGCAGCTCTGCTGACCTGGTTCTCTGGCTCTACAGGAGCTCTGTTGACCTGGTTCACTGGCTCTGCTGATCTCTGGCTCTGCTGACCTAGTTCTCTAGCTCTAGAGCAGCTCTGCTGACCTACTTCTCTGGCTCTAGAGCTGCTCTGCTAACCTGCTTCTCTGGCTCTAAAGCAGCTCTGCTGATCTGGCTCTCTGACTCTAAAGCAGCTCTGCTAACCTGGTTCTCTGGCTCTACAACAGCTTTGCTGACCTAGTTCTCTGGCTCTACAGCAGCTCTGCTGACCGAGTTCTCTGGCTCTACAACGGCTCTGCTGACCTGTTTCTCTGGCTCTAAAGCAGATTTGCTAACCTGGTTCTCTGGCTCTACAACGGCTCGGCTGACCTGGTTCTCTGGCCCTAAAGCAGCTCTGCTGACCTGGTTCTCTGGCTCTACAGCAGCTCTGTTGACCTGGTTCACTGGCTCTAAAGCAACTCTGCTGACCTGGTTCTGTGGCTCTACAGCAGCCCTGCTTACCTAGTTCACTGGCTCTAGAGCAGCTTTGCTGACCTGGTTCTCTGGCTCTACAACGGCTCTGCTGACCTGTTTCTCTGGCTCTAAAGCAGCTCTGCTGACCTGGTTCTCTGGCTCTAAAGCAGCTCTGCTGACCTGGTTCTCTGGCTCTAAAGCAGCTCTGCTGACCTGTTTCTGTGGCTCTAGAGCGGCTCTGGCTCTGCTGACCTAGTTCTCTGGCTCTAGAGCAGCTCCGCTGACCTGGTTCTCTGGCTCAAAAGCAGATCTACTGACCTAGTTCTCTGGCTTTAGAGCAGCTCTGCTGACCTGGTTCTCTGGCTCTAAAGCAGCTCTGCTGACCTGGTTCTCTCCCTCTAAAGCAGCTCTGCTGGCCTGGTTCTCTGGCTCTACAGCAGCTCTGCTGACCGGGTTCTCTGGCTCTAAAGCAGATTTGCTGACCTGGTTCTCTGGGTCTAAAACGGCTCTGCTGACCTGGTTCTCTGGCTCTAAAGCAGCTCTGCTGACTTGGTTCTCTGGCTCTACAGCAGCTCTGCTGACCTGGTTCTCTGGCTCTACAGCAGCTCTGCTGACCTGGTTCTCTGGCTCAAAAGCAGATCAACTGACCTGGTTCTCTGGCTCTAGAGCAGCTCTGCTGACCTGGTTCTCTGGCTCTAGAGCAGCTCTGCTGACCTGGTTCTCTGGCTCTAAAGCAGCTCTGCTGACCTGGTTCTCTCCCTCTAAAGCAGCTCTGCTGGCCTGGTTCTCTGGCTCTAGAGCAGCATACCTGACCTGGTTCTCTGGGTCTACAACGGCTCTGCTGACCTGGTTCTCTGGCTCTAAAGCAGCTCTGCTGACTTGGTTCTCTGGCTCTACAGCAGCTCTGCTGACCTGTTTCTCTGGCTCCACAGCAGCTCTGCTGACCTGTTTCTCTGGCTCTAAAGCAGCTTTGCTGACCTGGTTCTCTGGCTCTACAACGACTCTGCTGACCTGGTTCTCTAGCTCTAAAGCAGCTCTGCTGACCTGGTTCTCTGGCTCTACAACAGCTTTGCTGACCTGGTTCTCTGGCTCTACAGCAGCTCTGCTGACCGGGTTCTCTGGCTCTACAACGGCTCTGCTGACCTGTTTCTCTGGCTCTAAAGCAGATTTGCTAACCTGGTTCTCTGGCTCTACAACGGCTTTGCTGACCTTGTTCTCTGGCCCTAAAGCAGCTCTGCTGACCTGGTTCTCTGGCTCTACAGGAGCTCTGTTGACCTGGTTCACTGGCTCTGCTGATCTCTGGCTCTGCTGACCTAGTTCTCTAGCTCTAGAGCAGCTCTGCTGACCTACTTCTCTGGCTCTAGAGCTGCTCTGCTAACCTGCTTCTCTGGCTCTAAAGCAGCTCTGCTGATCTGGCTCTCTGACTCTAAAGCAGCTCTGCTAACCTGGTTCTCTGGCTCTACAACAGCTTTGCTGACCTAGTTCTCTGGCTCTACAGCAGCTCTGCTGACCGAGTTCTCTGGCTCTACAACGGCTCTGCTGACCTGTTTCTCTGGCTCTAAAGCAGATTTGCTAACCTGGTTCTCTGGCTCTACAACGGCTCGGCTGACCTGGTTCTCTGGCCCTAAAGCAGCTCTGCTGACCTGGTTCTCTGGCTCTACAGCAGCTCTGTTGACCTGGTTCACTGGCTCTAAAGCAACTCTGCTGACCTGGTTCTGTGGCTCTACAGCAGCCCTGCTTACCTAGTTCACTGGCTCTAGAGCAGCTTTGCTGACCTGGTTCTCTGGCTCTACAACGGCTCTGCTGACCTGTTTCTCTGGCTCTAAAGCAGCTCTGCTGACCTGGTTCTCTGGCTCTAAAGCAGCTCTGCTGACCTGGTTCTCTGGCTCTAAAGCAGCTCTGCTGACCTGTTTCTGTGGCTCTAGAGCGGCTCTGGCTCTGCTGACCTAGTTCTCTGGCTCTAGAGCAGCTCCGCTGACCTGGTTCTCTGGCTCAAAAGCAGATCTACTGACCTAGTTCTCTGGCTTTAGAGCAGCTCTGCTGACCTGGTTCTCTGGCTCTAAAGCAGCTCTGCTGACCTGGTTCTCTCCCTCTAAAGCAGCTCTGCTGGCCTGGTTCTCTGGCTCTACAGCAGCTCTGCTGACCGGGTTCTCTGGCTCTAAAGCAGATTTGCTGACCTGGTTCTCTGGGTCTAAAACGGCTCTGCTGACCTGGTTCTCTGGCTCTAAAGCAGCTCTGCTGACTTGGTTCTCTGGCTCTACAGCAGCTCTGCTGACCTGGTTCTCTGGCTCTACAGCAGCTCTGCTGACCTGTTTCTCTGGCTCTAAAGCAGCTTTGCAGACCTGGTTCTCTGGCTCTACAACGACTCTGCTGACCTAGTTCTCTAGCTCTAAAGCAGCTCTGCTGACCTGGTTCTCTGGCTCTACAACAGCTTTGCTGACCTGGTTCTCTGGCTCTACAGCAGCTCTGCTTACCGGGTTCTCTGGCTCTACAACGGCTCTGCTGACTGTTTCTCTGGCTCTAAAGCAGATTTGCTAACCTGGTTCTCTGGCTCTACAACGGCTCTGCTGACCTTGTTCTCTGGCCCTAAAGCAGCTCTGCTGACCTGGTTCTCTGGCTCTACAGGAGCTCTGTTGACCTGGTTCACTGGCTCTAAAGCAGCTCTGCCGACTTGGTTCTGTGGCTCTAGTGCGGCTCTGGCTCTGCTGACCTACTTCTCTGGCTCTAGAGCAGCTCTGCTAACCTGGTTCTCTGGCTCTAAAGCAGCTCTGCTGACCTGGCTCTCTGACTCTAAAGCAGCTCTGCTGACCTGGTTCTCCCCCTCTAAAGCAGCTCTGCTGACCTGGTTTCTTAGGCTCTACAGCAGCTCTGCTGGCCTGGTTCTCTGTCTCTAGAGCAGCTCTGCTGACCTGGTACTTAGGCTCTATAGCAGCTCTGCTAACCTGGTTCTCTGGCTCTACAACAGCCTTGCTGACCTGGTTCTCTGGCTCTACAGCAGCTCTGCTGACCGGGTTCTCTGGCTCTACAACAGCTCTGCTGACCTGTTTCTCTGGCTCTAAAGCAGATTTGCTAACCTGGTTCTCTGGCTCTACAACGGCTCTGCTGACCTGGTTCTCTGGCCCTAAAGCAGCTCTGCTGACCTGGTTCTCTGGCTCTTCATCAGCTCTGTTGACCTGGGTCACTGGCTCTAAAGCAGCTCTGCTGACCTGGTTCTGTGGCTCTACAGCAGCTCTGCTTACCTAGTTCTCTGGCTCTAGAGCAGCTTTGCTGACCTAGTTCTCTGGCTCTACAACGGCTCTGCTGACCTGGTTCTCTGGCTCTAAAGCAGCTCTGCTGACCTGGTTCTCTGGCTCTAAAGCAGCTCTGCTGACCTGGTTCTCTGGCTCTAAAGCAGCTCTGCTGACCTGTTTCTGTGGCTCTAGAGCGGCTCTGGCTCTGCTGACCTGGTTCTGTGGCTCTACAGCAGCTCTGCTTACCTAGTTCTCTGGCTCTAGAGCAGCTTTGCTGACCTAGTTCTCTGGCTCTACAACGGCTCTGCTGACCTGGTTCTCTGGCTCTAAAGCAGCTCTGCTGACCTGGTTCTCTGGCTCAAAAGCAGATCAACTGACCTGGTTCTCTGGCTCTAGAGCAGCTCTGCTGACCTGGTTCTCTGGCTCTAGAGCAGCTCTGCTGACCTGGTTCTCTGGCTCTAAAGCAGCTCTGCTGACCTGGTTCTCTCCCTCTAAAGCAGCTCTGCTGGCCTGGTTCTCTGGCTCTAGAGCAGATCTGCTGACCTGGCTCTACAACGGCTTTGCGGACCTGGTTCTCTGGCTCTACAGCAGCTCTGCTGACCGGGTTCTCTGGCTCTACAACGGCTCTGCTGACCTGTTTCTCTGGCTCTAAAGCAGATTTGCTGACCTGGTTCTCTGGGTCTACAACGGCTCTGCTGACCTGGTTCTCTGGCTCTAAGGCAGCTCTGCTGACTTGGTTCTCTGGCTCTACAGCAGCTCTGCTGACCTGTTTCTCTGGCTCTACAGCAGATCTGCTGACCTGTTTCTCTGGCTCTAAAGCAGCTTTGCTGACCTGGTTCTCTGGCTCTACAACGACTCTGCTGACCTGGTTCTCTAGCTCTAAAGCAGCTCTGCTGACCTGGTTCTCTGGCTCTACAACAGCTTTGCTGACCTGGTTCTCTGGCTCTACAGCAGCTCTGCTGACCGGGTTCTCTGGCTCTACAACGGCTCTGCTGACCTGTTTCTCTGGCTCTAAAGCAGATTTGCTAACCTGGTTCTCTGGCTCTACAATGGCTTTGCTGACCTTGTTCTCTGCCCCTAAAGCAGCTCTGCTGACCTGGTTCTCTGGCTCTACAGGAGCTCTGTTGACCTGGTTCACTGGCTCTAAAGCAGCTCTGCTGACCTGGTTCTGTGGCTCTAGTGCGGCTCTGGCTCTGCTGACCTAGTTCTCTAGCTCTAGAACAGCTCCGCTGACCTACTTCTCTGTCTCTAGAGCAGCTCTGCTAACCTGCTTCTCTGGCTCTAAAGCAGCTCTGCTGATCTGGCTCTCTGACTCTAAAGCAGCTCTGCTAACCTGGTTCTCTGGCTCCACAACAGCTTTGCTGACCTAGTTCTCTGGCTCTACAGCAGCTCTGCTGACCGAGTTCTCTGGCTCTACAACGGCTCTGCTGACCTGTTTCTCTGGCTCTAAAGCAGATTTGCTAACCTGGTTCTCTGGCTCTACAACGGCTCGGCTGACCTGGTTCTCTGGCCCTAAAGCAGCTCTGCTGACCTGGTTCTCTGGCTCTACAGCAGCTCTTTTGACCTGGTTCACTGGCTCTAAAGCAGCTCTGCTGACCTGGTTCTGTGGCTCTACAGCAGCTCTGCTTACCTAGTTCACTGGCTCTAGAGCAGCTTTGCTGACCTGGTTCTCTGGCTCTACAACGGCTCTGCTGACCTGTTTCTCTGGCTCTAAAGCAGCTCTGCTGACCTGGTTCTCTGGCTCTAAAGCAGCTCTGCTGACCTGGTTCTCTGGCTCTAAAGCAGCTCTGCTGACCTGTTTCTGTGGCTCTAGAGCGGCTCTGGCTCTGCTGACCTAGTTCTCTGGCTCTAGAGCAGCTCCGCTGACCTGGTTCTCTGGCTCAAAAGCAGATCTACTGACCTGGTTCTCTGGCTTTAGAGCAGCTCTGCTGACCTGGTTCTCTGGCTCTAAAGCAGCTCTGCTGACCTGGTTCTCTCCCTCTAAAGCAGCTCTGCTGGCCTGGTTCTCTGGCTCTACAGCAGCTCTGCTGACCGGGTTCTCTGGCTCTAAAGCAGATTTGCTGACCTGGTTCTCTGGGTCTACAACGGCTCTGCTGACCTGGTTCTCTGGCTCTAAAGCAGCTCTGCTGACTTGGTTCTCTGGCTCTACAGCAGCTCTGCTGACCTGGTTCTCTGGCTCTACAGCAGCTCTGCTGACCTGTTTCTCTGGCTCTAAAGCAGCTTTGCTGACCTGGTTCTCTGGCTCTACAACGACTCTGCTGACCTAGTTCTCTAGCTCTAAAGCAGCTCTGCTGACCTGGTTCTCTGGCTCTACAACTGCTTTGCTGACCTGGTTCTCTGGCTCTACAGCAGCTCTGCTTACCGGGTTCTCTGGCTCTACAACGGCTCTGCTGACAGTTTCTCTGGCTCTAAAGCAGATTTGCTAACCTGGTTCTCTGGCTCTACAACGGCTCTGCTGACCTGGTTCTCTGGCCCTAAAGCATCTCTGCTGACCTGGTTCTCTGGCTCTACAGGAGCTCTGTTGACCTGGTTCACTGGCTCTAAAGCAGCTCTGCCGACTTGGTTCTGTTGCTCTAGTGCGGCTCTGGCTCTGCTGACCTACTTCTCTGGCTCTAGAGCAGCTCTGCTAACCTGGTTCTCTGGCTCTAAAGCAGCTCTGCTGACCTGGCTCTCTGACTCTAAAGCAGCTCTGCTGACCTGGTTCTCCCCCTCTAAAGCAGCTCTGCTGACCTGGTTTCTTAGGCTCTACAGCAGCTCTGCTGGCCTGGTTCTCTGTCTCTAGAGCAGCTCTGCTGACCTGGTACTTAGGCTCTATAGCAGCTCTGCTAACCTGGTTCTCTGGCTCTACAACAGCCTTGCTGACCTGGTTCTCTGGCTCTACAGCAGCTCTGCTGACCGGGTTCTCTGGCTCTACAACGGCTCTGCTGACCTGTTTCTCTGGCTCTAAAGCAGATTTGCTAACCTGGTTCTCTGGCTCTACAACGGCTTTGCTGACCTGGTTCTCTGGCCCTAAAGCAGCTCTGCTGACCTGGTTCTCTGGCTCTACATCAGCTCTGTTGACCTGGTTCACTGGCTCTAAAGCAGCTCTGCTGACCTGGTTCTGTGGCTCTACAGCAGCTCTGCTTACCTAGTTCTCTGGCTCTAGAGCAGCTTTGCTGACCTAGTTCTCTGGCTCTACAACGGCTCTGCTGACCTGGTTCTCTGGCTCTAAAGCAGCTCTGCTGACCTGGTTCTATGGCTGTAAAGCAGCTCTGCTGACCTGGTTCTCTGGCTCTAAAGCAGCTCTGCTGACCTGTTTCTGTGGCTCTACAGCAGCTCTGCTTACCTAGTTCTCTGGCTCTAGAGCAGCTTTGCTGACCTAGTTCTCTGGCTCTACAACGGCTCTGCTGACCTGGTTCTCTGGCTCTAAAGCAGCTCTGCTGACCTGGTTCTCTGGCTCTACAACGGCTCTGCTGCCCTGGTTCTCTGGCCCTAAAGCAGCTCTGCTGACCTGGTTCTCTGGCTCTACAGCAGCTCTGTTGACCTGGTTCACTGGCTCTAAAGCAGCTCTGCTGACCTGGTTCTGTGGCTCTACAGCAGCTCTGCTTACCTAGTTCACTAGCTCTAGAGCAGCTTTGCTGACCTGGTTCTCTGGCTCTAAAACGGCTCTGCTGACCTGGTTCTCTGGCTCTAAAGCAGCTCTGCTGACCTGGTTCTCTGGCTCTAAAGCAGCTCTGCTGACCTGGTTCTCTGGCTCTAAAGCAGCTCTGCTGACCTGTTTCTGTGACTCTAGAGCGGCTCTGGCTCTGCTGACCTAGTTCTCTGGCTCTAGAGCAGCTCCGCTGACCTGGTTCTCTGGCTCAAAAGCAGATCTACTGACCTGGTTCTCTGGCCCTAGAGCAGCTCTGCTGACCTGGTTCTCTGGCTCTAAAGCAGCTCTGCTGACCTGGTTCTCTCCCTCTAAAGCAGTTTTGCTGACCTGGTTTCTCTGGCTCTACAGCAGCTCTGCTGGCCTGGTTCTCTGGCTCTAGAGCAGTTCTGCTGACCTGGTTCTCTGGCTCTACAACGGCTTTGCTGACCTAGTTCTCTGGCTCTAGAGCAGCTCTGCTGACCTCGTTCTCTGGCTCTACAACGGCTCTGCTGACCTGGTTCTCTGGCTCTACAGCAGCTCTGCTGACCGGGTTCTCTGGCTCTACAACGGCTCTGCTGACCTGTGTCTCTGGCTCTAAAGCAGATTTGCTGACCTGGTTCTCTGGGTCTACAACGGCTCTGCTGACCTGGCTCTCTGGCTCTAAAGCAGCTCTGCTGACTTGGTTCTCTGGCTCTACAGCAGCTCTGCTGACCTGGTTCTCTGGCTCTACAGCAGCTCTGCTGACCTGTTTCTCTGGCTCTAAAGCAGCTTTGCTGACCTGGTTCTCTGGCTCTACAACGACTCTGCTGACCTGGTTCTCTAGCTCTAAAGCAGCTCTGCTGACCTGGTTCTCTGGCTCTACAACAGCTTTGCTGACCTGGTTCTCTGGCTCTACAGCAGCTCTGCTGACCGGGTTCTCTGGCTCTACAACGGCTCTGCTGACCTGTTTCTCTGGCTCTAAAGCAGATTTGCTAACCTGGTTCTCTGGCTCTACAACGGCTCTGCTGACCTTGTTCTCTGGCCCTAAAGCAGCTCTGCTGACCTGGTTCTTTGGCTCTACAGAAGCTCTGTTGACCTGGTTCACTGGCTCTAAAGCAGCTCTGCTGACCTGCTTCTGTGTCTCTAGTGCGGCTCTGGCTCTGCTGACCTACTTCTCTGGCTCTAGAGCAGCTCTGCTAACCGGGTTCTCTGGCTCTAAAGCAGCTCTGCTGACCTGGCTCTCTGACTCTAAAGCAGCTCTGCTGGCCTGGTTCTCTGTCTCTAGAGCAGCTCTGCTGACCTGGTTCTTGGGCTCTAGAGCAGCTCTGCTAACCTGGTTCTCTGGCTCTACAACAGCCTTGCTGACCTGGTTCTCTGGCTCTACAGCAGCTCTGCTGACCGGGTTCTCTGGCTCTACAACGGCTCTGCTGACCTGTTTCTCTGGCTCTAAAGCAGATTTGCTAACCTGGTTCTCTGGCTCTACAACAGCTCTGCTGACCTGGTTCTCTGGCCCTAAAGCAGCTCTGCTGACCTGGTTCTCTGGCACTACAGCAGCTCTGTTGACCTGGTTCACTGGCTCTAAAGCAGCTCTGCTGACCTGGTTCTGTGGCTCTACAGCTGCTCTGCTTACCTAGTTCTCTGGCTCTAGAGCAGCTTTGCTGACCTAGTTCTCTGGCTCTACAACGGCTCTGCTGACCTGGTTCACTGGCTCTAAAGCAGCTCTGCTGACCTGCTTCTCTGGCTCTAAAGCAGCTCTGCTGACCTGGTTCTCTGGCTCTAAAGCAGCTCTGCTGACCTGTTTCTGTGGCTCTAGAGCGGCTCTGGCTCTGCTGACCTAGTTCTGTGGCTCTAGAGCAGCTCTGCTGACCTGGTTCTCTGGCTCAAAAGCAGATCTACTGACCTGGTTCTCTGGCTCTAGAGCAGCTCTGCTGACCTGGTTCTCTGGCTCTAGAGCAGCTCTGCTGACCTGGTTCTCTGGCTCTAAAGCAGCTCTGCTGACCTGGTTCTCTCCCTCTAAAGCAGCTCTGCTGGCCTGGTTCTCTGGCTCTAGAGCAGATCTGCTGACCTGGCTCTACAACGGCTTTGCTGACCTGGTTCTCTGGCTCTACAGCAGCTCTGCTGACCTGGTTCTCTGGCTCTAAAGCAGCTTTGCTGACCTGGTTCTCTGGCTCTACAACGACTCTGCTGACTTGGTTCTCTAGCTCTAAAGCAGCTCTGCTGACCTGGTTCTCTGGCTCTACAACAGCTTTGCTGACCTGGTTCTTTGGCTCTACAGCAGCTCTGCTGACCGGGTTCTCTGGCTCTACAACGGCTCTGCTGACCTGTTTCTCTGGCTCTAAAGCAGATTTGCTAACTTGGTTCTCTGGCTCTACAACGGCTCTGCTGACCTTTTTCTCTGGCCCTAAAGCAGCTCTGCTGACCTGGTTCTCTGGCTCTACAGGAGCTCTGTTGACCTGGTTCACTGGCTCTAAAGCAGCTCTGCTGACCTGGTTCTGTGGCTCTAGTGCGGCTCTGGCTCTGCTGACCTAGTTCTCTAGCTCTAGAGCAGCTCTTCTGACCTACTTCTCTGGCTCTAGAGCAGCTCTGCTAACCTGGTTCTCTGGCTCTAAAGCAGCTCTGCTGATCTGGCTCTCTGACTCTAAAGCAGCTCTGCTAACCTCGTTCTCTGGCTCTACAACAGCTTTGCTGACCTAGTTCTCTGGCTCTACAGCAGCTCTGCTGACCGGGTTCTCTGGCTCTACAACGGCTCTGCTGACCTGTTTCTCTGGCTCTAAAGCAGATTTGCTAACCTGGTTCTCTGGCTCTACAACGGCTCTGCTGACCTGGTTCTCTGGCCCTAAAGCAGCTCTGTTGACCTGGTTCACTGGCTCTAAAGCAGCTCTGCTGACCTGGTTCTGTGGCTCTACAGCAGCTCTGCTTACCTAGTTCACTGGCTCTAGAGCAGCTTTGCTGACCTGGTTCTCTGGCTCTAAAACGGCTCTGCTGACCTGGTTCTCTGGCTCTAAAGCAGCTCTGCTGACCTGGTTTTCTGGCTCTAAAGCAGCTCTGCTGACATGTTTCTGTGGCTCTAGAGCGGCTCTGGCTCTGCTGAACTAGTTCTCTGGCTCTAGAGCAGCTCCGCTGACCTGGTTCTCTGGCTCAAAAGCAGATCTACTGACCTGGTTCTCTGGCTCTAGAGCAGCTCTGCTGACCTGGTTCTCTGGCTCTAAAGCAGCTCTGCTGACCTGGTTCTCTCCCTCTAAAGCAGCTCTGCTGGCCTGTGTGAGAAGTTGGCCTGATGTATGATGTCACTAGTTCTAGTGTACACCTTATATCAGTCCAAACAACCCTTATGGTGATTGGTTGTAAAGTCAACCTTATAGACCAGCTATCCTAGTGGTAGAATGGACAAGAGCAGTCTTAGGCTAAACTCTGAATGGCATGTGAAGCCAGCTGTGATACCATATATAATCCCTTGAATACCAAATGAAAGGACACCACAACAGATATATATATAAAATAAAGTGTATTCATTCTAGTCAAACCCTCATTACTCTTTATGAGATTAGAGGTAATTACAACACAGTCTTATTTAAGCATACATTAAGTCACACAGGTAAGTAATACAGTTAGGCCCTAGGGGCCACGCAAACCATATACTAAAGAAGTGGTATAAGGACCACTGTCACGGAAATAGGATATGCCTAGGCCTAGGGAATCGCTGGGGCTACACTACACTTACACTAGCAACAGTTAGGAAGTGAGAGGCCCACGGGATTCAGGTGCAGAGTGGAAACACTCACGCGTAATGCGTAAAAGTCAATAGAATTACTAGCAGTTAGAAATTAACAGTTTAAGGACACTTCTGAAGCAGCTAGAGAGTCGAGACTCGGAAACTAGACCCTAGGATAGTCACTACACTTGTGAGCACCGAAGTACCCAAGTTACCTAGCCCACAGGCTGCGGGTGCATAGGTGTGAACTTGCGTCGGGTTTCGTCGTGGACTTCTATGGATGCCTGAAGGAAAGTTGCTGACAGGCAGTCAGTGAAGGATGTCCGGTGGATCCCAAGGCTGGGATCAAGAAGAGAGGATACCTGCAAGCAGAAGGGACAGAGTCAAGGTCACTAGCCAGTGACCACGTGGAACCAGGAAGGAACCAGGCGATGTCTTGAAGATTGCAAGTAAAAGGTGAAGCTTGTCGCTGCAGCCACGGGTACCAGGAGACGTCGAGGACGACCAGGACCAGGAGGCGAGCTGTCCCACGAAGGCTCTTGCTGTCGGCGGCGTCGAAGTCGAACTAGGACTCACCAAGCCTTGGCAAGCGGAACCCACGAAGAACGGAGGACTTGCTTCTGGTGCAGACCAGGAAGGTCTGGGGTGCTTCTCTTTTGCAAGGAAGCGGGAGCCAGTCTGGAGGAGCCAAACCAGCAGTGAAGATTTCAGGGTGTGTCGTCACAAAGGCCGCTAGCCAACGGGCAAGCAACCGGACAGACGCGGCAAGCAGGAAAATGCAGAAGGGCCCCACGCAGGACTCGTGGAGTGTGGGGGGCTGATCTTCGGTGCAGATGGTGCTTGGGGTTGGGGCTTCTCAATCCCCGGTGCACAACTTCGAGGGTGCCTCAGAAGCTGCGCTGGAAGATACTCGCCACTTTTCCCAGGTAGCCGGTCCCACGTCTCTCGTCGCCTCCACGGATCTCAGCTCGGCTGTGGATGTGGATCAGGTTCGGAGAAGTCTGGAAGTCAAGGCTCTGGTCGGGCTCTGCAGTCGGTCCCTCGTAGAACTTCAGCAAAGCAAAGGGTAGTCTCTTGATGGTGCCTGTTTGCACAGGGTAGCCACTCCTTGGCCACAAGGGAGATTCTTCAGTCTTCTTCTTTCGTCGAATGTCGAAGGTCCAGAGTTTCTGTTCAAGTTGCAGGTTCAGGATAATCTAATCTCCTGGGGCCCAGCTACCACTCTTATACTAATCTGGGGGGCTGGGTTGCCTGCTAGGTCACGCCTTATGGGTGGGACCTGGGAGGGGCGTGGTTACACCCCCTTCCCTTTGTCCAGTTTCGCGCCAGGACTGGGGCTGGAGTGCCCCAGCACCGGTTTGAACTGGACTATGCATGGGACACCTTGTGTGCCCCAGGCATGTCTCAGTCCTTTCAGCCCTCCCTGCCCCAATACACTAAAGTCTGTCTGGAAGGTGCTAGCACCTCCCCAAGCAGGAAACCTATTGTCCAAGCCTCCCTTGCCGGGATCACTCCCAGCAGCAGGAGGTCAAACTCGTGTCTGTGGCAGCAGCATCCATTTTGTGATGCTGAGGCTTTGGTTCGAGTTAAACAGCAAAGTAGGATTTTAACATGTCTCTCCCTCTAGAAGGGAGGAATAATATCCTCACCACCAGAAACGGTATGGGGGTATTATTCTAAAGTGTTAGACACCTTACACGACATGTTTTGATAAAGCCAAACCATAGTTACCATAACCGTTTAAGATTATAAGGCACTTTAAGAGTATATGGTAGGCTATATCATAGAACAGCTATAAGGACATGGTTCCGAAAGCTGCAGACAGGCTCAGCTCATGCCAGAGCACCATCTCACATGTTACCAAGCACTCTGCCTCCAGAATTGTTAAGGCCTGCCATAGGAGTGGCTGATAGGTACACATGTGTCTAGATTAAGGGTAGATATAGGTATACTATATCTAAGCAAGGGGTGATTACACGACCTTGCCCCAGCTGAGTGATCAGCCAGTTGTGTCTGATTAGAAGGCCAGACCAGGGGTGGCATAATACATGCTGCAGCCCCTGGAAGGCCTTGGGTACACCTATGCCCTGGGTACCTAGGGTACACTGTACAGGGTCCAATAAGGTGATCCTTACCTATTGGGAATGTACCTAGGGTACATGGAGTCCTATTTTAAAGAGAGAGCAGACAGCCTGAGACCCTGAATGGCAGGATCTCAGGCCAACTAAGTCGAAAAACCAGCTAGACACTAGGCAAAAAGTTGGGGGTAACCATAGTCAGATATCCACCTTCCTACAGCCTGGTTCTCTGGCTCTACAGCAGCTCTGCTGACCGGGTTCTCTGGCTCTACAACGGCTCTGCTGACCTGTTTTTCTGGCTCTAAAGCAGATTTTCTGACCTGGTTCTCTGGGTCTACAACGGCTCTGCTGACCTGGTTCTCTGGCTCTAAAGCAGCTCTGCTGACCTGGTTCTCTGGCTCTACAGCAGCTCTGCTGACCTGTTTCTCTGGCTCTAAAGCAGCTTTGCTGACTTGGTTCTCTGGCTCTACAACGACTCTGCTGACCTGGTTCTCTAGCTCTAAAGCAGCTCTGCTGACCTGGTTCTCTGGCTCTACAACAGATTTGCTGACCTGGTTCTCTGGCTCTACAACAGATTTGCTGACCTGGTTCTCTGGCTCTACAGGAGCTCTGTTGACCTGGTTCACTGGCCCTAAAGCAGCTCTGCTGACCTGGTTCTCTGGCTCTACAGCAGCTCTGCTGACCTGGTTCTCTGGCTCTAAAGCAGCTCTGCTGACCTGTTTCTCTGGCTCTAGAGCGGCTCTGGCTCTGCTGACCTAGTTCTCTGGCTCTAGAGCAGCTCCGCTGACCTGGTTCTCTTGCTCAAAAGCAGATCTACTGACCTGGTTCTCTGGCTCTAGAGCAGCTCTGCTGACCTGGTTCTCTGGCTCTAGAGCAGCTCTGCTGACCTGGTTCTCTGGCTCTAAAGCAGCTCTGCTGACCTGGTTCTCTCCCTCTAAAGCAGCTCTGCTGGCCTGGTTCTCTGGCTCTCGAGCAGTTCTGCTGACCTGGTTCTCTGGCTCTACAACGGCTTTGCTGACCTGGTTGTCTGGCTCTACAGCAGCTCTGCTGACCGGGTTCTCTGGCTCTACAACGGCTCTGCTGACCTGTTTCTCTGGCACTAAAGCAGATTTGCTGACCTGGTTCTCTGGCTCTACAACGACTCTGCTGACCTGGTTCTCTAGCTCTAAAGCAGCTCTGCTGACCTGGTTCTCTGGCTCTACAACAGATTTGCTGACCTGGTTCTCTGGCTCTACAACAGATTTGCTGACCTGGTTCTCTGGCTCTACAGGAGCTCTGTTGACCTGGTTCACTGGCCCTAAAGCAGCTCTGCTGACCTGGTTCTCTGGCTCTACAGCAGCTCTGCTGACCTGGTTCTCTGGCTCTAAAGCAGCTCTGCTGACCTGTTTCTCTGGCTCTAGAGCGGCTCTGGCTCTGCTGACCTAGTTCTCTGGCTCTAGAGCAGCTCCGCTGACCTGGTTCTCTTGCTCAAAAGCAGATCTACTGACCTGGTTCTCTGGCTCTAGAGCAGCTCTGCTGACCTGGTTCTCTGGCTCTAAAGCAGCTCTGCTGACCTGGTTCTCTCCCTCTAAAGCAGCTCTGCTGGCCTGGTTCTCTGGCTCTCGAGTAGTTCTGCTGACCTGGTTCTCTGGCTCTACAACGGCTTTGCTGACCTGGTTGTCTGGCTCTACAGCAGCTCTGCTGACCGGGTTCTCTGGCTCTACAACGGCTCTGCTGACCTGTTTCTCTGGCTCTAAAGCAGATTTGCTGACCTGGTTCTCTGGGTCTACAACGGCTCTGCTGACCTGGTTCTCTGGCTCTACAGCAGCTCTGCTGACCTGTTTCTCTGCCTCTAAAGCAGCTTTGCTGACCTGGTTCTCTGGCTCTACAACGACTCTGCTGACCTGGTTCTCTAGCTCTAAAGCAGCTCTGCTGACCTGGTTCTCTGGCTCTACAACAGCTTTGCTGACCTGGTTCTCTGGCTCTACAGCAGCTCTGCTGACCGGGTTCTCTGGCTCTACAACGGCTCTGCTGACCTGTTTCTCTGGCCCTAAAGCAGCTCTGCTGACCTGGTTCTCTGGCTCTACAGGAGCTCTGTTGACCTGGTTTACTGGCTCTAAAGCAGCTCTGCTGACCTGGTTCTGTGGCTCTACAGCAGCTCTGCTTACCTAGTTCTCTGGCTCTACAGCAGCTTTGCTGACCTGGTTCTCTGGCTCTACAACGGCTCTGCTGACCTGGTTCTCTGGCTCTAAAGCAGCTCTGCTGACCTGGTTCTCTGATCTAAAGCAGCTCTGCTGACCTGGTTCTCTGGCTCAAAAGCAGCTCTACTGACCTGGTTCTCTGGCTCTAGAGCAGCTCTGCTGACCTGGTTCTCTGGCTCTAGAGGAGCTCTGCTGACCTGGTTCTCTGGCTCTACTGCAGCTCTGCTGACCGTGTTCTATGGCTCTACAACGGCTCTGCTGACCTGTTTCTCTGGCTCTAAAGCAGATTTGCTAACCTGGTTCTTTGGCTCTACAACGGCTCTGCTGACCTGGTTCTCTGGCTCTACAGCAGCTCTGTTGACCTGGTTCACTGGCTCTAAAGCAGCAGAGCCGCTGTAGAGCCAGAGAACCAGGTCAGCAGAGCTGCTCTAGAGCCAAAGAACTAGGGGGCATACTATCAAGGACGGTGTTAAAAATTATCGCCGGTTTAGCGGCAGAGAAGTGCTGCTAAAGCGGCGATAATGGGGTTGATAATATGCCCTTGAGAATTCCAATAGCAGTCCATGTTCTGGTGTGAACATGGGCTTCTATTGTAATTCTCCAGGGCATTTTATCAAGCCCATTATCGCCGCTTTAGCTGCAGATTTCTGCCGCTAAACCGGCGATAATTTTAACGCCGTCCTTGATAATATGCCCCCAAGGGGCATATCACTAAGCGGTAGGCCTGGGCGGCAAATTCCGTTCCGCTCGCGGAATTTGCGGAATTTGCGTAATTTCGCGTTCCGCGGAGAACGCGAAATTGCTCAAAAGTCTGCTTTCCGCTATTTCGCGAAATTTTTGCTTGTTCGCGTTCTCAAAATGCATGTTCGCGAGATATTTCTCCTCGACGCAAACAGCAATTGGGAACAGGAAAAAAGCATCGCGAACAAGCAATTCCGCGTGTTCGCGGAATTTCTGCGTGTTCGCGGAGATTTTTTACCGTTTCGCGGAGATTTGCGTAACGCAATTACGCAAATTCCGCCCACCCCTACTAAGCGGTAGCGATAATTATCGCTGGCCACGTGTAGCGTGTGAAATCCTAACGCCATTCGATTTCTCCAACAGCCTCAGTTAATTATACACCTATTCTCTGGCATTCTACATATCAGTCTCATGTTGTTTCCTCTTTGAAGACCCTCTTTTCTTCTTACACTCACAAATTCGAAACATAATTTCTGAGAATTTGAAAGAGAAACTAAACAATTGCACAAATGAACACAATAATTACAGAGGTTAATAGCGACCTAAAATACCACTTCCCAAACTATTGATCCATTCACCAACATGACTAAACCCCTTTTCTATTTAACCCAGGAACCTACTACTTCCCACAAGCTATGCTTTTCTAAAGCTTGGACCTCTCAAGAAATATTAGTTATATGACTGATATAAGAATTATAACCCTACTGTTACCAGTGTTGCAGGGATTCTGCATATATACAGAACTATGCGCTAGAAACCAGGACCTCGGTGTATAGTGGTGTACCAACAACCCACCTTAGTGCCCGGAACCCCTATCCGACTAGCTATAGTGTCTCATTCGTTCTCCATACTACAGCGAAGCTACCAATGATTAGACATCCTAGAACATGTAACTCAGACTCTCTCAGTAATCGCGGGAGCAAGAGCACTCTTTCGCCAACTCACTCATACTTGTCCACAACGTGAATAATTAGAGGCACAGTATAGTTTAAAATGTTTATTTTAACTAACGTGCTCTATAATGCAGTACACGACCCAATACTAGCAGCAAAATGCATAAACACAAGATAGTAAGCATTGTTACAATTCCATAAAATAAGAACGGGGATGTCATTATATAAACCTAGTGGAAAAAAGGCCTACTGTGCCTTGCCGCCTTCCCCGTGCTAGGAAATAGTTTACAATAATTATAGAAGACCTCTAGGCTTTGTCAGGGGGACCCCATACCTCCAGGTTTAGATGCAAAGCTTTACATCTCCGGACAAACACAGCTCTTCTCTTCGGAAAGGTTTTCTCAAAGTGTCTTAACATACACGCAACGCCATATTAAAAGCACTCGATTTTCAATAGTGCAGCTGTGGTAGTGTTATGTCTAGCCTGCGTGGGACTGACCAAAGAAATTATCAGAGCATATTATTTTTCGACCTTGAACACGCTGTGCAGACAGAGTGCACAGAGTACAGCAAGAAAAGTGAAAGGTAGACGGTTCTGATGTGAACGAGCACAAGCAGAGCATGTAGAAACGTGTGCAAAAGCAGCAACATGGCAGCCTAGCGTGTACTGATATGTGCTAACTTAATGTCTGCAGTGAATCCTGTATCCTCACTACACCCTCCCCTGGTAAGTTCATCGCATGAAGTCATAGGACGAACACAGAGTTCAAGAAGCGCGAGCGGAGTTCAAGAGCGTCTATCGAATTTAAAGAAAGAAAAAAAACCTTTTTGGGCTTGTAAATGGGTGGCAAAAAAAATAAATATAGCATATATTTAAAAAGAAAGGCAAAGCTGAACGCCAGCCTTTTCAATCCATCAGAGTGTATGAGCAGTAAACTGCGACAGCTTCCAATAGGAAATCATTGTCATCGGTAGAAAAAAGAAATGCCATCCAAGTTAGCAAGCAGAATGAGCATTCATGATCTTCATAGGTGGGTGCTTCGAGCACCATCGTAGGACAACTTGCGTGATGTTCAATTAGCTTTAGTGTAGTAAATCCTGCACCGCCTGTGAGAAGTTGGCCTGGCATATGCTGGTCACTAGTTATAGTGGCCACCTTGCACCAGTCCAATTAGACTCTTGGTAGATAGGTTTAAAGAAAGCTATCCTAGTGGTAGCTGTGGAGAGCTCTGAGGAATGTAAAGCAGCTTGTTTTACCTTATAATCTCTTGAATTATCAAATGAAAAGACACCACACAGGTATATATATCAAATATATATGTATTTATTTCTAAATATACTCTACTAATCTCTTTATGAGATTAGAGCCAGGTAAACATTCAAAAGATCAACAGTTCTCAATAAATTAAGCACAAATATGGCTGTAGCCCTAGGGGCGTACCAGACCATATACTAAAATAATGGGTTAACAAACTCGACTTGCAAAATGAAGAGGCCTAGGGCCTTGGGAATTGGTGGGGCTTCACTTCTGCAGTGTTAGCAGGTAAGTAACCAGCCCACAGGAGACGCGTGCAGTGTCTAAACACACACGCGGGTTTTCAATGCGTTTCTATGGCAAATGTCGCGGTTTGTAAATTACAGTTCTAGGGCACTTCGCAAAAGTCAACAGGCAAGCAACTTACAGGGTAAGTATTTCGAGAGCCAACACACACTTGGGCACCGGAGTGCACGAGTTACCTCACCCAGGGAAGCCGGGTGCATAGGTGTCCTTTGGTGTCGGGTCGCGATGCTGTTTCCAATGGAGATCACTGGATACTTGCTGCTTGTGACGACTGGAGAGGTGTCCGTTCGAATCCGACGATGGATTGGATTTGCAGAAGACCTAGAAATTGAGGGGACAGAGTTCAGAGTCACTTGCCAGTGACCGGTGGCCAGCAAGATGGATGACCACAGCTGTCGCGTCTCTTCAGGTCGGTGATGGTGTTTTGTCTCTTTGCTCCCGAGGTCCAGGAAGGCTCGACGATGACCAGCAGCTGGATTCGGGAGGTCCCACGACGTCTGCAGCTGTTGACGGTATCGGCACCCGTATTGAAGCCAACAAGCCTTGGCAGCCGCAAGTCTCGTGTGGAGTGAAGATTGGCAATGGTGCAGACCAGCAAGGTCTGATGGACTTACCCAGCGCGGGTAAGTGAGGGCAGGCCCAGCGCAACTAGGCGAGCCCTTGGAATTGATGTGGAAGTCTTCAGGTGAGTTACTAGCCAACGGGCAAGCAATCGCGAAGACGCCTGTGCAGGAAAAGTTTAACAACAGCCCACGGTCACTCGGGACGGGGTAGGCCGCTGAAATTCGGTACTAGACCTGCTAGGGACTTGGACAACAAGTGGTCCAAAGCACACCTTCGTTGGACGTAGTTTAGGGCTTGCACTCGAAATCAGTGCACGGTTCCCTGGTATTGCTGTTCCTCATCACTCGTGGGGTTCAGATGCCACAGCTTCGCTGGGGACTCAACATGGCCGTCGAGAGGTCAGGAAATTCGCTTCAGGGGATGCAGGGACTTCGGGCTCTGACTGGAGCGGTAAAGTTTGCAACCGTTGTAGAGAGTTTTGGTGCCTGCCAAGCAGTGGAGTCACTCCTTGACTCCAAGGGAGATTCTTCAGTCTTCCAGAGATAGTGGAACGTCGAAGGGCCAGGATTCTTCTTAGTTGAGCGTCGTCCAGGTGTAATCTAAATTGCATTGGCAATGTGTGGTATCTTAAAGTGAAAAGATGGGAGGGACTAGCTCTATGACCAATCCTCTAGGAGGGTCAGGGTAGTGGGTGGTTACACCCACTTCCCTTTGTCCAGTTTCGCGCCAGAGCAGGGGCAGGTAGCCCCTGAACCGGTTTGAGCTGGCATATGGACAGAGGAGCCTACTGCTCCCCCAGTGCAGGACTTCAAAGCACTCTAAGAGTGCACCCACCCAGCTCCAATACACTAAATCCTGTCTGGGAGGTGGTGACACCTCCCTGTGACAGGAAACCCTTTGTTTGGCTCCCTCCACTGCGAGTTTCGGTCAGCAGCAGGAGGGCAGCCCGGTGTCTGTGCTGGTGGCATCCATTTTGTGATGCCAGGGCTCTGAAAGATTTCTACTGTGTAGTACAGTGGGTACATGTCGTCCCCTCTAGAAGGGTGGGATCCTACTCCCACACCAGTTACTGGTGTGGGGGTTGGATTCCAAGTTGTTTGACACCAAACACGACATGTTTTGATGCAGTCATTCCAAAGTTAGCATTTTCCGCGAGGTTATAATGCACTTGAGTATATGGTTTAACCGCATCCACAAACAGCAGCAGAGAATAGTCTCTGCCAGCTGCAGAGGGGTCCTGCTCAGGCAGAAGCACCCCCTCACATAGTAAACCATGCACCCTGCCCTTGGGATTGATAGGGCATGGTGTGTGTATGGTGAGATATAGGAACCTATACCTCTGTGAGGAGTGCTAACACTACCTCACACAGGCTGCAGTAGCAGGCCTGTGGTGTCAGATTGTGAGTGCTTCCCAGGGGTGGCATAATACATGCTGCAGCCCCTGGTAGGCCTGTGAAGTACCAATGCCCTAGGTACCTAAGGTACCATATACTAGGGGCTCATAAGGTACCACAGTATCCAATCACTAGTGCATCTAATATGCACACCAAGTTGTTTAGAGAGATCAGTTAGACTGGGGCCCTGATTAGCAGGGACCCAGCCAGACTATAGCCAGAAACCAGTGTATACATCAGAAAAAAAGTGGGGGCAACACAAGTGCAGATCCTACTCTCCTAAACATCCCCCCCCCCAAACGCAGGGACATTAAACTAACCTTGACCAGTTGAGTCTTCATGTTCTAAGTGGAAATACCTTGAGAGTCCATCTGCATTGGCATGTTGGATCCCAGGTCTATGTTCCACTGTATAGTCCATCCCCTGTAGGGAAATGGACCACATGAGCAGTTTAGGATTTTCACCTTTCATCTGTTTGAGCCATAGGAAGAGCTTATGGTCAGTCTGAACTAGGAAGTGAGTGCCAAACAAGTATGGCCTCAGCTTCTTCAGGGCCCAAACCACAGCAAAGGCCTCCCTCTCAATAGCTGGCCAACGTTTCTCTCTAGGGGTCAGCCTTCTGCTTATAAAAGCTACTGGCTGGTCTTGACCTTCATTATTAAGTTGAGACAGTACAGCTCCCACACCCAGCTCTGAAGCATCTGTTTGGACAATGAACTTCTTTTTGTAATCTGGACTCTGTAAGATGGGGGCAGTGCACATTGCCTGATTGAGGTCATCAAATGCCTTTTGACAGCTAGCTGTCCACTGAACGTATTTTGGCATTTTCTTAGAGGTAAGATCATTCAAGGGGGTCACTATAGATCCATATCCCTTAAAAAACCTCCTGTAATACCCAGTCAGGCCCAAGAAGGCTCTCACCTGTGTCTGGGTGGTTGGAGCTACCCAGTCCATTATGGTCTGGATCTTGCTCTGCAATGGTTGAACCTGGCCTCCACCTACAAGGTGGCCCAGGTACACAACCTGACTCTGCCCTATCTGGCACTTAGTGGCCTTGATAGTGTGGCCTGCTTTCTGCAGGGCCTCCAGTACATTCCTGAGGTGGACCAGGTGATCCTGCCAGGTGGAACTATAGACAGCAATATCATCAAGATATGCTGAGCAATAGGTTTCTATAACAGTCAGAACTTTATTCACCGACCTCTGAAATGTGGCAGGTGCATTCTTCAAACCAAAGGGCATTACCACAAAGTGATAGTGCCCACCAGGGGTCGAAAATGCTGTTTTAGCCTTGGCATCATCAGCTAACTTGATTTGCCAATAGCCTGCTGTAAGGTCAAATGTACTGAGATACTTGGCTGCGGCCAAAGTGTCTATTAGTTCATCTGCCCTTGGTATTGGGTAGGCATCAGTCCTGGTGACTGCATTGAGGCTCCTGTAGTCAACACAAAACCTCATCTCTTTCTTACCACCCTGGGTGTGAGGTTTTGGGACAAGTACTACTGGGCTAGCCCAAGGGCTATCTGAGGGCTCAATAACACCTAGCTCCAACATTTTCTGGACTTCAGTCCTGATACAGTCCCTGACATGGTCAGGTTGCCTGTAGATTTTACTCTTTACAGGCAGACTGTCTCCAGTGTCCACCTCATGGGTGCACCAGGAAGTCTGACTTGGGGTCAGGCTAAACATATGTCTAAACTGCTGTAGCACTTGTCTACATTCAGTTTGTTGATGTTCAGTGAGGCTGCTTGCCAAAGCAACACCATCAACTGACCCATCTTCAGGCTTCTGTGAGAGCAGGTCAGGGAGAGGGTCACTCTCCTCCTCCTGGTCCTCATCAGTTGCCTTGAGCAAGCTCATGTCAGCCCTGTCCACATATGCTTTAAGTCTGTTGACATGGAGCACCCTAAGGGGGCTCCTGGGAGTGCCAAGATCTACCAAGTAGGTGACCTCTCCCTTCTTTTCAACAATTGTATGGGGGCCACTCCATTTGTCCTGGAGAACTGCTGGGGCCACAGGCTCCAACACCCACACTTTCTGGCCTGGCTGGTAAACAGTCAAGACAGCCTTTTGGTCATGCCAAGCTTTTTGGAGTTCTTGGCTTGCCTCAAGGTTTTTACTGGCCTTCTTCATGTACTCTGCCATCCTGGAGCGGAGACCAAGTACATAGTCCACTACATCTTGTTTGGGAGGTTTGAGAGGTAACTCCCATCCCTACTTCACCAGACATAATGGTCCTCTAATAGGGTGCCCAAACAGAAGTTCAAAAGGGCTGTAGCCAACCCCCTTCTGAGGAACCTCCCTGTATGGAAACAGAAGGCAGGGAAGTAAAAGGTCCCATTTTCGCCTAAGCTTCTCTGGGAGTCCTTTAATCATTCCCTTTAGGGTTTGTTGAATCTCCCAACTAACCCTTTGCATTGTGGTTGATAAGGAGTAGTGAATTTGTAGTTTACACCACACTCCTTCCACATTGCAGTTAGATATCCTGACATAAAGTTAGAACCTCTGTCAGAGATGACCTCCTTTGGGAAACCCACTCTGGAGAAAACTCCAATGAGGGCTCTTGCTACCACAGGAGCTGTGGTAGTCCTTAGGGGTATAGCTTCTGGATACCTGGTGGCATGATCCACTACCACCAGTATAAATCTGTGCCCAGATGCTGTTGGTGGGTCAAGGGGACCAACAATGTCAATCCGTACCCTTTCAAAGGGGACCCCCACCACAGGTAGTGGTATCAGGGGGGCCTTTGTGGTGCCACCTGTCTTGCCACTGGCTTGACAAGTGACACAGGAGCGACAAAACTCCTTTGTGTCTTCAGACATGTGTGGCCAATGAAAATGTGGTACAAGCCTGTCCCAGGTCTTGTTTTGGCCCAAGTGTCCTGCCAATGGGATATCATGTGCTAGGGTCAAGAGGAACCCCCTAAACCTCTGAGGAATTACCAGCCTCCTGGTGGCTCCAGGGGTAGGATCTCTAGCCTCAGAATATAGGAGCCCCTCATCCCAATAAACCTCATGGGACCCACTAGCACTCCCAGCAGCCTCAGTAGCAGCCAGTTGTCTGAGGGGTTCAAGAGTGGAGCAGCACTGTTGCTCTATGCTCAGATCTTCCCTGGAAGGGCTCCCTGCCCCCAAGAACTCAACCTGACCAGGCTCAAGTTCCTCTGGGGCAGTTCCTTCTACAGGTTCTGCTTCTCCTCCCTCAGGAGGGGAATCTGAGATCTGAGACAGAGGGGAAGGCCCAGCCTTAACCCTACTGCTCTTCCTCTTGGGTAGCACCTGGTCCATAGTTTCAGGATCCAGAGCTGGTTCAGCTTTATGCATTTTGGCTTGTGACCTGGTAACAGCAAATACCTCTGCAGGTATGCCCAACATCTCAGCATGAGTCCATAATTCTACTTCAGACCAGGCTGAAGTCTCTAGATCATTGCCCAACAAACATTCGACAGGGAGGTCTGCACTGACTACTACCTTTTTGAGGCCAGTTACCCCTCCCCAGGAGAAATTCACAACTGCCAGGCTATGGTTGGTCCTGGTGTTGCTTGCATTGGTTACCTGGTACATTTCACCCAGGATGATCTGTGTAGGGTCCACTAGGTCCTCTGCCACCATGGTGACACTAGCACCTGTGTCCCTAAATGCCAAAGCATGTTTGCCATTTATGATAGGCTGCTGTTTGTATTTGCCCAGATTACTGGGGCTCACTAGGAAGGACATATCAAGGTCTCCCTCACAAACTAGCATTGCCTGTGTTGGTACTCTGACTAGGCCAGAGTCCACATCAGAACCCAGGGTCAACCCTACTACACCCTTATTCTGAGTATTACCTCCACCACTTGCTGCACTAGGGGGAACAGTTGCCTTAGGGGCTGGAGTGATGGTGGTTTGGTCTTTGGACTTTGTACAGTCAGAAGTCCAGTGCCCTTTCTGTTTACAGAATTTGCACCAGGGTTTCTTTTGGCTTTTTCCCTTTGCAGATTGTGACTCCCTACCAGATGCAGATTTTTGGGACCCTTGTGAAGCCTTTAGGTTCTTGCTTCTTAGTGTCACCACCTTGGTTCTGGTTTTTCTGCCTCACCCTGGTTCTGACCCATTTGTATTCCTTCTTTCCCAATTCTTGGGGAGAGGTCAGATCAGAGTCCACCAGGTACTGATGCAACAACTGGTTCTGGCAATTATTAAGGATCTGTTCTCTCATTATAAGATTATACAATCCCTTAAAGTCAGTCACTCTACTACCCACCAGCCAACCTTCCAGAGCCGTGGTTGCACAATCAACAAAGTCAGTCCAATCCTGAGTCTCTGCTTTCTGGGTGTCTCTGAACTTCAACCTGTACTGTTCAGTGGTTAAGCCAAACCCATCTATCAAAGCACTCTTCAGGGCTTCATAATCATTAGCATCCTCTTCTCTAACAGTGAGGAGCTTGTCTCTCCCTTTGTCTGAAAAGGAGAGCCACAAGATTGCTGCCCACTGTTTCTGGGGGACCTGTTGAACTTTACAGGCCCTCTCCATAGCAGTTATCCAATTGTGGATATCATCCCCACCCTGGTAGGGAGGAACAACCTTGGACAGGTTCCTATGATCTGGCATGTAATCTCTGCCTCTAGGGACACTGTTGCTGCCACCAGGGGTATCTAACCCCTCCTTCTTTGAAGCTCTTTGGAGCTCGAAGGCTTCCCTATCTAAGGCCAATTGCTTGGTTCTGAGGGCAAGCCTAGCTTCCCCATACTGGAGCATCTTGAACCTTCTTTCAGAGGAGGTCTCCCTGGGAAAGTTGGAGTTCCTCTGTGGAATAGATTCTCTTCCAGAGTGATATGACCTGTCAGAGTCCCTTGAGAGGGACCTAGGCCTTCCTCCCACTTTGTCAGTTCTCTTAGGGAGATTTCCTCTATTCTCTTCAGACCCTTCTGGGTCTGGCCCTTCAACCAAAGACTCCAGGTCATCTTGATTTTCATCATCAGACCCAGAGACTATGTTTGAACCACCCCCTGATGCAGACCCACTTGCTCCTAGAGCTTGTCTCAGGTCATCTGCTACTAACAGATCTATCAGGTGTTGTGATGAGGGACTCCTGCCCACCCTCAGATTTCTTTCAAAGCATAAGGCCTTCAGTTCAGTGTAGGCTATATCTTTGTACTGAGATGGGGTGGAACCACTGGCTCCACCATGGTGAGACATACTAGTGTTGTGCAGTGTTGTACCACCTACACTAGTTGAGGATTACTGGACCTAGCTTGAGCTGTAGCAAGGGTGTGCTTGTCCCTTCACAAACAGCTCTAAGTTCAGTAGAACTTATTGATACTAGCTTGACTTTATATGTACCTTGAGTACCTTAAGTGGTTTTCAGTTAGTAATTCAAATAGAGATTTTCTGGTAAAACAATGGCAAGCTGGAATCCCAAACGCTGCCCACCAATGTGAGAAGTTGGCCTGGCATATGCTGGTCACTAGTTATAGTGGCCACCTTGCACCAGTCCAATTCGACTCTTGGTAGATAGGTTTAAAGACAACCTTTTAAAGAAAGCTATCCTAGTGGTAGCTGTGGAGAGCAGCCTTCAGGCTAAGTCTCTGAGGAATGTAAAGCAGCTTGTTTTACCTTATAATCTCTTGAACTACCAAATGAAAAGACACCACACAGGTATATTTATCAAATATATATGTATTTATTTCTAAATATACTCTACTAATCTCTTTATGAGATTAGAGCCAGGTAAACATTCAAAAGATCAACAGTTCTCAATAAATTAAGCACAAATATGGCTGTAGCCCTAGGGGCGTACCAGACCATATACTAAAGTAATGGGTTAACAAACTTGACTTGCAAAAGTAAGAGGCCTAGGGCCCTGTGAATCGCTGGGGCTTCACTTCTGCAGTGTTAGCAGGTAAGTAATCAGCCCACAGGAGACGCGTGGAGTGTCTAAACACACACGCGGTTTTCAATGCGTTTCAATGGCAAATGTCGCGGTTTGTAAATTACAGTTTTAGGGCACTTCGCAAAAGTCAACAGGCAAGCAACTTACAGGGTAAGTATTTCGAGAGCCAACACACACTTGGGCACCGGAGTGCATGAGTTACCTCACCCAGGGAAGCCGGGTGCATAGGTGTCCTTTGGTGTCGGGTTGTGATGCTGTTTCCAATGGAGATCACTGGATACTTGCTGCTTGTGACGACTGGAGAGGTGTCCGTTCGAATCCGACGATGGATTGGAGTTGCAGAAGACCTAGAAATTGAGGGGACAGAGTTCAGAGTCACTTGTCAGTGACCGGTGGCCAGCAAGATGGATGACCACAGCTGTCGCGTCTCTTCAGGTCGGTGATGGTGTTTTGTCTCTTCGCTCACGAGGTCCAGGAAGGCTCGACAATGACCAGCAGCTGGATTCGGGAGGTCCCACGACGTCTGCAGCTGTCGACTGTGTCGGCACCCGGATTGGAGCCAACAAGCCTTGGCAGCCGCAAGTCTCGTGTGGAGTGAAGAGTGGCAATGGTGCAGACCAGCAAGGTCTGATGGACTTACCCAACAAGGGTAAGTGAGGGCAGTCCCAGAGCAATCAGGCGAGCCCTTGGAATCGATGTGGAAGTCTTCAGGTGAGTTACTAGCCAACGGGCAAGCAACCGCGAAGACGCCTTTGCAGGAAAAGTTTAACAACAGCCCACGGTCACTCGGGACGGGGTAGGCTGCTGAAAGTCAGTACTAGACCTGCTAGGGACTTGGACAACAAGTGGTCCAAAGCACAACTTCGTTGGACGTAGTTTAGGGCTTGCACTCGAAAACAGTGCACGGTTCCCTGGTATTGCTGTTCCTCGTCACTCGTGGGGTCCAGATGCCACAGCTTCACTGGGGACTCAAAATGGCCGTCGAGAGGTCAGGAAATGTACTTTAGGGGATGCAGGGACTTCGGGCTCTGGCGGGAGCGGTAAAGTTTGCAACTGTTGTAGAGAGTTTTGGTGCCTGCCAAGCAGGGGAGTCACTCCTTGACTCTAAGGGAGATTCTTCAGTCTTCCAGAGATATTGGAACGTTGAAGGGCCAGGATTCTTCTTAGTTGAGCGTCGTCGAGGTGTAATCTAAATTGCATTGGCAATGTGTGGTATCTTATAGTGAAAAGATGGGAGGGACTAGCTCTATGACCACTCCTCTAGGAGGGTCAGGGTAGTGTGTGGTTACACCCACTTCCCTTTGTCCAGTTTCGCGCCAGAGCAGGGGCAGGTAGCCCCTGAACCGGTTTGAGCTGGCATATGCACAGAGGAGCCTACTGCTCCCCCAGTGCAGGACTTCAAAGCACTCTAAGAGTGCACCCACCCAGCTCCAATACACTAAATCCTGTCTGGGAGGTGGTGACACCTCCCTGCGACAGGAAACCCTTTGTTGGGCTCCCTCCACTGCGAGTTTCGGTCAGCAGCAGGAGGGCAGCCCGGTGTCTGTGCTGGTGGCATCCATTTTGTGATGCCAGGGCTCTGAAAGATTTCTACTGTGTAGTACAGTGGGTACATGTCGTCCCCTATAGAAGGGTGGGATCCTACTCCCACACCAGTTACTGGTGTGGGGGTAGGATTCCAAGTTGTTTGACACCAAACACAACATGTTTTGATGCAGTCATTCCAAAGTTAGCATTTACCGCGAGGTTATAATGCACTTAAGAGTATATGGTTTAACTGCATCCACAAACAGCAGCAGAGAATAGACTCTGCCAGCTGCAGAGGGTCCTGCTCAGGCAGAAGCACCCCCTCACATAGTAAACCATGCACCCTGCCCTTGGGATTGATAGGGCCTACCATAGGGGTGACTGATAGGTTTATATGTGTGTGTATGGTGAGATATAGGAACCTATACCTCTGTGAGGAGTGCTAACACTACCTCACACAGGCTGCAGTAGCAGGCCTGTGGTGTCAGATTGTGAGTGCTTCCCAGGGGTGGCATAATACATGCTGCAGCCCCTGGTAGGCCTGTGAAGTACCAATGCCCTAGGTACCTAAGGTACCATATACTAGGGGCTCATAAGGTACCACAGTATCCAATCACTAGTGCATCTAATATGCACACCAAGTTGTTTAGAGAGATCAGTTAGACCGGGGCCCTGATTAGCAGGGACCCAGCCAGACTATAGCCAGAAACCAGTGTATACATCAGAAAAAAAGTGGGGGCAACACAAGTGCAGATCCTACTCTCCTACACCGCCGAACAGATATCCCATTGTGCCAACACTCCAAGTGCAGCCGCACATGCCATAAAACTAACCAAGGAGCATTCCTGCTCATGTGGCACTAAGGGACCCATCAACAGGTCGTAATCCGGGTCGGGAGATGACGTATTACAGAGGCAAAGATCCAATGCCCATTCAAAGGAGCATTCCAAGCATGAAAAGACAGGTTGCACGCAAGTGTAGTATGCAAAGCGAAAAGATAGTTTATAAGCTACGCTGAGGGCTGCCAGTGGCAGTGTGCCATAGCATTCAAGCATACGGTCACACAGCATTTGTAGCCAACCTGGGAAGTGTAGGACCACAAGAGGTGCAGCCATTGCGTGGCAGGGGAATCAATAGAAGGATACCAGCTATGGTAACCAACAGAAGTATTTCCCCATAGATGCTGGAAAAAATAGAATGAATAAAGGCTGGTATTACACCAAATATAGTCTGAAAAGAAGTAACAAAGCCAGAGCCCACACCTTTAAAAAATGCACCAGGCCATGTGTATCAGATGCATTGAAGATACAATGAATTAATTGACCAAAATGTAGTGGGAGATTGGTATTTAAAAGAGCTTGAATTTTTGAATTTGTACTTGCTATCTGCAGGACGAAAGTCTCGTGCACAGAAGTGAGCGGGACCTCCTGCTGGAATAATAGCGCTTTTATTCTGCTCAACTTATTGAAGTCTGCTTTCAATGTTGGAATGCAATGCCAAATCGAGATATCGAGGTTCCCATGCGGGGGCGGGAAAAGCAAATTTTTACAACACACTACACTCTCCGAAACTGTCACAATATACTGTATGCCAGCCAGCAAACCGCAACATTCCTCATTATTTAAAAGAAGATAGCTACCGTTAGCAAGCAGGGTGAAAGTGGGTTTTATAGCTGGTACTGGAATACCCTTTAAAACACATGCAAGATTAGGGGCAGTAACACTACAATCCCTGTGTAACTGTATGTTTGTACAGACAAGGGAATGACGTAACGTAGAGTCACAAGATTCCCCTGTAAGGTAGATTTCCTTGTCTTCCCGCAAACATCTGTACGTGAAAGGCAAGGACCACACTTCATGCAGGAACGCGCTGCCTAAGGGTTAAAAGCGAACAATTGGGTAATATTTCATGCAGGGGCTAAATTTAAACAAAGAAAACGGTAAAGAGATACCCCCGTGGAAAAGCCAGACAGCAGAGTCAGTTTCTGCCACTGAGAAAGGTAAAGGGTTGATCTGCTCAGTATGTAAAAGTGTGTACGTTGCATCTTTCATGGACATAAACGGTTGTTTATCAGTCAAATTAAAAGGTAAAAACAAAGCAGTTGCGTTCAAATAATCCCATGGCACTTTTCACATTTTCAGTGTTAGCAAAGTCCATGCAAACTGCATTACTGAACGCAATTGATTTTGACCATGATACAACACAGATACATCATCCTGTACAATATCGACAACAGATGAAACAATATTATCCAATCTTTAAATGCGTAAAGACAGTGTGGTAATACTATTGTCAACAACAGCAAGTACCTTTTCCAGATGTGCCTGATCTATTTCCCTCAGGCGTGATACAGCTTCAATTTGAGAAAGCTTCCAGATTTCATTGTAAGCTGTGTAAATAAATCTTTTTGTGCTGGGACCGGAAGAGCCCTTGACAAAATCGGTAAAATCATTGTTACTGGACACAAGCGATAAATGTTGTTTTACTGACGATAGAGACGAGTGTTGTAACCAAGTATGACACAATTTACCCACAGAATACGTGGTAACCGAATGTTTATCTGCAAAACGTGGATCTAGTCTATCCTGTTTATAACCAGGAACTATGGGGTCGATTATGTTGGCGGGCGGATCACCACCGCCCGCATGGCGGTGGTGATTCACGCGCCAATTCTCCCCGCCCGCCTACCATTTTCCCCCTGCCACGTTACAATGGCGGGGGGGACCCCGGTGGACGGAATGACCGTCTGGTGGTTTTCCACTGGTCGACTCATCGACCGGGTGGAAAAAGTGTTTGATTTGGTGGCGGTGTCTGCAAGACACCGTCATCCATTTCAAGATGATTGCGGAGATCAGCCTTTCCATGGTGGCAACGCCGCCTTGGAAAGGCATGCGGATCCTGCATTTGGAGGCCTGTTGCGGGCCCCCAGGGTGTTGGGGGGTGAGGGGTGCAGCATTTGCATGCACAACATGCATTTCTGGCATTGCACCGGGTGCTGCTGATAGCACCGGCCGCCGCAATGTTAGGAATGCAGTATGCGCCTGCCAGTGTGGCGGGGCATCCTAATGCGTACGGCGGGACTGCCGTACCTATGGCAGGCGGTCCCTTTAGCCGTTGCGGTGGCGGGCGGACAATCGCTATAGACCTCTATGTTATGGAAACGCAATTGCAGGCATCAGCAGTTGTCTGCCGAACTACCCATCCTAGCTGGTCTAAACTTGAGACATTAAACGAGATATTTTGAAATAAAGCCTGCAGTTCCTCAATGGAATAATCAGTATGCATGCTCCAGTTCTGATACAGAGCCAGTTCATGAATGGTAGGGACATTCATCTGCTTTGTAGTGGCTAAAAAAAAGCAGGTAGTTTGATAAATAGAATCATTTAAAAATAGAATTTGTGTTGGGATGAGGCACGCGTGATGTAAGGCTTCAGTGCCACGAACCTGCCAGGATCTAGAGCCCCACACAGATTTTAAATCAACGGTGGCCATAGCCGCCAACTGACAATTTATCAATAAATGAATTAGAATATAATAATTTCGTGTGGGTTAACATTACCTTGGTAGGTGATGAAATGTTTAGTTTAAAAAAAAAAAGAACTCCGGGTTGGACCGGTCAAAATCTGTAAAATAAGTAAACTTTTTGAATTGGGTTTTGGAGCTGCCTTCTAATGGAGGTGGGCAATGTTCCCATTGAAAATTTCACCTGAACCCCCAAAGACTTAATTGCTTCCTTGTACGCCTCAGAGGCGTACGCTGGACCTTGGTCGGAATGGAAGGTGCCACATGCAAAAATTCCTACAAAGACATGCAAATCCCTGATGACATTTCGAGCGTCAGCACTGCGTTGTGGCCAAACCCACACGAAACGTGTGCACAAATCAACTGCAACTAAGATGTACTTATAAGCAGTATCTGAAGAAAATGGACCGCAGTGATCAAGATATACACAGCCAAAAGGCAGAGATGTGTCAGTGGTGGACTTGTGACAGTATAGGGTTTAATCTGTTGACAAATGTCACAAGAAAGCACATAATTATGGGTCTGTTTATATAAACCACGCCACCAATAACGTTGTTGCAAAATAGAAACTGTCGCAGACACTCCATCAAGCGCCGAAGCCATGCCTTCGTGTGCGGCTTATATCAAAGAAAGTCTGCGGTCCGCGTTGGGAATCAACCTGTCACCAACGTTATTAACTTCTCACATAAGGAACTCGGTGGGGACTTAAATGATAAGAGTACTTGGAAGGGAACCCTTGTGGGTAATTTCCACCCTTCTCTGTAGCATCAATAGCTGCCAAGATGTCATTATCAATATGAGTCATGGATCTTGTAACTGCTGCAACTGAACACATGGCTACTGCTGACTTGGCTGCTTCATCAGCCAAACTATTACCTACAGCGTGTGCGCCCACACGTTGATGGCCAAGAGTATGTATAACATGTGCGAGTGGCAGACGTTGTTTAAGATCTGCCACTCAAACCCAAAGCATCTTATGCTTAATTGCGCTGCCCTTGGACTCACGATAGTCATTCTGAGACCAAAAGAATAAGTTGTCATTGAAGGACTGAACACAGTAATAAGAATCACTTACAATTAGAGTAGTCACATTAGGATCTGCAAACTCGAGTGCAAGCACCAAAGCGCGCAGCTCGGCTAATTGGGCGGTACAGTCACCTAGTGCCTGTGTATGCAAAACACTGGACTTGAACTCACTGTTCATTATCGTACCTGCCACAATTGCACAGGCCACCGAATACGCATGCGTAGAATCTCTTGCCAGTTGCACTGAACCATCAGTGTAAATGATACAATCTTACTCCTCAAGAGGGCGCATAGACAGCAGAGGAGGATGAACAAATTCATACTGCAAGAACTCCTGTGTCTGGAGCGAGAAGTCAAAGATAAAGGAGACATCCAGAGACGTCAAAGAAGTCGCCCATTGTATCCAACGAAGATGCAAGGCTTTTGAGTTTGTTACACTTGCCTTTATCACTGCTTCTAGTGCAGGGTACGGTGTTACCACTAAAATGCGTTTCCCCTGTGCCAGTGCGTGTTCTTTCAAGATCGCCATCTACACAGCTGTCAAGACTTTTTTCAACACTGGAAAACCGCATCTAGGCTGTAGTGTATAAATGTAATTTGTAAGCAATAGGTACTGTGTCACCTTCATTAAACATCAAGTAGGTGAAACCCACTGCGCCTGGTACTATTCTTAATACCAGGTTTGTGTGCTTATCACGAGTTAACAAGTATTTAGATTCAAGAAGATCAGACTGCAAAATTTGCAGGATTGCTGAATGTTCCAGAAGCCAGCAGGCTTTTGAAAAAGTTGGTTGTATCAATGCATAAAGAGGCTTGATACGCTGGGCATATTCGGGAATGTAAGTACGTCAGAAGTTCAAAAGTCCCAGCAGTGATTGACGTTTTTTCAGGGTTGTTGAAGGTCGCAAATATGCGCATTTCTCCAGGAAGTGAGGCGCTAAGCCTCCACCTTCATTATTGAGCTCATAGTCCGAGAACAACACGGTGTACTCTGCAATGTGTGATTTTGCAAAATTAAATTTGTAACCGTAGTCCGCAAACAAAACAATGATGCGGTCGACTCGGCAGAGATGCGGCCATAATTCATCGTCCGTGAGATAAATATCATCAACGTACGAGTACGCATCTGGGTCTATGCTGTCCAGCAAAGAAACAACACGGGCGGCGAAAACTCCGGGGCTGTTTTTGTAGCCCATAGCTAATTGCCTAAATTGTTTCTGTTTACCACCGGCGGTAAACGTGGTCCATTGACTGCATGCCGGTGACAGATTGTGACTGAAAAAGCCATAGGAAATGTCAAGTGTAGTTTTATATTTTTTACGAACAAGACTGTCTACAAGAGCAGAACTATGGGTATTCTGTACCGCAAAAAGTGTGACAATTAGAATTCAAATGTCTGTAATCCAAAACTAAACGGTACGACCAATCGGGTTTGGTAACGGTAAAAAGAGGGTTATTCATCGGTGACACACATGTCTCAATTACCCCTTGATACTCCAACTGTGTCAGAATCTCAAAAACGGGACCTTTCGCCTCCCACTGGAGGGGATATTGGGGTTGTGGCTGAGGCATAGACCGCAATGGTATCTCATGGGGCAGTGAGTCTTTATCCCAGCCCACATGAGTATGGTACAGAGCCGGTGCAAGCACTAAAGCCCACTCTATTGCAAAAGACTTTGCATGCTCCTTGGAGACATTACGTGAAAAACTTGAAAGTATCACTTCCTCCCCTTTAGGAGCAGCAAGAACAAATGGTGGGTGCCAATCTGCCTCTGCCAACAGTAACATTGAAGATGTCAGATTTTCCTAAAAAAATCCCTTTAATAACTCGTATGTAACCTTCAATTAAAATAACTATGTTGTATAGTCTGTCAGGGGGAGCCACTCGAGTGTCAGCTGTTTCAACTGTAATTAAAGTCTCAGTTGCTGTCACCTCCAGAAATGGACGTAGTGCCTGTCGTACTATGATAACTTCCGCTTTGCTGTAGAGTAGCGTTACTGCCCAAGTTAAATTCTGGAGCCGTGTCCTCACCGTCTGTGGCATATCTAGCTGTCAATGCTGCAACTTTCTTTTTCTGAAACTGTGGGCGCTGACGAGGAAAACCGTCTTGTTTCCCCATTCCATCAGTCAGACGAGGTTGCTCACGTCCTTGTGGGGCACCTTGACCTCTGCCGCGCTCCTGGCATTCACCTCCACCGGCTTGCGAGCCTGATGTTTCCTGTGAAGAACGAGGAGAACGCTGATCAGGAACCTGAAACCTGTCAGGAGACCTAATTCTCGCGCTGTCACGCAAATCATAAGTGCACCCAGAATACTCAGCTGTCGGTGACGTGGCACGCGACCCCTGTTTCTGTCGTTGATTCCCCTGTTTCTTATTTTTCCAATTTTTCTTAGAAAAGATTGGGTGCTCATCCTTATCAGACTGAGTCTTCTGTTGTGTTTGCGATTGAGCTGGTGTTTTAGCAAATGGCTTAACACCCAAACTATTGGGGCCAATGGTCTTATAAGCCTGGGCAATAATCTTTGGAAATTTGCGTGGTCTGTCAGGCTCTGGGACAAGAGCCAAAGCATTAGCTACTTGAAAGTTTACTGCATCTCCCTTAACATTAGCCAGGATTAGATAAGCAAGTACGTCGAACACCCCGACCAATCTCATCCCCAATTCAACAGCCACTTCTGGGCCGTGTTCATCTTGAACACGCTTAATCACGGAGGGGAGTACGGTCATTGAAGGAGTGCCGAAACATTTCACAACTCGGGAATGAAGCCTTTCTGCAAACTAATAGTCAAAATCCTGTGTTTTTCCACAGGAGAAGTATTCGGAAATACTGCCTCCAGCTGGTCAAATTTTTCAGCAAGCCAATAAGGTAAATCATCCTTATTCTGAGGACGCTTGCCCATAACTGAATTAACCATAACAGGACTGATAGTCACACCGCCAGGTCCAGCTGGTTGCGCCGCAACCCCAGGTGCTCCCACCTGGATGTTGCGCATAATGTATCATACAACAGCTCTATGCACCCGAATCAAAGAGGTGTGCATCACGCGGAGTTCGTCCACTCGAACTGTCAGATACCGTGGGTGTGGGGTGTACCCAGCCAAAACTGGCCAAGTGGCCCCCTCAACAGATTAAGGGCCCAAACGGATCGGAGTCACAGGGTGTGGGAGGGCGCCATTAAACCAAATATGGTGTTGCCATGCCGAAAGCGGAACTTCAAGATTCGTATTGGGGCGATAATTGTGAGGAAGATCCGAAGCAGTGTAAGAATGGAACAAATGATCCTCCCCATCCACTGCCGGAAAAGTGACCCATGAATAAAACTCTTCATAGTGTTGCGTCGGATCAGCTTCCACCACAAAGATAAGAGCGACGCCTGCATCAGGCACTCCATATCCTGTCAAATGTCGACGGAGTGCTGCGCGACTATGCGCCACTATATCCACAGCCATGAAGACAAAAGAACGTAAGACAACCTAAAGCGAGGCAGCGCAATAAAGGGTAACTACGAAAAGTAAACACTTTTTAATAATATCGAGCTTGAAAAAAACTATTAAAATGTCAATATATGAGGTAACACTGTTGCAACTGTTTCCAGAAACAAAAGCGAGGGGAAAGTGGACAAGCACAAGCACTACTCAAGCGTCTCGCAGATAAGAGCCAGACCAAACGTTGGTTGCGCCATGTTGCAGGGATTCTGCACATATACAGAACTACGCACAAGAAACCAGAACCTCTGTGTATAGTGGTGTACCAACAACCCACTTTAGTGCCCGGAACCCCTATCCGACTAGCTATAGTGTCTCATTCGTTCTCTGTACTACAGCGAAGCTAACAATGATTAGACATCCTAGAACATGTAACTCAGACTCTCTCAGTAATCGCGGGAGCAAGAACACTCTTTCGCCAACTCACTCCAACTTGTCCATAACGTGAGTAATTAGAGACACAGTATAGTTTAAAATGTTTATTTTAACTAACGTGCTCTATAATGCAGTACACAAGCCAATACTAGCAGCAAAATGCATAAACACATGATAGTAAGCATTGTTACAATTCAATAAAATATGAACGGGGATGTCATTACATAAAACTAGTGGAAAAAAAGCCTTCTGTGCCTTGCCACCCTCCCCGTGCTAGGAACTAGTTTATACTAATTATAGAAGACCTCTGGGCTTTGTCAAGGGGCCCCATACCTCCAGGTTTAGATGCAAAGGTTTACATCTCTGGACAAACACGGCTCTTCTCTTCGGAAAGGTTTTCTCAAAGTGTCTTAACTTGCATGAAATGCCATATTAAAAGCACCTGATTTTCAATAGTGCAGCTGTGGTAGTGTTATGTCTAGCCTGCGTGGGACTGACCAAAGAAATTAACAGAGCACATTGTTTCTCGACCTTGAACACGCAGTGCAGACAGAGCGCACAGAGTACAGCAAGAAAAGTGAAAGGTAGACGGTTCTCACGTGAACGAGCACAAGCAGAGCATTTACGAAAACAGAGTCATGTAGATACGTGTGCAAAAGCAACAACATGGCAGCCAAGCGTGTTCTGACATATGCTAACTTAACAATGTCCGCAGTGAATCCCGTATCCTCTCTACACCAGGAATGAAGTTACAGCATTCTCTCACCCTCAAAACCCTATAAACTTTGTAGCGCTAAGCAGTTTTGCATAATCATTGCGTGCATAGCTATTAGCACAGAATTAATCTGGGTTAGGGTGCCAGCAATATCAGAGGCAAGACAGTCCACAAGCATAGATAATATCTTAATTTCAACAACATTCATAGCCACACCTACAGAAGGAATCATAACTCCAGATATATCTAATACTAGCTGCCCAAAACCACGCTTCGCTCTTTACAAACCAACAACACCATTCATCCCAATCACATAATAGACTCTGGGGAAAACTAAAGCCAAATAACAAGAACTCCCCCAATTATGAGGTAGGTTGAAATAAACAGTCTTGCCACACACATAATAGATTCCTGTCATAATTAAGTCTTCACAAGCCAGAAAATCACCACTAACAAAATAACTTCTTTCACAGTCACTTTCACCCACAAATTCTACTGACCTAACTCCTGTTGGTTCACAATGCACCATACACAATTCACCCTTTCTCTCACGGTCCATTCTCAGTACTGGATGCAAGTTCAAAAACCTACATTTTTCCTGAGTCTTAATCTGCTCCCTAATCTTTTTCTCCTCTTTCCAATTTCTCACAATGTTCACTCTCCTCTCATTATACTCCCTAACAAATTCTCGCTTTTCTTTATGTAAACTACACAAAACTACCACTTAATCTCTTTAGTTTTATGGTTACCTTGTACAACTGTATACAGATATTTACCATAGGTTATTGTATTCCCAACTTCTTCAGAAACAGAAAGATTCTCCAGCAAAATGTTGAAATCAGACTGATACAGTGACAGAAACTCTTGCTTATTAAATATACTAACAAAGACATTACATAAAGTCCATGTGACACAGGTAGCTGTAAATAAGTAGCATGTTCACCTGCAGAAATAAGAAAAGTCTACATCAGGCAATCATTAACCACCATACTGTCAATGTATTCAGCCAACCTTTTTATATAAAACTGTCACTGAGTTCTCTAACTAAACTGTCCCTATCTATCAGCAAATTACATTCAATCCCAATATATGCTGTGGTTAGTGCAAGATATGCCCATTTAAGTGAAGTTTACTTTCTGTTTTGAATTCTCTTCTTTGCTGGTCTTTTAGTAGCAGGCGACTCACTTTCACTGTTCTCTGAATCAACTTCAGCTATTTCTGGTTCTTCGTTGATGGATTTTAACCTTTCATTCACCCAGTGCTTTCTTTTGCAGGCTTCTCACTGCCGGCAACTCCATTTATTGTGTACCACTTTTTCCCTCCAGGGGTTCTCGAAACTCGAATTTACTACTGGAACTTTTATTTGAATGGATAAAAGAATATTTATGTTTGCTGCCACTTGTGGCTTTGTAACAGCTCTTCACTTTGAACCTTGGATTGAAACTGGCCTAGGTATCTTCACCAGGATATTCACCTTCAACAACATCACCAGTTTCCTTACCCCCGTCTGGATCCTCGCTACAAGCTTCGCTCTGAAAATCAGTGATTGTGGTCACCACCATCGCCTTCACTTTTCTCGTGTGAGTGGCACGGATTCACTGCAGGACTCTTCACAGCAGTGTTAGTCACAAGTATGACCTGGTCAGGATCCTTCCAAAGTTCTTCAAGGCAGGTAGTTAGCGGACATGCTTCTTCAGGAGAATCCAATGAATGCATTGAGGTTTTTTTGAAGGAGCTGTTCTCGAATTCAGCTGATGAGAAACAGAATTCAACACTTTAGCCAGACCTCTGCAGTAATTAAGTATGATGTCATCAGTTACAGATACAAGTATAGCTGAAGAAATGTGAGCCAATCTCATATATTTGCCCATTAGTATTTCACTACCCTTCTCCCCAAATGACGGAGCAAATAACATGCACGCTTCCTGAGGAAAGTAAACGGGCTCATTTACCCCTTGAGTCCCCCTCTTTTGATCGCACCCAGCGCTTGTCCCTCTTAGAAATTCATGGAGACACCTCACAGAGACTAGAAAGTATCCCTCTCTACAGGTCTAGAGGACGCCATGACACACTGAGCAGAAGCGCAATTTTGAAACTTACCAATATAATAGAAGCTTTGAGTCACGTGACAACGCATTACATAGAAGGCATTGAGTTCAAACCCAATCGAGAGAGGACAGGCCACAAAAACACGGTAGTCACCCGAACCAACAATAAAACAGCTACGATGGTTTGGCAACAAAGAGATTGCTTTTTAAACTGAGGCATTGAATAAAAAGAAATGAGCCGAAGAGGTACCCCAGCCTGTTACAGCCACAGCAGAAACACTACTTGAAAACTGGCACAGCATCAGCCAGCACTCTCAGAGGCGCAATAGGCCCAATAGGAAAGCATCCCATTAACACCGAAAATTTGTGTATCACTCATATAGCAGTGCCCGTGGGCCCCAATTACATGAGACAGGTCTTCGCGAAAATCCCACAGGCCCGTACTCAATCAAGACGAATGGCATGTTTACCACTGGACATAACAGAGACTCCTCCTAATCAATTGTTGAAACTCTGATCTGAGAACATGAACGTTCTCGAAAACAAGGTGGGTAAGCCTGACTTCAGCTCGTTTTTACAAGAATTTGACATCCTCCTCCTCCAAGAAACGTGGGCTGAGGAACCTACACCAATTATAGGCTTCAAAGAGCACCAACAACGAGCAAAAAAAAAATCTAAAGAGGGTAGAGCAGCAGGAGGCTTCTCAATCTATATAGCAACCGACATCCAGCTGCGTCAAGACAGTGTAGACCTTGGGCTGGCATGGGCACAATACCTCAAACTCTCACCTTATCAAGACCTAGGATCGCAATCCAACACCGCCAATGCTAACCTACTACTTTGCAATGTTTATATTAAAAAAATCAGTAGTAGAGTGGATCACTGGTCCTGGGAAACCAGGGTATTGCATGGTTAGTACTTTGTACTGTTTAAGAAACCCTCATTCACGTTTGGTTAAGGATCGAGATTAGCGGTATATCTTGATTCTCCGCTGGATTTGGTATTAACGTGATCGCATAATCATTGGGTTAATCCAATGCTTCCTCCACCCGGAGGCTTTTACCACTGGTAGTCACAGTAGTGATCGTGAATAAAAAAGGTGAAGTGATTGTGGTGAAGAAAAAAGTTGTTTAAAAATCTCGTAAAGCCAGTAGATTTCTTTATTAGTACTGGATTCGGGATAGGTTAAAAAGAGTTTTCTAGTTGTGCACGTATCCGACTTATTATGGTCAAGTGCACTTTTTAAAAAAATTGTGTCCAAAAAAGGTCGACATGTTTCAGCCCTCGTCAGCCCCTAGGGGTCAAGTGGGCTTTCTTCAGGACCTGGTGAAAAACAGAGTGGCCTTAACTACAGACACCCTTGTGGATGTGCAGGAAAATTATTTCCTTCTTGGTTGCACATTCAATCTGGTCTCCTTTGTTACAGGCCACAACGGGTACTCTAGGGGGGTCGCTTCACGCTCTCTTTGGCGTCGGTCTGTGACCTGAGCACAGGTCACAGACCGACGCCAAAGAGAGCGTGAAGCGACCCCCCTAGAGTACCCGTTGTGGCCTGTAACAAAGGAGACCAGATTGAATGTGCAACCAAGAAGGAAATAATTTTCCTGCACATCCACAAGGGTGCCTGTAGTTAAGGCCACTCTGTTTTTCACCAGGTCCTGAAGAAAGCCCACTTGACCCCTAGGGGCTGACGAGGGCTGAAACATGTCGACCTTTTTTGGACACAATTTTTTTAAAAAGTGCACTTGACCATAATAAGTCGGATACGTGCACAACTAGAAAACTCTTTTTAACCTATCCCGAATCCAGTACTAATAAAGAAATCTACTGGCTTTACGAGATTTTTAAACAACTTTTTTCTTCACCACAATCACTTCACCTTTTTTATTCACGATCACTACTGTGACTACCAGTGGTAAAAGCCTCCGGGTGGAGGAAGCATTGGATTAACCCAATGATTATGCGATCACGTTAATACCAAATCCAGCGGAGAATCAAGATATACCGCTAATCTCGATCCTTAACCAAACGTGAATGAGGGTTTCTTAAACAGTACAAAGTACTAACCATGCAATACCCTGGTTTCCCAGGACCAGTGATCCACTCTACTACTGATTTTTTGATATATTGAGACAAGGAAGCTGAGTGGACCTAAGCCCTTCTTTCTCCCTCCTATCTGATTTTTGAATGTTTATATTCATCCATTTTGTAAGAGCAAACAGGACCAGATCCCCTCACTAGTATCAATCCTAAAATCACTCAGAAGACATTTCCACAATACAAAATTATACTGTCTGGAGATTTTAACATGTACTTACTACAAACAGACCCCCAACAAGCTCACCAACACCTCCTCTGGACAACCCTGAAACAAATACCCCCGGTAATAACAAAACATCAAAAAAACAATCATCTTGGGAAATCATGCATCACTGCTTTAGAAGCAATCAGCCTGTGTGCTCTTAATGGCCGCCTTCTGCTAGACCAACCAGCCCTGTTAACAAGGAGCTCTAATAAAACCACCTCCACTTTAGACTACACATTCGTGGACTAAGAGTCCTTTGACAAAATTTAGTCTTTCTCCATAAAACCAAGAGTAGAAAGTGATCACTTTCCCCAGCAGGGAAGGACACCAGCGGCTATGGTAACCAACAGAGGTATTTCCCCAAAAATGCTGGAAAAAATAGAATGAATAAAGGCTGGTATTACACCAAATATAGTCTGAAAAAAAGTAACAAAGCCAGAGCCCACACCTTTAAAAAATGCACCGGGCCATGTGTATCAGATACATTGAAGATACAATGAAATCATTGACGGAAATGTAGTGAGAGATTGGTATTTAATAGGGCTTGAATTTCGGAATTTGTACTTGCTATCTGCAGGACGAAAGTTATGCGCGCAGAAGTGAGCTGGACCTCCTGCTGGAATAATAGTGCTTTTATTCTGCTCAACCTATTGAAGTCTGCTTTCAATGTTGGGATGCATGGCCAAATCGAGATATCGAGGTTCCCATGCGGGGGTGGCAAAAGCACATTTTTACAACATACTACACTCCGAAACTGTCACAATGTGCGTATGCCAGCCAGCAAACCGCAACATTCCTCATTATTTAAAAGAAGATAGCTACCGTTAGCAAGCAGGGTGAAAGTGGGTTTTATAGCTGGTACTGGAATACCCTTTAAAAAACATGCAAGATTAGGGGAGGTAACACTACAAGCCCCGTAACTGTATGTTTTTACAAACAAGGGAATGTTTGTAACTTAGAGTCACAAGATTCCCCTGTAAGGTAGATTTCCTTGTCTTCCCGCAAACATCTGTACGTGAAAGGCAAGGACCACACTTCATGCAGGAACGTGCTGCCTAAGGGTTCATAGCGACCAATTGGGTAATGTTTCATGCAGGGGCTAAATTTAAACAAAGAAAACGGTAAAGAGATAACCCGTGGAAAAGCCAGACAGCAGAGTCAGTTTCCGCCACGGAGAAAGGTAAAGGGTTGATCTTTTCAATATGTAAAAGTGTGTACGTTGCATCTTTCATGGACATAAACAGTTGTTTATCAGTCAAATTAAAAGGTAAAAACAAAGAAGTTGCATTCAAATAATTCCATGGCACTTTTCCCATTTTCAGTGTTAGTAAAGTCCATGCAAACTGCATTACTGAACGCAATTGATTTTGACCATGATACAACACAGATACACCATCCTGTACAATATCGACAACAGATGAAACAATATTATCCAATGTGTAAATGTGTGAAGACAGTGTGGTAATACTATTGTCAACAACAGCAAGTACCTTTTCCAGATTTACCTGATCTATTTCCCTCAGGCGTGATCAGTGCTTAATTTGTAAAGTATTAAGTGCCGGGGCTACAAAAAAATCTCAAATCTAGTTACCAGCGCTGCCGAACCGGGGGTTGACATTTATGTCAGCTTCCAGCAAAAGCTCCCTGTCCCTTAATTTTACTTTTGCAGGTTCCGTTTCATACCTGCTTTCTTCACTCGTCCCTGTTTTCCAGTCTTTCTCTTCCTCCTTCTTTACACCTTTTCTGCTTTTCTCTGTCATTCTGTTCCAGTCCCCAAAAATGAGTGCTGCTGGCCACCACCTGCAACCACTAGCTCAAATTAAGCACTGGATTTGGAAGTCCTGGTGACAGTGTGGGCCTTTACTTAGGCTCTTCCTGCCTTGCTGCTTTTTCAAAAGCAAACACCCCTTGGTATAACTACAAGCAGCAGTTATGCACTGAAAGCACCCACATATTGTTAATTTGGTGCTAGAGGAAAACTGGGGATTACTTAGAGAAAGACTGTGCTGTTTAAATCATGACTAGGTGATGTTTTTGGTTATAGCTGTTAGTGCTACTATTATGAAATCAGTGCATTTTTTTCCATATTGACCACATCCCTTAAAGAATGTCAGTGGCAAAACTAAGCCACCCCTTCTAGCAGAAAAGAACTGAATTAAACTTCATTGTGGTACCTCCAGGTGAAAAGAGCATAAAATCAGGCAATATGTTAATAGGGTAGATAGAGTGTAGCATTCTTTTATTTTGTCATGATCAGGTGCCTCAGTGAAGTAGAACTTAACTATGTGGACAAAGCATCATGGGGATTGCAGTTTCACATTAGAGATCAGTGATAAACTATTACTGGCTGAAATCCTCCTTCATAACATCATGCTAGTAATGCGACTCTTACATTGAACTGAGGTATGGAATGCATCAAAAGTCAGAACGAAGTGTATTTTCCAGAAACGTGCATAGCACACCAGCATCATAGATGGCATGGAGAACTGCAAAAACCTGTAAGAAGGGAGAGCCACAGGATTCTAAGGAAATGGGCAAAGCATTTCAAGGACCTAAAACGAGGGAGAAAGTGTTACAAGAGACTGAAATGGTGGAGAAATTACAGGAGGAGCATGGTAAAATGCTGATGCATGTGACCAGACAGAGGGATCATACAGATATCTGAAAGGAGAAAGTGCTGCAAGTGCGCAAAAGATTGGTGCAGGAATTCGAAGAGAGAGACATTTCTGAAGATGCCTTTATTTAAGTAAATAACAATGAGAGATGTGAATGTGCTTGCATCAGGAGAGTTGAAGGAGTGAGCTCTCTATTTCTAAGGAGGGATGGAAGTGATGTTACTAAATAAAAAACATAGTGCTTTATGTGCCTGTAGACAAAGATAATAACAGATTTAGAGTGACCTGATGGCTTGTTGTCACAGTGATGCTACTTTTCCATTCATGGATTTTGCTTTGACATATCAGTGCATTCTGAGAGTTGTAGTCTTTGTTGATTTTAACTGAGCCAATTGGACAAACACACATAAAAAGCAAAGTGTATGAATTGAAAAGTGCTGTCCTGGTAGCATGGAACCTGGTCATCTTACACAGGATCTCAAAGATAGGAGGGAGCTCAACTGGTATGTTTTAGAAGTTTGTATAGCTGCACGCGCCTTTAGGAACTTTAAGTCCTGTTGCTGAGCTTGGAAATAGGAAGCCTGCAGGTAAGAAACAAAGTAAGAGAAGCTAGAATTCGGAGACAGTGAATTAGGGTACAGAACTTGTACAACAAAGCTGCATTTTAGTGTTTTTACACGATGGTGAGCTAAGGTGTAGGCCTCAGCCTTGCAGAGGTCAGATTAACAACCCCAATGCATATGCTTCTGATTGAGCATCTCTAATCCATGGACGTCAATTCCCCAAAATGTAAGGGGTTGCGGAAGTGATGTCACATGGCCTGTGACCCACCCACAATGATATCACAAGAAATTACATTACAAAACATCAGGCCTGGTGCACTACAGGAATTGATGTCATATATCCCTTTACTCTGATGACATCCAGAAAGTAACACCATTGAAAAAAAATAAAAAGCTACAAAAAGTGCAAACTTAAATGTGATAAGCATAATAAACAAATTGCTAAACTAAACATGCCTATTTCAATCACCAAGCATATACTAATTAGGTTGCTGCCATTGTATGTAAGAGATGCATCAGTCACAGATTCAAGGGGGGAAATCAACCATGTGTCAGTCATGCTAAGCCCAATAACAGCTTTAAATGCCAGTTTAGTAACAATATAGGCGGCATCATTGTGCACCTTTCAGAGTGCCAAATAGAGCATAGTAATAGCAGCACCAATGAAAGCTTCCCTCAGCACACAAAACACCTAGGCCTTTGAACAGGACTGTCTTGCTGTACACCTGCAGTATAAAATACTTCATCCCGCAAGTTCCTGCCATCAATCTATAGGTCTGGAAATAATAGCAGTAACGTGCTTCAAACGTATACTTTCAGTAATTCTCGGATTACAAAAAGTGTGTAAGCTTTTTGTCCATGTTGCTGTTGTGAATCTGTGTAGCTGGAAGATGAAAGCTCACACAGTTGCATAATAAGCAAATATAAGGAAATAGTCTGCTTGCAGGGTCTTTTGAAATGTGCTTGGGTAAGACTGAAAATTAAACGTGTCAGTCCACCAGCATAAGCAACGTTGTTCCACAGATACTGTGAAGACAGGCGCTCTGCCTGTGGAATATTCAGTCATGGTGCACGTGCAATAAAGAAAACCCCGTCAGGATGCCCTTCCCGTGCAGAGAAAAGAGTTGTAGGGAGACTTTTCAAGCAGAACTCACAACACCCGTATGTTTTATCTGCCTACACATATGTCCCATGGCTTGCCATTCAGACTATCTTGTAGTGTGCTTTTCCTTAGCAAAATATCCAGCTCTTGCATCCTTTGGTGTGCAGAAAATCTGGAGAATGCTGAAATAATTCTTCCTTCCCTCCCTTATTCAGGTTACAGCACACTCTACCGCAAAGGTCGTATTATTTAGAGCCTACAGAAGGCTCCCTTTTTTTTTATAATGAAGCATTTTTAATTTTAATCATGCACTTTGTCTACTGCACGGCCCAGGGCATTTAACTCCAGCTGCCCAGCCTTACTGGCGACTCATGAGTAATATAGGTACATCTCCTACAGTAACCCTAAAAGTACTTACAGATAGGTGCAGGGTTTTAATGCTGACTCAATGCAAATCTGGTTTCAACTTAAAATCGACATGCTCGGGGCTTTAGATGTGAAGCACGTTTCATTTGTAGAATTTGCCTCAGTCTGCATCCGATGACGTACAAAAAGAGCAAATACTAGCATCCTCCCCGTCAGTCCCCTAGGCCTTTAGTAACCAATAGGGAGCTGCTGAAAGCCTACATGATACGTAATGGACATGAGGTTTGCCATTGCCAGCCTTGTTTCTATTTCTTATTCCCTTAAAGGCCCGAGGGAGGCGGAAGGCGCGTTAACTGTAGAAATAAAGGTAGCTCTTGACGAGCCTGTTTGCATTTTTATTTTTTGTGAAAGTTTGAAATCCAGTCACTGGTGTGCCATCTATGGAGCCTGCATTGATGAATGGGTAAGCGTGAGAGCAGCACAGATGATGTGGGGAAAGTACAGCTGAGCTGCCTAGGCTTGTGCACGCATGTAGTTCACCAGCCCTGCTGCTTGAAACAAAATGTATATCACCGGCCCTGTCAAAAAAGTGCCAGTGCTAAGCACCAGCACAAATTAAGCACTAGGCGTGATGCATCCAGATTTCATTGTAAGCTGCATAAATAAATCTTTTTGTGCTAGGACCGGAAGGGCCCTTGACAAAATCGGTCAAATCATTGTTACTGGACAACAGCGATAAATGTTGTTTTACTAACGACAGAGACGAGTCTTCTAACCAAGTATGCCACAATTTACCCACAGAATATGTGGTAACCGAATGTTTATCTGCAAAACTTGGATCTAGTCTATCCTGTTTATAACCAGGAACTATGGGGTCGATTATGTTGGAGGGCGGAACGCCACCACCCGTATGACGGTGGCGATCCGCATACCAATTCCCCCTGCCCGCCTACCATTTCCCCCTGCCACATTACGATGGCGGGGGGGACCCCGGCGGACGGAAAGACCGTCCGCAGGTTTTCCACCAGTCAACTCGTCGACAGGGCAGAAAACGTGTTTGATTTGGTGGCGGTGTCTGCAAGACACCGCCATCCATATCAAGATGATTGCGGAGATCAGCCAAAGGCATGCGGATCCTGCATTTGGGGGCCTGTTGCGGGCCCCCAGGGTGTTGGGGGGTAAGGGGTGCACAATGGAGGGTACCTATGGTACCCCCCAGCATTTACATGCACAAGGTGGCAGGCACCGCGTGGTACCTGCCACGTTGTGCATGCAAATGCACGACATGCATTTCTGGCATTGCGGCGGGTGCTGCTGACAGCATCGCCCGCCGCAATGTTAGGAAAGTGGGATGCGCCCGCCAGTGTGGCGGGGCATCCTAATGCGTACGGCGGGACCGCGGCACCTATGGCGGGCGGTCCCTTTAGCCGTTGCGTTGGCGGGCGGACAATTGCAATAGACCCCTATGTTATGGAAATGCAATTGGCAGGCATCAGCAGTCGTCTGCCAAACTAACCATCCTAGCGGGTCTAAACTTGAGACATTAAACAAGATATTTTGAAATAAAGCTTGCAGTTCCTCAATGGAACAATCAGTAGCCATGCTCCAGGTCTGATACAGAGCCAGTTCAGGAATGGTAGGGACATTCATCTGTTTTGTAGTGGCTAAACCAAAGCAGGTAGTTTGATAAATAGAATCATTTAAAAATAGAATTTGTGTTGGGATGAGGCACGTGTGATGTAAGGCTTCAGTGTCACAAACCTGCCAGGATCTAGAACCTCACACAGATTTTAAAACAACGGTGGCCTTCCCATGTTCATAGCCGCCAACTGACAATTTATCAATAAACGAATTAGAATATAATAATTTCGTGTGGGTTAACATTACCTTGGTAGGTGATGAAATGTTTAGTTTAAAATAAAGGGACTCCAGGTTGGACTGGTCAAAATCTGTTAAATAAGTAAACTTTTTGAATAGGGTTCTGGAGCTGCCTTCTAATGGAGTTGGGCAATGTTCCCATTGTGTGTAATTAAAAACATTTCTAAATGCATTAGCTTTATGCAGGTAGTGATGTCCAAAATGCTGGTAACAATATAAATCAGCATAATATGAAGTATTCAAATACATATCTTCAGCATCAAAAGCAGCATAATACTTCAAATCTGAAAATAAAGACTGTATTGCATGCACATCCCAGTCATCAGAACATATGTTCTGTTTCATTACATCACCCATTGATACACAAAGTACATTTGGTACATTAATAATCTCTGTTGGACCATGAATTTGGAAATCCACAGCATTCCAGACTATGCCGTCAGCGACTGGAAAGGCGGAGATGTTAACAAAGGTCTGGTCTCGTTTCATGATGTGAGATGACGAGTGTGGAGCCAAAGTTCCATAAAGGCTGGTATTACACCAAATATAGTCCGAAAAAAAGTAACAAAGCCAGAGCCCACACCTTTAAAAAATGCACCGGGCCATGTGTATCAGATACATTGAAGATACAATGAATTAATTGACGGAAATGTAGTGAGAGATTGGTATTTAATAGGGCTTGAATTTCGGAATTTGTACTTGCTATCTGCAGGACGAAAGTTTTGCGCGCAGAAGTGAGCTGGACCTCCTGCTGGAATAATAGTGCTTTTATTCTGCTCAACCTATTGAAGTCTGCTTTCAATGTTGGGATGCATGGCCAAATCGAGATATCGAGGTTCCCATGCGGGGGTGGCAAAAGCACATTTTTACAACATACTACACTCCGAAACTGTCACAATGTGCGTATGCCAGCCAGCAAACCGCAACATTCCTCATTATTTAAAAGAAGATAGCTACCGTTAGCAAGCAGGGTGAAAGTGGGTTTTATAGCTGGTACTGGAATACCCTTTAAAAAACATGCAAGATTAGGGGAGGTAACACTACAAGCCCCGTAACTGTATGTTTTTACAAACAAGGGAATGACGTAACTTAGAGTCACAAGATTCCCCTGTAAGGTAGATTTCCTTGTCTTCCCGCAAACATCTGTACGTGAAAGGCAAGGACCACACTTCATGCAGGAACGTGCTGCCTAAGGGTTCATAGCGACCAATTGGGTAATGTTTCATGCAGGGGCTAAATTTAAACAAAGAAAACGGTAAAGAGATAACCCCGTGGAAAAGCCAGACAGCAGAGTCAGTTTCCGCCACGGAGAAAGGTAAAGGGTTGATCTTTTCAATATGTAAAAGTGTGTACGTTGCATCTTTCATGGACATAAACAGTTGTTTATCAGTCAAATTAAAAGGTAAAAACAAAGAAGTTGCATTCAAATAATTCCATGGCACTTTTCCCATTTTCAGTGTTAGTAAAGTCCATGCAAACTGCATTACTGAACGCAATTGATTTTAACCATGATACAACACAGATACACCATCCTGTACAATATCGACAACAGATGAAACAATATTATCCAATGTGTAAATGTGTGAAGAGAGTGTGGTAATACTATTGTCAACAACAGCAAGTACCTTTTCCAGATTTACCTGATCTATTTCCCTCAGGCGTGATCAGTGCTTAATTTGTAAAGTAATAAGTGCCGGGGCTAAAAAAAAATCTCAAATCTAGTTACCAGCGCTGCCGAACCGGGGGTTGACATTTATGTCAGCTTCCATCAAAAGCTCCCTGTCCCTTAATTTTACTTTTGCAGGTTCCGTTTCATACCTGCTTTCTTCACTTGTCCCTGTTTTCCAGTCTTTCTCTTCCTCCTTCTTTACACCTTTTCTGCTTTTCTCTGTCATTCTGTTCCAGTCCCCAAAAATGAGTGCTGGTGGCCACCACCTGCAACCACTAGCTCAAATTAAGCACTGGATTTGGAAGTCCTGGTGACAGTGTGGGCCTTTACTTAGGCTCTTCCTGCCTTGCTGCTTTTTCAAAAGCAAACACCCCTTGGTATAACTACAAGCAGCAGTTATGCACTGAAAGCACCCACATATTGTTAATTTGGTGCTAGAGGAAAACTGGGTATTACTTAGAGAAAGACTGTGCTGTTTAAATCATGACTAGGTGATGTTTTTGGTTATAGCTGTTAGTGCTACTATTATGAAATCAGTGCATTTTTTTCTATATTGACCACATCCCTTAAAGAATGTCAGTGGCAAAACTAAGCCACCCCTTCTAGCAGAAAAGAACTGAATTAAACTTCATTGTGGTACCTCCAGGTGAAAAGAGCCTAAAATCAGGCAATATGTTAATAGGGTAGATAGAGTGTAGCATTCTTTTATTTTGTCATGATCAGGTGCCTCAGTGAAGTAGAACTTAACTATGTGGACAAAGCATCATCGGGATTGCAGTTTCACATTAGAGATCAGTGATAAACTATTACTGGCTGAAATCCTCCTTCATAACATCATGCTAGTAATGCGACTCTTACATTGAACTGAGGTATGGAATGCATCAAAAGTCAGAACGAAGTGTATTTTCCAGAAATGTGCATAGCACACCAGCATCATAGATGGCATGGAGAACTGCAAAAACCTGTAAGAAGGGAGAGCCACAGGATTCTAAGGAAATGGGCAAAGCATTTCAAGGACCTAAAACGAGGGAGAAACTTTTACAAGAGACTGAAATGGTGGAGAAATTACAGGAGGAGCATGGTAAAATGCTGATGCATGTGACCAGACAGAGGGATCATACAGATATCTGAAAGGAGAAAGTGCTGCAAGTGCGCAAAAGATTGGTGCAGGAATTCGAAGAGAGAGACATTTCTGAAGATCCCTTTATTTAAGTAAATAACAATGAGAGATGTGAATGTGCTTGCATCAGGAGAGTTGAAGGAGTGAGCTCTCTATTTCTAAGGAGGGATGGAAGTGATGTTACTAAATAAAAAACATAGTGCTTTATGTGCCTGTAGACAAAGATAATAACAGATTTAGAGTGACCTGATGGCTTGTTTTCACAGTGAGGCTACTTTTCCATTCATGGATTTTGCTTTGACATATCAGTGCATTCTGAGAGTTGTAGTCTTTGTTGATTTTAACTGAGCCAATTGGACAAACACACATAAAAAGCAAAGTGTATGAATTAAAAAGTGCTGTCCTGGTAGCATGGAACCTGGTCATCTTACACAGGATCTCAAAGATAGGGGGGAGCTCAACTGGTATGTTTTAGAAGTTTGTATAGCTGCAAGCGCCTTTAGGAACTTTAAGTCCTGTTGCTGAGCTTGGAAATAGGAAGCCTGCAGGTAAGAAACAAAGTAAGAGAAGCTAGAATTCGGAGACAGTGAATTAGGGTACAGAACTTGTACAACAAAGCTGCATTTTAGTGTTTTTACACGATGGTGAGCTAAGGTGTAGGCCTCAGCCTTGCAGAGATCAGATTAACAACCCCAATGCATATGCTTCTGATTGAGCATCTCTAATCCATGGACGTCAATTCCCCAAAATGTAAGGGGTTGCGGAAGTGATGTCACATGGCCTGTGACCCACCCACAATGATATCACAAGAAATTACATTACAAAACATCAGGCCTGGTGCACTACAGGAATTGATGTCATATATCCCTTTACTCTGATGACATCCAGAAAGTAACACCATTGAAAAAAAATAAAAAGCTACAAAAAGTGCAAACTTAAATGTGATAAGCATAATAAACAAATTGCTAAACTAAACATGCCTATTTCAATCACCAAGCATATACTAATTAGGTTGCTGCCATTGTATGTCAGAGATGCATCAGTCACAGATTCAAGGGGGGAAATCAACCATGTTGCAGTCATGCTAAGCCCAATAACAGCTTTAAATGCCAGTTTAGTAACAATATAGGCGGCATCATTGTGCACCTTTCAGAGTGCCAAATAGAGCATAGTAATAGCAGCAGCAATGAAAGCTTCCCTCAGCACACAAAACACCTAGGCCTTTGAACAGGACTGTCTTGCTGTACACCTGCAGTATAAAATACTTCATCCCGCAAGTTCCTGCCATCAATCTATAGGTCTGGAAATAATAGCAGTAACGTGCTTCAAACGTATACTTTCAGTAATTCTCGGATTACAAAAAGTGTGTAAGCTTTTTGTCCATGTTGCCGTTGTGAATCTGTGTATCTGGAAGATGAAAGCTCACACAGTTGCATAATAAGCAAATAAAAGGAATTAGTCTGCTTGCAGGGTCTTTTGAAATGTGCTTGGGTAAGACTGAAAATTAAACGTACCAGTCCACCAGCATAAGCAACGTTGTTCCACAGATACTGTGAAGACAGTCGCTCTGCCTGTGGAATATTCAGTCATGGTGCACGTGCAATAAAGAAAACCCCGTCAGGATGCCCTTCCCGTGCAGAGAAAAGAGTTGTAGGGAGACTTTTCAAGCAGAACTCACAACACCCGTATGTTTTATCTGCCTACACATATGTCCCATGGCTTGCCATTCAGACTATCTTGTAGTGTGCTTTTCCTTAGCAAAATATCCAGCTCTTGCATCCGTTGGTGTGCAGAAAATCTGGAGAATGCTGAAATAATTCTTCCTTCCCTCCCTTATTCAGGTTACAGCACACTCTACCGCAAAGGTCGTATTATTTAGAGCCTACAGAAGGCTCCCCTTTTTTTTATAATGAAGCATTTTTAATTTTAATCATGCACTTTGTCTACTGCACGGCCCAGGGCATTTAACTCCAGCTGCCCAGCCTTACTGGCGACTCATGAGTAATATAGGTACATCTCCTACAGTAACCCTAAAAGTACTTACAGATAGGTGCAGGGTTTTAATGCTGACTCAATGCAAATCTGGTTTCAACTTAAAATCGACATGCTCGGGGCTTTAGATGTGAAGCACGTTTCATTTGTAGAATTTGCCTCAGTCTGCATCCGATGACGTACAAAAAGAGCAAATACAAGCATACTCCCCGTCAGTCCCCTAGGCCTTTAGTAACCAATAGGGAGCTGCTGAAGGCCTACATGATACGTAACGGACATGAGGTTTGCCATTGCCAGCCTTGTTTCTATTTCTTATTCCCTTAAAGGCCCGAGGGAGGCGGAAGGCGCGTTAACTGTAGAAATAAAGGTAGCTCTTGACGAGCCTGTTTGCATTTTTATTTTTTGTGAAAGTTTGAAATCCAGTCACTGGTGTGCCATCTATGGAGCCTGCATTGATGAATGGGTAAGCGTGAGAGCAGCACAGATGATGTGGGGAAAGTACAGCTGAGCTGCCTAGGCTTGTGCACGCATGTAGTTCACCAGCCCTGCTGCTTGAAACAAAATGTATATCACCGGCCCTGTCAAAAAAGTGCCAGTGCTAAGCACCGGCACAAATTAAGCACTAGGCGTGATGCAGCTTCAATTTGAGAAAGCATCCAGATTTCATTGTAAGCTGCGTAAATAAATCTTTTTGTGCTAGGACCGGAAGGGCCCTTGACAAAATCGGTCAAATCATTGTTACTGGACAACAGCGATAAATGTTGTTTTACTAACGACAGAGACGAGTCTTCTAACCAAGTATGCCACAATTTACCCACAGAATATGTGGTAACCGAATGTTTATCTGCAAAACGTGGATCTAGTCTATCCTGTTTATAACCAGGAACTATGGGGTCGATTATGTTGGAGGGCGGAACGCCACCACCCGTATGATGGTGGCGATCCGCATACCAATTCCCCCTGCCCGCCTACCATTTCCCCCTGCCACATTACGATGGCAGGGGGGACCCCGGCGGACGGAAAGACCGTCCGCAGGTTTTCCACCAGTCAACTCGTCGACAGGGCAGAAAACGTGTTTGATTTGGTGGCGGTGTCTGCAAGACACCGCCATCCATATCAAGATGATTGCGGAGATCAGCCTTTCCATGGCGGCGGCTCCGCCATGGAAAGGCATGCGGATCCTGCATTTGGGGGCCTGTTGCGGGCCCCCAGGGTGTTGGGGGTAAGGGGTGCACAATGGAGGGTACCTATGGTACCCCCCAGCATTTACATGCACAAGGTGGCAGGCACCGCGTGGTGCCTGCCACGTTGTGCATGCAAATGCACGACATGCATTTCTGGCATTGCGGCGGGTGCTGCTGACAGCATCGCCCGCCGCAATGTTAGGAAAGTGGGATGCGCCCGCCAGTGTGGCGGGGCATCCTAATGCGTACGGCGGGACCGCGGCACCTATGGCGGGCGGTCCCTTTAGCCGTTGCGTTGGCGGGCGGACAATTGCAATAGACCCCTATGTTATGGAAATGCAATTGGCAGGCATCAGCAGTCGTCTGCCAAACTAACCATCCTAGCGGGTCTAAACTTGAGACATTAAACAAGATATTTTGAAATAAAGCTTGCAGTTCCTCAATGGAACAATCAGTAGCCATGCTCCAGGTCTGATACAGAGCCAGTTCAGGAATGGTAGGGACATTCATCTGTTTTGTAGTGGCTAAACCAAAGCAGGTAGTTTGATAAATAGAATCATTTAAAAATAGAATTTGTGTTGGGATGAGGCACGTGTGATGTAAGGCTTCAGTGTCACAAACCTGCCAGGATCTAGAACCTCACACAGATTTTAAAACAACGGTGGCCTTCCCATGTTCATAGCCGCCAACTGACAATTTATCAATAAACGAATTAGAATATAATAATTTCGTGTGGGTTAACATTACCTTGGTAGGTGATGAAATGTTTAGTTTAAAATAAAGGGACTCCAGGTTGGACTGGTCAAAATCTGTTAAATAAGTAAACTTTTTGAATAGGGTTCTGGAGCTGCCTTCTAATGGAGTTGGGCAATGTTCCCATTGTGTGTAATTAAAAACATTTCTAAATGCATTAGCTTTATGCAGGTAGTGATGTCCAAAATGCTGGTAACAATATAAATCAGCATAATATGAAGTATTCAAATACATATCTTCAGCATCAAAAGCAGCATAATACTTCAAATCTGAAAATAAAGACTGTATTGCATGCACATCCCAGTCATCAGAACATATGTTCTGTTTCATTACATCACCCATTGATACACAAAGTACATTTGGTACATTAATAATCTCTGTTGGACCATGAATTTGGAAATCCACAGCATTCCAGACTATGCCGTCAGCGACTGGAAAGGCGGAGATGTTAACAAAGGTCTGGTCTCGTTTCATGATGTGAGATGACGAGTGTGGAGCCAAAGTTCCATAAAGGCTGGTATTACACCAAATATAGTCCGAAAAAAAGTAACAAAGCCAGAGCCCACACCTTTAAAAAATGCACCGGGCCATGTGTATCAGATACATTGAAGATACAATGAATTAATTGACGGAAATGTAGTGAGAGATTGGTATTTAATAGGGCTTGAATTTCGGAATTTGTACTTGCTATCTGCAGGACGAAAGTTTTGCGCGCAGAAGTGAGCTGGACCTCCTGCTGGAATAATAGTGCTTTTATTCTGCTCAACCTATTGAAGTCTGCTTTCAATGTTGGGATGCATGGCCAAATCGAGATATCGAGGTTCCCATGCGGGGGTGGCAAAAGCACATTTTTACAACATACTACACTCCGAAACTGTCACAATGTGCGTATGCCAGCCAGCAAACCGCAACATTCCTCATTATTTAAAAGAAGATAGCTACCGTTAGCAAGCAGGGTGAAAGTGGGTTTTATAGCTGGTACTGGAATACCCTTTAAAAAACATGCAAGATTTTACAAACAAGGGAATGACGTAACTTAGAGTCACAAGATTCCCCTGTAAGGTAGATTTCCTTGTCTTCCCGCAAACATCTGTACGTGAAAGGCAAGGACCACACTTCATGCAGGAACGTGCTGCCTAAGGGTTCATAGCGACCAATTGGGTAATGTTTCATGCAGGGGCTAAATTTAAACAAAGAAAACGGTAAAGAGATAACCCCGTGGAAAAGCCAGACAGCAGAGTCAGTTTCCGCCACGGAGAAAGGTAAAGGGTTGATCTTTTCAATATGTAAAAGTGTGTACGTTGCATCTTTCATGGACATAAACAGTTGTTTATCAGTCAAATTAAAAGGTAAAAACAAAGAAGTTGCATTCAAATAATTCCATGGCACTTTTCCCATTTTCAGTGTTAGTAAAGTCCATGCAAACTGCATTACTGAACGCAATTGATTTTAACCATGATACAACACAGATACACCATCCTGTACAATATCGACAACAGATGAAACAATATTATCCAATGTGTAAATGTGTGAAGAGAGTGTGGTAATACTATTGTCAACAACAGCAAGTACCTTTTCCAGATTTACCTGATCTATTTCCCTCAGGCGTGATCAGTGCTTAATTTGTAAAGTAATAAGTTCTTCAACCTACATGAATGTGAAATGGAAAAACCTACCTGAAGGTTACACTTGATTTGTACCTTGTCCCTATGAGCCACAAACATCAGAGTTGCCTCTATAAAGTGTACATGCCTTAGCTGCATAGTGCAATTTAAATTAAGTCAGCACCTCATACACTTCAAGAATTATAGTGCACCACATACTCTGTAGTATATCCGATCCATTTCAATTGGGTGACCAGATGGCCACAAATGTAAAATCGCCTCGTATGGATTCAAATTGCATTGTATGTACCTTGTGAGTGAGCCACATGCATGTAATTTGGCATCCTGCAGTGGGATATTCTATAGAATGTGTTGCATTTGCAAATGAAGCTCTATGTAGTATGGATCATGAAGTATGACACAATAGACGTGAAATATTTGAAATAAATTGAGATTTTTTGTATTTAAAACATGCATTTAATCACTGAAAGATTCTCACCACTTCTAACTATGGCACAATCATGAAAATGGACACTGAACAGTGGTATGACGTTAGCTGTATGCTGCACTTTGAATTGAGGATCCAGATTGTATGGTTTCAGAATTATGGGCCAAAATGTAAGGCATACTTTTACGAACATGTGACGTAATTGAAGAGCATCATACCTTCAACTTCACATTTTGACTACTATCCAATATGCCACATACATGATAATTCACACGGGTAAGTAGCACAAGACTAGGAACAATGCGTTGTTTAAATTATGTCTCTATCATATATAGATTGTGAATTATAGCCAAAAGCAAAAAGAGTTCTTTAACATACATGCAGGTGAAAAAGAAAAACCAACCTGAAGGTTACACTTGATTTGTACCTTGTCCCTATAAGCCACAAACATCAGAGTTGCCACTATAAAGTGTACATGTCTTAGCTACACACTGCAATTTAAATTAAGTCAGTACCTCATACGCTTCCAAAATTATAGTGCACTACATACTCTGTAGTATATCCTACCCATTTCAATTGGGTGACCAGATGGCCGCAAATTGAAAATTGCCTCGTATGGATTCAAATTGCATTGTATGTACCTTGTGTGTGAGCCACATGCATTTAAAATGGAACACTGTAGTAGGCTATGCTATAGAATGTGTTGCAGTTGGAAATCAAGCTCTATCTAGTGTGGATCATGACTGATGACACAATATACGAGACACATTTTGCAAAAACTGGAGGCAAATTTTTAAAAACATGCATTTAATCACTGAAAGATTCTCACCACTTCTAAGCATTCCACAGGCATTAAAATGGACATAGGACAGTGGCATGATGTTAGCTTTATGCTACACTTTGAATTATGGATCCAGATTGTATGGTTTGACAATTATGGTACAAAATATAAGGCATACTTTTTCGAACATGTGACGTAATTGAAAAACATCATATATTCAACTTCACATTTTGACTACTTTCCAATATGCCACATACATGATGATTCACATGGGTAAGTAGAGCAATACTGCAAACAGTGTGTTGTTTAAATTATGTCTCTATCATATATAGATTGTGAATTATATCCAAAAGCTTAAAGTGTTCTTCAACCTACATGAATGTGAAATGGAAAAACCTACCTGAAGGTTACACTTGATTTGTACCTTGTCCCTATGAGCCACAAACATCAGAGTTGCCTCTATAAAGTGTACATGCCTTAGCTACATAGTGCAATTTAAATTAAGTCAGTACCTCATACACTTCAAGAATTATAGTGCACCACATACTCTGTAGTACATCCCATCCATTTCAATTGGGTGACCAGATGGCCACAAATGTAAAATCGCCTCGTATGGATTCAAATTGCATTGTATGTACCTTGTGAGTGAGCCATATGCATGTAATTTGGCATCCTGCAGTGGGATATTCTATAGAATGTGTTGCATTTGCAAATGAAGCTCTATGTAGTATGGATCATGAAGTATGACACAATATACGTGAAATATTTGAAATAAATTGAGATTCTTTGTATTTAAAACATGCATTTAATCACTGAAAGATTCTCACCACTTCTAAGCATGGCACAAGCATGAAAATGGACACAGAACAGTGGCATGATGTTAGCTTTATGCTGCACTTTGAATTGAGGATCCAGATTGTAGGGTTTCAGAATTATGGGCCAAAATGTAAGGCATACTTTTTCAAACGTGTGACGTAATTGAAAAACATTATACATTCAACTTCACATTTTGACTACTATCCAATATGCCATATACATGATAATTCACATGGGTAAGTAGCACGAGACTAGGAACAATGTGCTGTTTAAATTATGGCTCTATCATATAAAGATTGTGAACTATAGCCAAAAGCAAAAAGAGTTCTTCAACATACATGAAGGTTGAAAAAGAAAAACCAACCTGAAGGTTACACTTGATTTGTACCTTGTCCCTAAAAGCCACAAACATCAGAGTTGCCACTATAAAGTGTACATGTCTTAGCTACACACTGCAATTTAAATTAAGTCAGTACCTCATACGCTTCCAGAATCATAGTGCAGTACCAACTCTGTAGTATATCCTATCCATTTAAATTGGGTGACCAGATGGCCGCAAATTGAAAATTGCCTCGTATGGATTCAAATTGCATTGTATGTACCTTGTGTGTGAGCCACATGCATGTAATTTGGCATCCTGCAGTGGGATATTCTATAGAATGTGTTGCATTTGCAAATGAAGCTCTATGTAGTATGGATCATGAAGTATGACACAATAGACGTGAAATATTTGAAATAAATTGAGATTTTTTGTATTTAAAACATGCATTTAATCACTGAAAGATTCTCACCACTTCTAACTATGGCACAATCATGAAAATGGACACTGAACAGTGGTATGACGTTAGCTGTATGCTGCACTTTGAATTGAGGATCCAGATTGTATGGTTTCAGAATTATGGGCCAAAATGTAAGGCATACTTTTTCGAACATGTGACGTAATTGAAGAGCATCATACCTTCAACTTCACATTTTGACTACTATCCAATATGCCACATACATGATAATTCACACGGGTAAGTAGCACAAGACTAGGAACAATGCGTTGTTTAAATTATGTCTCTATCATATATAGATTGTGAATTATAGCCAAAAGCAAAAAGAGTTCTTTAACATACATGCAGGTGAAAAAGAAAAACCAACCTGAAGGTTACACTTGATTTGTACCTTGTCCCTATAAGCCACAAACATCAGAGTTGCCACTATAAAGTGTACATGTCTTAGCTACACATTGCAATTTAAATTAAGTCAGTACCTCATACGCTTCCAAAATTATAGTGCACTACATACTCTGTAGTATATCCTACCCATTTCAATTGGGTGACCAGATGGCCGCAAATTGAAAATTGCCTCGTATGGATTCAAATTGCATTGTATGTACCTTGTGTGTGAGCCACATGCATTTAAAATGGAACACTGTAGTAGGCTATGCTATAGAATGTGTTGCAGTTGGAAATCAAGCTCTATCTAGTGTGGATCATGACTGATGACACAATATACGAGACACATTTTGCAAAAACTGGAGGCACATTTTTAAAAACATGCATTTAATCACTGAAAGATTCTCACCACTTCTAAGCATTCCACAGGCATTAAAATGGACATAGGACAGTGGCATGATGTTAGCTTTATGCTACACTTTGAATTATGGATCCAGATTGTATGGTTTGACAATTATGGTACAAAATGTAAGGCATACTTTTTCGAACATGTGACATAATTGAAAAACATCATATATTCAACTTCACATTTTGACTACTTTCCAATATGCCACATACATGATGATTCACATGGGTAAGTAGAGCAATACTGCAAACAGTGTGTTGTTTAAATTATGTCTCTATCATATATAGATTGTGAATTATATCCAAAAGCTTAAAGTGTTCTTCAACCTACATGAATGTGAAATGGAAAAACCTACCTGAAGGTTACACTTGATTTGTACCTTGTCCCTATGAGCCACAAACATCAGAGTTGCCTCTATAAAGTGTACATGCCTTAGCTACATAGTGCAATTTAAATTAAGTCAGTACCTCATACACTTCAAGAATTATAGTGCACCACATACTCTGTAGTACATCCCATCCATTTCAATTGGGTGACCAGATGGCCACAAATGTAAAATCGCCTCGTATGGATTCAAATTGCATTGTATGTACCTTGTGAGTGAGCCATATGCATGTAATTTGGCATCCTGCAGTGGGATATTCTATAGAATGTGTTGCATTTGCAAATGAAGCTCTATGTAGTATGGATCATGAAGTATGACACAATATACGTGAAATATTTGAAATAAATTGAGATTCTTTGTATTTAAAACATGCATTTAATCACTGAAAGATTCTCACCACTTCTAAGCATGGCACAAGCATGAAAATGGACACAGAACAGTGGCATGATGTTAGCTTTATGCTGCACTTTGAATTGAGGATCCAGATTGTAGGGTTTCAGAATTATGGGCCAAAATGTAAGGCATACTTTTTCAAACGTGTGACGTAATTGAAAAACATTATACATTCAACTTCACATTTTGACTACTATCCAATATGCCATATACATGATAATTCACATGGGTAAGTAGCACGAGACTAGGAACAATGTGCTGTTTAAATTATGGCTCTATCATATAAAGATTGTGAACTATAGCCAAAAGCAAAAAGAGTTCTTCAACATACATGAAGGTGAAAAAGAAAAACCAACCTGAAGGTTACACTTGATTTGTACCTTGTCCCTAAAAGCCACAAACATCAGAGTTGCCACTATAAAGTGTACATGTCTTAGCTACACACTGCAATTTAAATTAAGTCAGTACCTCATACGCTTCCAGAATCATAGTGCAGTACCAACTCTGTAGTATATCCTATCCATTTAAATTGGGTGACCAGATGGCCGCAAATTGAAAATTGCCTCGTATGGATTCAAATTGCATTGTATGTACCTTGTGTGTGAGCCACATGCATGTAATTTGGCATCCTGCAGTGGGATATTCTATAGAATGTGTTGCATTTGCAAATGAAGCTCTATGTAGTATGGATCATGAAGTATGACACAATAGACGTGAAATATTTGAAATAAATTGAGATTTTTTGTATTTAAAACATGCATTTAATCACTGAAAGATTCTCACCACTTCTAACTATGGCACAATCATGAAAATGGACACTGAACAGTGGTATGACGTTAGCTGTATGCTGCACTTTGAATTGAGGATCCAGATTGTATGGTTTCAGAATTATGGGCCAAAATGTAAGGCATACTTTTTCGAACATGTGACGTAATTGAAGAGCATCATACCTTCAACTTCACATTTTGACTACTATCCAATATGCCACATACATGATAATTCACACGGGTAAGTAGCACAAGACTAGGAACAATGCGTTGTTTAAATTATGTCTCTATCATATATAGATTGTGAATTATAGCCAAAAGCAAAAAGAGTTCTTTAACATACATGCAGGTGAAAAAGAAAAACCAACCTGAAGGTTACACTTGATTTGTACCTTGTCCCTATAAGCCACAAACATCAGAGTTGCCACTATAAAGTGTACATGTCTTAGCTACACACTGCAATTTAAATTAAGTCAGTACCTCATACGCTTCCAAAATTATAGTGCACTACATACTCTGTAGTATATCCTACCCATTTCAATTGGGTGACCAGATGGCCGCAAATTGAAAATTGCCTCGTATGGATTCAAATTGCATTGTATGTACCTTGTGTGTGAGCCACATGCATTTAAAATGGAACACTGTAGTAGGCTATGCTATAGAATGTGTTGCAGTTGGAAATCAAGCTCTATCTAGTGTGGATCATGACTGATGACACAATATACGAGACACATTTTGCAAAAACTGGAGGCAAATTTTTAAAAACATGCATTTAATCACTGAAAGATTCTCACCACTTCTAAGCATTCCACAGGCATTAAAATGGACATAGGACAGTGGCATGATGTTAGCTTTATGCTACACTTTGAATTATGGATCCAGATTGTATGGTTTGACAATTATGGTACAAAATGTAAGGCATACTTTTTCGAACATGTGACGTAATTGAAAAACATCATATATTCAACTTCACATTTTGACTACTTTCCAATATGCCACATACATGATGATTCACATGGGTAAGTAGAGCAATACTGCAAACAGTGTGTTGTTTAAATTATGTCTCTATCATATATAGATTGTGAATTATATCCAAAAGCTTAAAGTGTTCTTCAACCTACATGAATGTGAAATGGAAAAACCTACCTGAAGGTTACACTTGATTTGTACCTTGTCCCTATGAGCCACAAACATCAGAGTTGCCTCTATAAAGTGTACATGCCTTAGCTACATAGTGCAATTTAAATTAAGTCAGTACCTCATACACTTCAAGAATTATAGTGCACCACATACTCTGTAGTACATCCCATCCATTTCAATTGGGTGACCAGATGGCCACAAATGTAAAATCGCCTCGTATGGATTCAAATTGCATTGTATGTACCTTGTGAGTGAGCCATATGCATGTAATTTGGCATCCTGCAGTGGGATATTCTATAGAATGTGTTGCATTTGCAAATGAAGCTCTATGTAGTATGGATCATGAAGTATGACACAATATACGTGAAATATTTGAAATAAATTGAGATTCTTTGTATTTAAAACATGCATTTAATCACTGAAAGATTCTCACCACTTCTAAGCATGGCACAAGCATGAAAATGGACACAGAACAGTGGCATGATGTTAGCTTTATGCTGCACTTTGAATTGAGGATCCAGATTGTAGGGTTTCAGAATTATGGGCCAAAATGTAAGGCATACTTTTTCAAACGTGTGACGTAATTGAAAAACATTATACATTCAACTTCACATTTTGACTACTATCCAATATGCCATATACATGATAATTCACATGGGTAAGTAGCACGAGACTAGGAACAATGTGCTGTTTAAATTATGGCTCTATCATATAAAGATTGTGAACTATAGCCAAAAGCAAAAAGAGTTCTTCAACATACATGAAGGTGAAAAAGAAAAACCAACCTGAAGGTTACACTTGATTTGTACCTTGTCCCTAAAAGCCACAAACATCAGAGTTGCCACTATAAAGTGTACATGTCTTAGCTACACACTGCAATTTAAATTAAGTCAGTACCTCATACGCTTCCAGAATCATAGTGCAGTACCAACTCTGTAGTATATCCTATCCATTTAAATTGGGTGACCAGATGGCCGCAAATTGAAAATTGCCTCGTATGGATTCAAATTGCATTGTATGTACCTTGTGTGTGAGCCACATGCATGTAATTTGGCATCCTGCAGTGGGATATTCTATAGAATGTGTTGCATTTGCAAATGAAGCTCTATGTAGTATGGATCATGAAGTATGACACAATAGACGTGAAATATTTGAAATAAATTGAGAATTTTTGTATTTAAAACATGCATTTAATCACTGAAAGATTCTCACCACTTCTAACTATGGCACAATCATGAAAATGGACACTGAACAGTGGTATGACGTTAGCTGTATGCTGCACTTTGAATTGAGGATCCAGATTGTATGGTTTCAGAATTATGGGCCAAAATGTAAGGCATACTTTTTCGAACATGTGACGTAATTGAAGAGCATCATACCTTCAACTTCACATTTTGACTACTATCCAATATGCCACATACATGATAATTCACACGGGTAAGTAGCACAAGACTAGGAACAATGCGTTGTTTAAATTATGTCTCTATCATATATAGATTGTGAATTATAGCCAAAAGCAAAAAGAGTTCTTTAACATACATGCAGGTGAAAAAGAAAAACCAACCTGAAGGTTACACTTGATTTGTACCTTGTCCCTATAAGCCACAAACATCAGAGTTGCCACTATAAAGTGTACATGTCTTAGCTACACACTGCAATTTAAATTAAGTCAGTACCTCATACGCTTCCAAAATTATAGTGCACTACATACTCTGTAGTATATCCTACCCATTTCAATTGGGTGACCAGATGGCCGCAAATTGAAAATTGCCTCGTATGGATTCAAATTGCATTGTATGTACCTTGTGTGTGAGCCACATGCATTTAAAATGGAACACTGTAGTAGGCTATGCTATAGAATGTGTTGCAGTTGGAAATCAAGCTCTATCTAGTGTGGATCATGACTGATGACACAATATACGAGACACATTTTGCAAAAACTGGAGGCACATTTTTAAAAACATGCATTTAATCACTGAAAGATTCTCACCACTTCTAAGCATTCCACAGGCATTAAAATGGACATAGGACAGTGGCATGATGTTAGATTTATGCTACACTTTGAATTATGGATCCAGATTGTATGGTTTGACAATTATGGTACAAAATGTAAGGCATACTTTTTCGAACATGTGACGTAATTGAAAAACATCATATATTCAACTTCACATTTTGACTACTTTCCAATATGCCACATACATGATGATTCACATGGGTAAGTAGAGCAATACTGCAAACAGTGTGTTGTTTAAATTATGTCTCTATCATATATAGATTGTGAATTATATCCAAAAGCTTAAAGTGTTCTTCAACCTACATGAATGTGAAATGGAAAAACCTACCTGAAGGTTACACTTGATTTGTACCTTGTCCCTATGAGCCACAAACATCAGAGTTGCCTCTATAAAGTGTACATGCCTTAGCTACATAGTGCAATTTAAATTAAGTCAGTACCTCATACACTTCAAGAATTATAGTGCACCACATACTCTGTAGTACATCCCATCCATTTCAATTGGGTGACCAGATGGCCACAAATGTAAAATTGCCTCGTATGGATTCAAATTGCATTGTATGTACCTTGTGAGTGAGCCATATGCATGTAATTTGGCATCCTGCAGTGGGATATTCTATAGAATGTGTTGCATTTGCAAATGAAGCTCTATGTAGTATGGATCATGAAGTATGACACAATATACGTGAAATATTTGAAATAAATTGAGATTCTTTGTATTTAAAACATGCATTTAATCACTGAAAGATTCTCACCACTTCTAAGCATGGCACAAGCATGAAAATGGACACAGAACAGTGGCATGATGTTAGCTTTATGCTGCACTTTGAATTGAGGATCCAGATTGTAGGGTTTCAGAATTATGGGCCAAAATGTAAGGCATACTTTTTCAAACGTGTGACGTAATTGAAAAACATTATACATTCAACTTCACATTTTGACTACTATCCAATATGCCATATACATGATAATTCACATGGGTAAGTAGCACGAGACTAGGAACAATGTGCTGTTTAAATTATGGCTCTATCATATAAAGATTGTGAACTATAGCCAAAAGCAAAAAGAGTTCTTCAACATACATGAAGGTGAAAAAGAAAAACCAACCTGAAGGTTACACTTGATTTGTACCTTGTCCCTAAAAGCCACAAACATCAGAGTTGCCACTATAAAGTGTACATGTCTTAGCTACACACTGCAATTTAAATTAAGTCAGTACCTCATACGCTTCCAAAATTATAGTGCACTACATACTCTGTAGTATATCCTACCCATTTCAATTGGGTGACCAGATGGCCGCAAATTGAAAATTGCCTCGTATGGATTCAAATTGCATTGTATGTACCTTGTGTGTGAGCCACATGCATTTAAAATGGAACACTGTAGTAGGCTATGATATAGAATGTGTTGCAGTTGGAAATCAAGCTCTATCTAGTGTGGATCATGACTGATGACACAATATACGAGACACATTTTGCAAAAAGTGGAGGCAAATTTTTAAAAACATGCATTCAATCACTGAAAGATTCTCACCACTTCTAAGCATTCCACAGGCATTAAAATGGACATAGGACAGTGGCATGATGTTAGCTTTATGCTACACTTTGAATTATGGATCCAGATTGTATGGTTTGACAATTATGGTACAAAATGTAAGGCATACTTTTTCGAACATGTGACGTAATTGAAAAACATCATATATTCAACTTCACATTTTGACTACTTTCCAATATGCCACATACATGATGATTCACATGGGTAAGTAGAGCAATACTGCAAACAGTGTGTTGTTTAAATTATGTCTCTATCATATATAGATTGTGAATTATATCCAAAAGCTTAAAGTGTTCTTCAACCTACATGAATGTGAAATGGAAAAACCTACCTGAAGGTTACACTTGATTTGTACCTTGTCCCTATGAGCCACAAACATCAGAGTTGCCTCTATAAAGTGTACATGCCTTAGCTACATAGTGCAATTTAAATTAAGTCAGTACCTCATACACTTCAAGAATTATAGTGCACCACATACTCTGTAGTACATCCCATCCATTTCAATTGGGTGACCAGATGGCCACAAATGTATAATCGCCTCGTATGGATTCAAATTGCATTGTATGTACCTTGTGAGTGAGCCATATGCATGTAATTTGGCATCCTGCAGTGGGATATTCTATAGAATGTGTTGCATTTGCAAATGAAGTTCTATGTAGTATGGATCATGAAGTATGACACACTATACGTGAAATATTTGAAATAAATGGAGATTCTTTGTATTTAAAACATGCATTTAATCACTGAAAGATTCTCACCACTTCTAAGCATGGCACAAGCATGAAAATGGACACAGAACAGTGGCATGATGTTAGCTTTATGCTGCACTTTGAATTGAGGATCCAGATTGTAGGGTTTCAGAATTATGGGCCAAAATGTAAGGCATACTTTTTCAAACGTGTGACGTAATTGAAAAACATCATGCATTCAACTTCACATTTTGACTACTATCCAATATGCCACATACATGATAATTCACATGGGTAAGTAGCACGAGACTAGGAACAATGTGCTGTTTAAATTATGGCTCTATCATATAAAGATTGTGAACTATAGCCAAAAGCAAAAAGAGTTCTTCAACATACATGAAGGTGAAAAAGAAAAACCAACCTGAAGGTTACACTTGATTTGTACCTTGTCCCTAAAAGCCACAAACATCAGAGTTGACACTATAAAGTGTACATGTCTTAGCTACACACTGCAATTTAAATTAAGTCAGTACCTCATACGCTTCCAGAATCATAGTGCAGTACCAACTCTGTAGTATATCCTATCCATTTAAATTGGGTGACCAGATGGCCGCAAATTGAAAATTGCCTCGTATGGATTCAAATTGCATTGTATGTACCTTGTGTGTGAGCCACATGCATTTAAAATGGAACACTGTAGTAGGCTATGATATAAAATGTGTTGCAGTTGGAAATCAAGCTCTATCTAGTGTGGATCATGACTGATGACACAATATACGAGACACATTTTGCAAAAACTGGAGGCAAATTTTTAAAAACATGCATTTAATCACTGAAAGAATCTCACCACTTCTAAGCATTCCACAGGCATTAAAATGGACATAGGACAGTGGCATGATGTTAGCTTTATGCTACACTTTGAATTATGGATCCAGATTGTATGGTTTGACAATTATGGTACAAAATGTAATGCATACTTTTTCGAACATGTGACGTAATTGAAAAACATCATATATTCAACTTCACATTTTGACTACTTTCCAATATGCCACATACATGATGATTCACATGGGTAAGTAGAACAATACTGCAAACAGTGTGTTGTTTAAATTATGTCTCTATCATATATAGATTGTGAATTATAGCCAAAAGCTTAAAGTGTTCTTCAACCTACATGAATGTGAAATGGAAAAACCTACCTGAAGGTTACACTTGATTTGTACCTTGTCCCTATGAGCCACAAACATCAGAGTTGCCTCTATAAAGTGTACATGCCTTAGCTGCATAGTGCAATTTAAATTAAGTCAGCACCTCATACACTTCAAGAATTATAGTGCACCACACACTCTGTAGTATATCCGATCCATTTCAATTGGGTGACCAGATGGCCACAAATGTAAAATCGCCTCGTATGGATTCAAATTGCATTGTATGTACCTTGTGAGTGAGCCACATGCATGTAATTTGGCATCCTGCAGTGGGATATTCTATAGAATGTGTTGCATTTGCAAATGAAGCTCTATGTAGTATGGATCATGAAGTATGACACAATAGACGTGAAATATTTGAAATAAATTGAGATTTTTTGTATTTAAAACATGCATTTAATCACTGAAAGATTCTCACCACTTCTAACTATGGCACAATCATGAAAATGGACACTGAACAGTGGTATGACGTTAGCTGTATGCTGCACTTTGAATTGAGGATCCAGATTGTATGGTTTCAGAATTATGGGCCAAAATGTAAGGCATACTTTTTCGAACATGTGACGTAATTGAAGAGCATCATACGTTCAACTTCACATTTTGACTACTATCCAATATGCCACATACATGATAATTCACACGGGTAAGTAGCACAAGACTAGGAACAATGCGTTGTTTAAATTATGTCTCTATCATATATAGATTGTGAATTATAGCCAAAAGCAAAAAGAGTTCTTTAACATACATGCAGGTGAAAAAGAAAAACCAACCTGAAGGTTACACTTGATTTGTACCTTGTCCCTATAAGCCACAAACATCAGAGTTGCCACTATAAAGTGTACATGTCTTAGCTACACACTGCAATTTAAATTAAGTCAGTACCTCATACGCTTCCAAAATTATAGTGCACTACATACTCTGTAGTATATCCTACCCATTTCAATTGGGTGACCAGATGGCCGCAAATTGAAAATTGCCTCGTATGGATTCAAATTGCATTGTATGTACCTTGTGTGTGAGCCACATGCATTTAAAATGGAACACTGTAGTAGGCTATGATATAGAATGTGTTGCAGTTGGAAATCAAGCTCTATCTAGTGTGGATCATGACTGATGACACAATATACGAGACACATTTTGCAAAAACTGGAGGCAAATTTTTAAAAACATGCATTTAATCACTGAAAGATTCTCACCACTTCTAAGCATTCCACAGGCATTAAAATGGACATAGGACAGTGGCATGATGTTAGCTTTATGCTACACTTTGAATTATGGATCCAGATTGTAGGGTTTCAGAATTATGGGCCAAAATGTAAGGCATACTTTTTCAAACGTGTGACGTAATTGAAAAACATCATACATTCAACTTCACATTTTGACTACTATCCAATATGCCACATACATGATAATTCACATGGGTAAGTAGCACGAGACTAGGAACAATGTGCTGTTTAAATTATGGCTCTATCATATAAAGATTGTGAACTATAGCCAAAAGCAAAAAGAGTTCTTCAACATACATGAAGGTGAAAAAGAAAAACCAACCTGAAGGTTACACTTGATTTGTACCTTGTCCCTAAAAGCCACAAACATCAGAGTTGCCACTATAAAGTGTACATGTCTTAGCTACACACTGCAATTTAAATTAAGTCAGTACCTCATACGCTTCCAGAATCATAGTGCAGTACCAACTCTGTAGTATATCCTATCCATTTAAATTGGGTGACCAGATGGCCGCAAATTGAAAATTGCCTCGTATGGATTCAAATTGCATTGTATGTACCTTGTGTGTGAGCCACATGCATTTAAAATGGAACACTGTAGTAGGCTATGATATAGAATGTGTTGCAGTTGGAAATCAAGCTCTATCTAGTGTGGATCATGACTGATGACACAATATACGAGACACATTTTGCAAAAACTGGAGGCAAATTTTTAAAAACATGCATTTAATCACTGAAAGAATCTCACCACTTCTAAGCATTCCACAGGCATTAAAATGGACATAGGACAGTGGCATGATGTTAGCTTTATGCTACACTTTGAATTATGGATCCAGATTGTATGGTTTGACAATTATGGTACAAAATGTAATGCATACTTTTTCGAACATGTGACGTAATTGAAAAACATCATATATTCAACTTCACATTTTGACTACTTTCCAATATGCCACATACATGATGATTCACATGGGTAAGTAGAACAATACTGCAAACAGTGTGTTGTTTAAATTATGTCTCTATCATATATAGATTGTGAATTATAGCCAAAAGCTTAAAGTGTTCTTCAACCTACATGAATGTGAAATGGAAAAACCTACCTGAAGGTTACACTTGATTTGTACCTTGTCCCTATGAGCCACAAACATCAGAGTTGCCTCTATAAAGTGTACATGCCTTAGCTGCATAGTGCAATTTAAATTAAGTCAGCACCTCATACACTTCAAGAATTATAGTGCACCACATACTCTGTAGTATATCCGATCCATTTCAATTGGGTGACCAGATGGCCACAAATGTAAAATCGCCTCGTATGGATTCAAATTGCATTGTATGTACCTTGTGAGTGAGCCACATGCATGTAATTTGGCATCCTGCAGTGGGATATTCTATAGAATGTGTTGCATTTGCAAATGAAGCTCTATGTAGTATGGATCATGAAGTATGACACAATAGACGTGAAATATTTGAAATAAATTGAGATTTTTTGTATTTAAAACATGCATTTAATCACTGAAAGATTCTCACCACTTCTAACTATGGCACAATCATGAAAATGGACACTGAACAGTGGTATGACGTTAGCTGTATGCTGCACTTTGAATTGAGGATCCAGATTGTATGGTTTCAGAATTATGGGCCAAAATGTAAGGCATACTTTTTCGAACATGTGACGTAATTGAAGAGCATCATACCTTCAACTTCACATTTTGACTACTATCCAATATGCCACATACATGATAATTCACACGGGTAAGTAGCACAAGACTAGGAACAATGCGTTGTTTAAATTATGTCTCTATCATATATAGATTGTGAATTATAGCCAAAAGCAAAAAGAGTTCTTTAACATACATGCAGGTGAAAAAGAAAAACCAACCTGAAGGTTACACTTGATTTGTACCTTGTCCCTATAAGCCACAAACATCAGAGTTGCCACTATAAAGTGTACATGTCTTAGCTACACACTGCAATTTAAATTAAGTCAGTACCTCATACGCTTCCAAAATTATAGTGCACTACATACTCTGTAGTATATCCTACCCATTTCAATTGGGTGACCAGATGGCCGCAAATTGAAAATTGCCTCGTATGGATTCAAATTGCATTGTATGTACCTTGTGTGTGAGCCACATGCATTTAAAATGGAACACTGTAGTAGGCTATGATATAGAATGTGTTGCAGTTGGAAATCAAGCTCTATCTAGTGTGGATCATGACTGATGACACAATATACGAGACACATTTTGCAAAAACTGGAGGCAAATTTTTAAAAACATGCATTTAATCACTGAAAGATTCTCACCACTTCTAAGCATTCCACAGGCATTAAAATGGACATAGGACAGTGGCATGATGTTAGCTTTATGCTACACTTTGAATTATGGATCCAGATTGTAGGGTTTCAGAATTATGGGCCAAAATGTAAGGCATACTTTTTCAAACGTGTGACGTAATTGAAAAACATCATACATTCAACTTCACATTTTGACTACTATCCAATATGCCACATACATGATAATTCACATGGGTAAGTAGCACGAGACTAGGAACAATGTGCTGTTTAAATTATGGCTCTATCATATAAAGATTGTGAACTATAGCCAAAAGCAAAAAGAGTTCTTCAACATACATGAAGGTGAAAAAGAAAAACCAACCTGAAGGTTACACTTGATTTGTACCTTGTCCCTAAAAGCCACAAACATCAGAGTTGCCACTATAAAGTGTACATGTCTTAGCTACACACTGCAATTTAAATTAAGTCAGTACCTCATACGCTTCCAGAATCATAGTGCAGTACCAACTCTGTAGTATATCCTATCCATTTAAATTGGGTGACCAGATGGCCGCAAATTGAAAATTGCCTCGTATGGATTCAAATTGCATTGTATGTACCTTGTGTGTGAGCCACATGCATTTAAAATGGAACACTGTAGTAGGCTATGATTTAGAATGTGTTGCAGTTGGAAATCAAGCTCTATCTAGTGTGGATCATGACTGATGACACAATATAAGAGACACATTTTGCAAAAACTGGAGGCAAATTTTTAAAAACATGCATTTAATCACTGAAAGAATCTCACCACTTCTAAGCATTCCACAGGCATTAAAATGGACATAGGACAGTGGCATGATGTTAGCTTTATGCTACACTTTGAATTATGGATCCAGATTGTATGGTTTGACAATTATGGTACAAAATGTAAGGCATACTTTTTCGAACATGTGATGTAATTGAAAAACATCATATATTCAACTTCACATTTTGACTACTTTCCAATATGCCACATACATGATGATTCACATGGGTAAGTAGAACAATACTGCAAACAGTGTGATGTTTAAATTATGTCTCTATCATATATAGATTGTGAATTATAGCCAAAAGCTTAAAGTGTTCTTCAACCTACATGAATGTGAAATGGAACGACCTACCTGAAGGTTACACTTGATTTGTACCTTGTCCCTATGAGCCACACACATCAGAGTTGCCTCTATAAAGTGTACATGCCTTAGCTGCATAGTGCAATTTAAATTAAGTCAGCACCTCATACACTTCAAGAATTATAGTGCACCACATACTCTGTAGTATATCCCATCCATTTCAATTGGGTGACCAGATGGCCACAAATGTAAAATCGCCTCGTATGGATTCAAATTGCATTGTATGTACCTTGTGAGTGAGCCACATGCATGTAATTTGGCATCCTGCAGTGGGATATTCTATAGAATGTGTTGCATTTGCAAATGAAGCTCTATGTAGTATGGATCATGAAGTATGACACAGTAGACGTGAAATATTTGAAATAAATTGAGATTTTTTGTATTTAAAACATGCATTTAATCACTGAAAGATTCTCACCACTTCTAACTATGGCACAATCATGAAAATGGACACTGAACAGTGGTATGACGTTAGCTGTATGCTGCACTTTGAATTGAGGATCCAGATTGTATGGTTTCAGAATTATGGGCCAAAATGTAAGGCATACTTTTTCGAACATGTGACGTAATTGAAGAGCATCATACCTTCAACTTCACATTTTGACTACTATCCAATATGCCACATACATGATAATTCACACGGGTAAGTAGCACAAGACTACGAACAATGCGTTGTTTAAATTATGTCTCTATCATATATAGATTGTGAATTATAGCCAAAAGCAAAAAGAGTTCTTTAACATACATGCAGGTGAAAAAGAAAAACCAACCTGAAGGTTACACTTGATTTGTACCTTGTCCCTATAAGCCACAAACATCAGAGTTGCCACTATAAAGTGTACATGTCTTAGCTACACACTGCAATTTAAATTAAGTCAGTACCTCATACGCTTCCAAAATTATAGTGCACTACATACTCTGTAGTATATCCTACCCATTTCAATTGGGTGACCAGATGGCCGCAAATTGAAAATTGCCTCGTATGGATTCAAATTGCATTGTATGTACCTTGTGTGTGAGCCACATGCATTTAAAATGGAACACTGTAGTAGGCTATGCTATAGAATGTGTTGCAGTTGGAAATCAAGCTCTATCTAGTGTGGATCATGACTGATGACACAATATACGAGACACATTTTGCAAAAACTGGAGGCAAATTTTTAAAAACATGCATTTAATCACTGAAAGATTCTCACCACTTCTAAGCATTCCACAGGCATTAAAATGGACATAGGACAGTGGCATGATGTTAGCTTTATGCTACACTTTGAATTATGGATCCAGATTGTATGGTTTGACAATTATGGTACAAAATGTAAGGCATACTTTTTCGAACATGTGACGTAATTGAAAAACATCATATATTCAACTTCACATTTTGACTACTTTCCAATATGCCACATACATGATGATTCACATGGGTAAGTAGAGCAATACTGCAAACAGTGTGTTGTTTAAATTATGTCTCTATCATATATAGATTGTGAATTATATCCAAAAGCTTAAAGTGTTCTTCAACCTACATGAATGTGAAATGGAAAAACCTACCTGAAGGTTACACTTGATTTGTACCTTGTCCCTATGAGCCACAAACATCAGAGTTGCCTCTATAAAGTGTACATGCCTTAGCTACATAGTGCAATTTAAATTAAGTCAGTACCTCATACACTTCAAGAATTATAGTGCACCACATACTCTGTAGTACATCCCATCCATTTCAATTGGGTGACCAGATGGCCACAAATGTAAAATCGCCTCGTATGGATTCAAATTGCATTGTATGTACCTTGTGAGTGAGCCATATGCATGTAATTTGGCATCCTGCAGTGGGATATTCTATAGAATGTGTTGCATTTGCAAATGAAGCTCTATGTAGTATGGATCATGAAGTATGACACAATATACGTGAAATATTTGAAATAAATTGAGATTCTTTGTATTTAAAACATGCATTTAATCTCTGAAAGATTCTCACCACTTCTAAGCATGGCACAAGCATGAAAATGGACACAGAACAGTGGCATGATGTTAGCTTTATGCTGCACTTTGAATTGAGGATCCAGATTGTAGGGTTTCAGAATTATGGGCCAAAATGTAAGGCATACTTTTTCAAACGTGTGACGTAATTGAAAAACATTATACATTCAACTTCACATTTTGACTACTATCCAATATGCCACATACATGATAATTCACATGGGTAAGTAGCACGAGACTAGGAACAATGTGCTGTTTAAATTATGGCTCTATCATATAAAGATTGTGAACTATAGCCAAAAGCAAAAAGAGTTCTTCAACATACATGAAGGTGAAAAAGAAAAACCAACCTGAAGGTTACACTTGATTTGTACCTTGTCCCTAAAAGCCACAAACATCAGAGTTGCCACTATAAAGTGTACATGTCTTAGCTACACACTGCAATTTAAATTAAGTCAGTACCTCATACGCTTCCAGAATCATAGTGCAGTACCAACTCTGTAGTATATCCTATCCATTTAAATTGGGTGACCAGATGGCCGCAAATTGAAAATTGCCTCGTATGGATTCAAATTGCATTGTATGTACCTTGTGTGTGAGCCACATGCATGTAATTTGGCATCCTGCAGTGGGATATTCTATAGAATGTGTTGCATTTGCAAATGAAGCTCTATGTAGTATGGATCATGAATTATGACACAATATACATGAAATATTTGAAATAAATTGAGGTTTTTTGTATTTAATACATGCATTTAATCACTGAAAGATTCTCACCACTTCTAAGCATGGCACAAGCATGAAAATGGACATGGAACAGGGCATAATGTTAGCTGTATGCTGCACTTTGAATTGAGGATCCAGATTGTATGGTTTCAGAATTATGGGCCAAAATGTAAGGCATACTTTTTCGAACTTGTGACATAATTGAAAAACATCATACATTCAACTTCACATTTTGACTACTATCCAATATCCCACATACATGATAATTCACATGGGTAAGTAGCAGAAGACTAGGAACAATGAGTTGTTTAAATTATGACTCTATCATATATAGATTGTGAATTATAGCCAAAAGCAAAAAGAGTTCTTCAACATACATGAAGGTGAAAACGAACAACCAACCTGAAGGTTACACTTGATTTGTACCTTGTCCCTATAAGCCACAAACATCAGAGTTGCCACTATGAAGTGTACATGTCTTAGCTACATACCGCAATTTAAATTAAGTCAGTACCTCATATGCTTCCAGAATCATAGTGCACTACATACTCTGTAGTATATCCTATCCATTTCAATTGGGTGATCAGATGGCCGCAAATTGAAAATTGCCTCGTATGGATTCAATTGGCATTGTATGTACCTTGTGTGTGAGCCACATGCATTTAAAATGGCACGCTGTAGTAGGCTATGCTATAGAATGTGTTGCAGTTGGAAATCAAGCTCTATCTAGTGTGGGTCATGACTGATGACACAATATACGAGACACATTTTTAAAAAACTGGAAGCAAATTTTTAAAAACATGCATTTAATCACTGAAAGATTCTCACCACTTCTAAGCATTCCACAGGCATTATAATGGACACGGGACAGTGGCATGATGATAGCTTTATGCTGCACTTTGAATTGAGGATCCAGATTGTAGGGTTTCAGAATTATGGGCCAAAATGTAAGGCATACTTTTTCAAACATGTGACGTAATTGAAAAACATCATACATTTAACTTCACATTTTGACTACTATCCAATATGCCACATACATGATAATTCAGATGGGTAAGTAGCACGAGACTAGGAACAATGTGCTGTTTAAAGTATGGCTCTATCATATACAGATTGTGAATTATACCCAAAAGCAAAAAGAGTTCTTCAACATACATGAAGGTGAAAAAGAAAAACCAACCTGAAGGTTACACTTGATTTGTACCTTGTCCCTATAAGCCACAAACATCAGAGTTGCCACTATAAAGTGTACATGTCTTAGCTACATACTGCAATTTAAATTAAGTCAGTACCTCATACGCTTCCAGAATCATAGTGCACTACATATTCTGTAGTATATCCTATCCATTTCAATTGGGTGACCAGATGGCCGCAAATTGAAAATTGCCTTGTATGGATTCAATTTGCATTGTATGTACCTTGTGTGTGAGCCACATGCATTTAAAATGGCACACTGTAGTAGGCTATGCTATAGAATGTGTTGCAGTTGGAAATCAAGCTCTATCTAGTGTGGGTCATTACTGATGACACAATATACGTGACACATTTTTAAAAAACTGGAAGCAAATTTTTAAAAACATGCATTTAATCACTGAAAGATTCTCACCACTTCTAAGCATTCCACAGGCATTATAATGGACACAGGACAGTGGCATGATGTTAGCTTTATGCTGCACTTTGAATTATGGATCCAGATTGTATGGTTTGACAATTATGGTACAAAATGTAAGGCATACTTTTTCGAACATGTGACGTAATTGAAAAACATCATATATTCAACTTCACATTGTGACTACTTTCCAATATGCCACATACATGATGATTCACATGGGTAAGTAGAGCAATACTGCAAACAGTGTGTTGTTTAAATTATGTCTCTATCATATATAGATTGTGAATTATATCCAAAAGCTTAAAGTGTTCTTCAACCTACATGAATGTGAAATGGAAAAACCTACCTGAAGGTTACACTTGATTTGTACCTTGTCCCTATGAGCCACAAACATCAGAGTTGCCTCTATAAAGTGTACGTGCCTTAGCTACATAGTTCAATTTAAATTAAGTCAGTACCTCATACACTTCAAGAATTATAGTGCACCACATACTCTGTAGTATATCCCATCCATTTGAATTGGGTGACCAGATGGCCACAAATGTAAAATCGCCTCATATGGATTCAAATTGCATTGTATGTACCTTGTGAGTGAGCCACATGCATGTAATTTGGCATCCTGCAGTGGGATATTCTATAGAATGTGTTGCATTTGCAAATGAAGCTCTATGTAGTATGGATCATCAAGTATGACACAATATACGTGAAATATTTGAAATAAATTGAGATTTTTTGTATTTAAAACATGCATTTAATCACTGAAAGATTCTCACCACTTTTAACTATGGCACAATCATGAAAATGGACACTGAACAGTGGCATGCCGTTAGCTGTATGCTTCACTTTGAATTGAGGATCCAGATTGTATGGTTTCAGAATTATGGGCCAAAATGTAAGGCATACTTTTTCGAACATGTGATGTAATTGAAGAACATCATACCTTCAACTTCACATTTTGACTACTATCCAATATGCCACATACATTATAATTCACACGGGTAAGTAGCACAAGACTAGGAACAATGTGCTGTTTAAATGATGGCTCTATCATATAAAGATTGTGAATTATAGCCAAAAGCAAAAAGAGTTCTTCAACATATATGAAGGTGAAAAAGAAAAACCAACCTGAAGGTTACACTTGATTTGTACCTTGTCCCTAAAAGCCACAAACATCAGAGTTGCCACTATAAAGTGTACATGTCTTAGCTACATACCGCAATTTAAATTAAGTCAGTACCTCATACGCTTCCAGAATCATAGTGCACTACATACTCTGTAGTATATCCTATCCATTTCAATTGGGTGACCAGATGGCCGCAAATTGAAAATTGCCTCGCATGGATTCAATTGGCATTGTATGTACCTTGTGTGTGAGCCACATGCATTTAAAATGGCACACTGTAGTAGGCTATGCTATAGAATGTGTTGCAGTTGGAAATCAAGCTCTATCTAGTGTGGGTCATGACTGATGACACAATATACGTGACAAATTTTTAAAAAACTGGAAGCAAATTTTTAAAAACATGCATTTAATCACTGAAAGATTCTCACCACTTCTAAGAATTCCACAGGCATTATAATGGACATAGGACAGTGGCATGATGTTAGCTTTATGCTGCACTTTGAATTATGGATCCAGATTGTATGTGGTTACAATTATGGGACAAAATGTAAGGCATACTTTTTCGAACAAGTGACGTAATTGAAAAACATCATATATTCAACTTCACATTGTGACTATTTTCCAATATGCCACATACATGATGATTCACATGGGTAAGTAGAACAATCCTGCAAACAGTGTGTTGTTTAAATTATGCCTCTATCATATATAGATTGTGAATTATAGCCAAAAGCATAAAGTGTTCTACATGAATGTGAAAAAGAAAAACCAACCTGAAGGTTACACTTGATTTGTACCTTGTCCCTATAAGCCACAAACATCAGAGTTGCCACTATAAAGTGTACATGTCTTAGCTACATACTGCAATTTAAATTAAGTCAGTACCTCATACGCTTCAAGAATTGTAGTGAACTACATACTCTGTAGTATATCCTATCCATTTCAATTGGGTGACCAGATGGCCGCAAATTGAAAATTGCCTCGTATGGATTCAAATTGCATTGTATGTACCTTGTGTGTGATCCACATGCATTTAAAATGGCACACTGTAGTAGGCTATGCTATAGAATGTGTTGCAGTTGGAAATCAAGCTCTATCTAGTGTGGGTCATGACTGATGACACAATATACGAGACACTTTTTTCAAAAACTGGAGGCAAATTTTTAAAAACATGCATTTAATCACTGAAAGGTTTTCACCACTTCTAAGCATTCCTTTTTTTTTTTTTTATTTAGCCAAAAGAGAGAAACAACCAGACAAAATACAAAGCACACCATAGAATCAGAGTGTACAACCTGGATAAGCAAATATAGGGTTCATGGTACATGTTACAGAGTATATACAAACAAAATCATCGCTGCCCTTTAATCCCATTGCAGACATTGCCAAATTCGTTCTATTTTGTTCTGAGAGCGAGGACCCCTGGCCTTTGCCAGGGCGTTCTCCAATTCATATACCCCTCTTTACAGCTGCCAAAACTCCGCAAATGTTGGTGGTTTAGGTTCGATCCAGACCCTGGTGATGCATAATCGGCAACAAGCCATAATGATAGAAAATAGAGCTGCTGAGATTAAACCTGGCTCATCTATTAACCCCAACAGTATCTCTTTCTCCGAGATAGCGATGTTAGTCCCTGAGAGGTTGGATAGCTCCCTGGCAATCCTAGACCAAAAGGCAGAAAATGAGGGACAAGTAATAAACATATGTCTAATATCGGCAGCGTACAAAGTGCATTTAGGACAAAAGGTTTTAGGTGCCGTATAGGACGTAGCCCATTTTGAAATGATTTCCGGCGTATAGTATAGAAGAAATAACATCCGATGTTGCTGAAGTTTTAGGTTAGTAGAGGTGACAGAAGTATTTATAATCGATAGTGACCTATATAGAATAGTTGTAATAATGCTAGTGCCAAAATAGCGATTTAGTTTCTCAACAGCCTGAGGAGCGTCATCTACTGCACCTAAAATTAGGCATTTATAAATTTTCCCAATACAGCCCCTGCCACGAATATGTAAGAATGAACTTGCGGGTTCCCCCAGTGTGGTAACTCTCGCTAGACCTTCCCCGTTAATAAAAAAATCCCTAATTTGCAAAAATTTAAAGAAGGAGTGATTGGGGACACCAAATTCATCTCTGAAAAAAGAAAATGGTCTAAATCTGTCCTGATCATATAGTTGCCCTAACTGCAGTAAGCCGCATTGTTGCCAAGTCTTCCAGGCAGAATCGCCAAATAAAACCCCCAGCCTAGGATTCCCAAATAGATAAGTGCTAGCGTGCAGCTCAGGAATGTTATACTGCTTTGAAATATCTTGCCAAATCCAGGCGGCATGCCGCAAAATCTTGAAGCGAACGCGTTTGAAATAATTTGGGTCTGTCATCTGGGCTAGTACGAACCTATAATGCAACCCACATGTTAACTGATATGAAGTCCACTTTAGGGACATACCAGGGCCATCCATCAGACTCTGCAAGCGCATAGCAAAGGCCGCCCAAAAATATAATTTAAAATCAGGTACACCAAAACCACCCCTCTCGTATGGGAGTTTAAGGAGTTTAATAGTCCGCCTGGCCCTTTTATACCCCCAGACAAAGCTGCCTATAATGCCATCCAGTCCTTTAAAAAAAGAAGATGGAACCCGCAAGGGAATACTCCTAAACAAATGCAAAAACTTTGGGACATTCATCTTGATAACATTACAACGCCCCCCAATGGTTAGGGGCAGTTGATGCCACCTGCGCAGATCCGTAGCCACTTTCTTGAATAGTGGTTCATAGTTAATCTTAACTATTTCCTCCGTATGGCTGTTGAGGCTGACCCCGAGATAAGTGGCCTTTTGGGTAATACCCAATATAGGTGGACAAGGGCTGTATTCAATATTAGTAATCGTTTGAGTTTTACTAGTGTTTAGTTTATACCCAGAAATTGATCCGAAGCGCTGAGCCTCCAAGGCGATCTCCCCCATCGCTTGGACAGGGTCCGTGGTAAAGATAGCTATATCATCCGCATAAGCGGTTATTTTAATATAGACTTGATTAAAAAGGACCGGGTTAATCCGCTGATTCGATAACAGATGACAAATGAAAGGCTCGATATATAAAGCAAAAAGAAGAGGAGAGAGGGGACACCCCTGACGGGTGCCCCTCTGAATGGAAAAAGTATCTGAGGTCAGACCGTTAAGCCTAATAACAGCCTGCGAGTTTGCATAGATTTTCTGGATTGCCGAGACAAACTTGCAGCCAATCCCTACTTTTAACATTATAGCCCAAAGTGAACCCCACGTTACTCGATCGAAAGCCTTCTCGGCATCCAACATTAACATCGCAACTTTACCACCTAGGCATTGAGCCGCATCAAACACAGCTATGGCAGTGTTAATGTGAGAAGTGGTATCCCGCCCAGGAACGAAACCATGTTGTTGATCCGACACTATTAGCTTTATATATGGAGCAAGTCGAGAAGACAAGATCTTTGAAAAAATGTTGGCATCGTGATTAATAAGTGAGATTGGGCGATAGGAGCCTCTCTCATCTTGAGGCTTCCCTTTTTTAAGAAACACAATTATATTTGTTTGTTTCCAGGATGGAGGGACATCACGGCCGTTCATAATATCATTCACCATCTTTAAAAAAAACGGTCCCAAAGTTCTTAAAAAGATTCTGTAAAACTCCAAAGGTAGGGCATCCCCCCCAACAGCTTTCCCTGCGGGCAGAGCCTTAATTGCTTCCAATATTTCAGATCCATCCACATCCCTGTCCATTGTGAGGGTGGTAAGAGGGTTTAAGATTTTCAAGCCACTCTCCTGCAGATAGGCATCTAGCCCATGATGATCGCTGGTCGTATCGTCCCTATATAGATTTATATAGAATTGCCTAAATTGCTCTAGAATCTCTACCGAATGGTGAAAGGTTCGGCCATCATCCCCGACAATGCTCTTGATTTGCGTATGGGCTCTAGAGTCCGCTAACTGATAGGCAAGAACCCGTCCAATCCTCTCTCCATATTCATATTGCCTTAATCTGGTTTCATGATACCGACTAGCCACCTTTTCCCTTAGCTCACGCGTAGTCTTGGCACTCGCTATTACAAGTTTCTGATAGATATCAACTTCTCGATGATCTCTATTTAGTATTGCTTTAATGTGTTGCTGTTCTAATTCCAAGCATTCCCTTTGCCCAGCAGCGACGAGCAGTACCTTGGCCTGGTTTTGACGAAACAAGTACTGCTGAGTGATACCCCTAATGAATGCCTTTAAGCTGTCCCAGACCATAGACCATGAAGCAGTATGAGCGTTGGTGTCTATAAAATCCACTAGTTGTCCTTGCATGCGTTGAATATAGTCATGGTTCTTAAGGAGACTTTTAGGGAAGGTAAAACCCCTTGCAGCCCGGGTGCTGTTAGTCCGAGACTTATTGTAAACAATAGAGGGTTATGATCTGACGTGATTGTTTGACAAACCTCGATATTAGAGTTTGATAAACGAGCCCGGTTAACAAACACCATGTCTATCCTGGAGTAATGACGATGTGGTTGCGAAAAATATGTAAAACCATTAACTAAAGGATAGACCTCCCGCCAAAAATCAACCAGCTGGTGTATTCGTAATAAATCTTTAATAGCCGCCCTAGTAGACACCATTCTAACCCGACCCAAAACATTTGAGGAGTCCATTTTCTGATCTAAAATACAATTGAAATCTCCCATAAGGATAAGCTCACCATCCCAGCCCAGCAACTCTGAGTTTAGAAAGGAAATATCCTTAGAGCAGTCACTATTCGGACCATAGACCACACAGATAGTAAATTTGTGTCCACGAACCAAAAGCTGAGCGATGACCCATCTGCCCCTTTTATCACTGAGTGAGCGTAGTAGCGTAAATTTAGTAGTTCGTGCTTGCAAAAGAGCGACACCACGTATTGAGACAGTTTGTGAAGTACAGGTTATTAATTCAAATCCCATTTGCTTAAAAAAGATACGATCCTTGAAAGCCAAGTGGGTCTCTGTTAACCCGATAATCAGCGGTTTATAAGCTTTTAGTTCCTCTGAAACTAATCGCCATTTATTCGGGGAATTCAGGCCAGCCACGTTCCAGCACATTATGAGAACTCTAGACATTTTCTTCCGGGTATTAGATCAAAACACTGTCCCTCCAAGCCACAGTCTTGTCCTGATGCGGAAAATCCATCATAATCAATAACATTCTTTTTAACACTCTTTTGGCTATTTGTAACTTTTGCCCCCCCCTACACCTACCCCCTCCCTCCACCCCAACCGGAGTCCCCCCCACAACCCTGAGCCTACGGGACGGAATCACCCCCTTACCCAGCTGTCAACAGACAGCGATACACCAAAGTGCACCCCCCAAAAAGAGCACCCCCCCCTGCCTCCGAACACTAATAGGTACGACAAAATACAGATACGTTGCAGAGCCAGAACCCCGCCTGACCTTACCAGGTAAATCATTAAACATTAGTAGATTATCTCAAAACAAAATATAAAAATGCGCAGAGTTACAAAGACCATGATATACCCCCAGTTAAGGACAACCCCTGTCATTTCTTTGGTAGTTGTTGCCATTTAGATAGACTTAACTTGGCCTCTTGTTCGTTAAAGAAAATGTGTGATCGCCCATCTTTGATCACCTTGAGACGGGCAGGATCTTGTAAAAACACGGATGCGCCGACAGCTTTAAAAGGATCCATTAGCTGCCTTAACTGCCACCGTCTATCCATAGTGTGTTTACACAGATCAGAGCGAACAAGACACCTACCGATGTGCCGACTCGCGCAAGTCAGCGGCTCTGGTTTCGGTGCTCGCAGCGCGAGGTGGCGTGCAGGCTCTGGATCCATAAACAAGCTCTGTGGCTTAGCACGAGGTGAGCAGCCCCGTGTTGACGGGATGGCCCCCCCTCGGAGCACTCGACGGGTCCGGGCGGAGCACGGCGGAGAGTCAGCGGCTCTACAAGCAACTACCGCTGCAGAGGCTAACGAAGAGGAGGAGCTGGCAGCTACTCACGGCAACAGCAATACTCAGCATAGTCCCATGCAGGTACATGGTCCGGATAGGGGGGGCCGCGGCAACGGGGGCACCTCTGCAATTGTGTCACCCAACATTACCACTAACACCAGCAGCCTTGGCAAACCCATCATGAATTTTTTGCAATCTGGTCAAGCTACTGTTCTTCTACAGGCTATTGGGTCGGAAACCTCCGCTCCGGGTTTTCCCATAGCCGAGGTACTCAATGCTGCAGTGGAGAGCGGGATGGCTAAGGATGTGGGCGAGGCTGGGAAAACCGGGAGAACCGGGCTATCTAGTACCGACCACTCCCCAGAATGTGACGGTCTGCTATCTGGGAATTCCGAAGATGAAGCCTTATCCCCATGTGTATCTCAAATCCAGGACTCTACCACAGACTATGTAGCGGAATCGGAGCCAGAGCAGATGGAGTCACAGCCCCAAGTAGTTAAAACCGGCAAAACCAAAGGCGCTAAAGCTTGTGGAGCTGGCTATAGAGCTGGCAAGGGTCGCGGCCAAGGGAAGACACAAGTAGTTGGCGCCACTATGGGTGGCAAAGGCGCTACAAGGCCAGATGTTATTAGCTCTTTAAAAAAGGATATGGGATCAAGTCCACTACGCAATGGGTGTCTACTAAAGGAGAAGTGAGAACCATGGTCGCTCGTCTATCCAATATCAGCCTATCTGCTAGCCTGGACAACTCTATAACAGGTTCGGCAACTCGGTCGGAAAGACATAGATCCGCTCCTATTACTCCCCTAGAACTACCGATAGTGGTGGGAGAAGACCAAGCCTCAATAGCTCAAACTGCAGAGACACTGCGACAGATGGTGTAACATCTGCTATCAACTTGGAGAGTACAGAGATCTCTGCTAGCCCCATTACTCAAACCCCCTCTGCAATAATCCCGGTCACATCTAGTGATAAAAATCTAGCAAGAGCTGACTTAACTGATACAGTAGGGGGCCGCCAGCTACCCCTAGGCTCTTGGACACCGGGTCTGGCATCTCTGACACCAGCGGGCTCACCAGCGGAAGAGGCAGCTGAGCACGCCAAGAAATGCAGTAGCAAATCTTCAGACGTTGCTTTGTGTCCTGAACCCACTCTATCTACTGTACTCTCAGTATTGGCAACTCAACATGAGGAGACACAACATTACTTTCTCCAGGCGAGAACGGATAGGCAAGAGATTAAAACCGCCCTGGAGGAGGTTGTCGTAAAGGTCTCAAATCTTGGTATTGAAGTCTCCGACCTTCAACAGCGGGTGGCCGAGGTGGAGGAGGCCAACGCTGCCGCCTGTGCTTCAATTAAGGCTCAAGATAAACTGATGATTACCATACAATCAAAGGTTGAGGACTTGGAAAACCGGCAAAGACGCCAGAATTTGAGGGTCTTTGGGCCGGGGTACCTGAAGGAAGGGAGGGTGTCGATGTCCGAGGGTTCATTGTTAGTCTCTTTTCTAAAGCATTTCCCGACCTTGTCGATTGGGATATGGATTCGCAAATTCAAAGAGCGCACCGTCTCCCCCTCGCTGTTAACCCTTCTCGATCCTCATCACTCCCTCAACCAATACTAGTATATATTGGGAACTTTTTATTGAGGCAAGCCATATTTTTTAAAGCTCGACCCACGGCCCCAGTACAACACGATTCATTGTCTTTTTGTGTTCGCTCTGATCTGTGTAAACACCACTTCTAAGCATTCCACAGGCATTATAATGGACACAGAACAGTGGCATGATGTTAGCTTTATACTGCACTTTGAATTATGGATCCAGATTGTATGGTTTCAGAATTATGGGCCAAAATGTAAGGCATACTTTTTCAAACTTGTGACATAATTGAAAAACATCATACATTCAACTTCACATTTTGACTACTATTGAAGTACTGGGTTATTCAGAACCCAGCGGTGCCAGGGGACACACCCTGAGACTTTGAGTTCTTCCTGTTTCAGACTACAGAAACACAGAGTCTTCTTGGTGAAGTCAAAGATCATATTTATTGGCTGCAACCAGTAACAGGTATCCTAGAAGTACAACACGGTGTATATTCTCAGGAGACTGCTCAAACTTACAAAGCCAGCATTCTCCTTTTATACAAAATACTGTGCTTTAGGCAAACATTCCTTATTTTACAGTTGACCATTCACATATTTTCACTACAAAGAAAAAGCAGAGTCATGATGACAAGCCCATATTTCAGTTTGTCCAGCCCTCAATCAATTACCCGGCAAGGCTCAGTACTTTCATCAGATATCGACGGACCCCCAATAAAAACGGGCACCTCCTCCTCGTAAAGCAAGTCATAAAGTAAGAAACAGGGACAGGTGTGTGTGAGATTAGGCATGGTTTGTGTGTGATGAAAGGATTTACGATATGTTGTGCCTTGATACTAATCTCGTTCAGCCACTGGGAAAGGAAATGGCCGAACAGGTTTGGCTTCAGGCAGTGGAGTCAGCTTGCCCAGGTCACAGAGGAGTCAGCAAAGGTGTATGTGTCCTTCAGACTCGATTTTTGGCCTAGTCATTGGCCTATGTGAGGGCAACCACAAAATGGCTGCCGTTCAATGGAAACCGAGGGTTCAGAACGGAAACTATGATTTCAAGGTGATTCCTTAACCCGAATATGGCGAAAATGCTTATGCATAGTATCCTAATCATTTGCGGTCTGCTGATTCCAAAATCGTCATGATACGACGATGTTTATAACACGGGTCCAGAATTTACAGTACCACAGACCCTTCTTTTGCCCTTACATAGGCAATAACCTATACTCACGTTAATCTGAGTCCAGGTCAGAGTCCAGGTCTATGTTCATAAAGTCTTTGAGATGTTGCTGTAGCATCATCCTATTACTTAGCTCGTCCCTTGATACAGGTTTCCTTACACACGATGTAGCACAGAGGCCACATATTGCAGGAGCACACTGTACACACAGACAGAACAGGAAAAGAATGGCTAAGATCATCCCAATGACTATCAGAATCTTCCATCCCCAGGCGGATATCAGTTCCCAGAACCACCCCATCAATGACCAATCTCCTTTATCCACGTGAATAGATTCGGAGATCTTATGCAGTTTGGAAATGGCCTGGTAAACTGTTGGAGCGTTATCTGGAATGAAAACACAGCAACTTGATTGGATCACTGTGCATACCCCACCTCGGTCTGCAAGTATGACGTCTAATGCGACCCTGTTCTGAAGAGTCATAAGGCGATCCGACTGGAGCTCAGCTGTCAAATTACTAAGGGCACCTGCAGTTTCATCTACCGTGTATTTAACCACCCTTGTCAATTGCCTTATGTTCCTGCTGTTAACCATAGGTCCCCAAAACGGCAGAAAACCCTTTACGAAATCTCCAAGTTCTTGTCCTGCGGTGTCTTCTTGACTGATGACACCTCTAACTATTCTCGTCTTATGGTAATCTGCCACGGCTGTGTAGGTGGGAGGCAACAGGAACGAAACAAAACATGTGCCTGAGAAGTCAGGGGGCAACCATGTATAGGCTCTATTATGGCAGATGAAATAGGTACCCTTAGCTGCTAAGAACGGAGGGGAAGTCTGAGACGCAAAAACATATGTTTCAGTGCAGATACTTTTCCCTAACTGAGCTCTGGTATTCTTGCCATTACCTTGCAGACATAGGTGACCCTGATGGGGTACAATCCAAATCGGGGAGGATCTCTTTGCTCGCTGGTTCTCACTCAAAGTAACTCCATATCCTGTTATGTTCCATCCAATATATGCTAGTGTCTCATCTTTCGGGATAGTCTCATAGGAAATATCTTCCCTAATCATATCTACTATACCGTTAACTAGAGCACTATTCTTAGGATTATCTTTCACAGAACGTAGGGGGTTGGCTTCATGAGCGTATATGAATATCGTTCTATATGCCCACACAGAACCATTATGGCTGAAAGGCAGGACCAGATAAGGGATACCTTTATCAGTAGTATGCGGCATAAGACCACACACCCAACAGTTAGTTGTGTTAACTACTAATTGGTGTTGGTGTAGAAGCTGAATGAACGAATTATTGACAAATTCTAATCTTCTAGCAGACTCGTGTTTAGGCAGCGGGTGAAAAGAATGCGAGGAAACAGTAGAAGGAGGTATGGGCTGTGTAGTGGGTGCAAATGTCACTTGAAAAGAGAATAAAATATATCCTATTAAAAACATCATTACACTAAGCAACATGAAAATACATAATATCAAAAATCGTTTCTTTGTCATCATTATACACATTCTGGCTTTAAAGTTCATTTGTTTGGCAGGTCTCTCATTCTCGAAAAACTCTATCCTCTCTAATTGCTGCTCGTGGTGGTAGGGTGTTCTATGCTAAGGAATGCTTCTGTCAGTCCAGGGCAACTCCCTTAGACCGACCAGAACTGTCGACCTAACGTCTTCAGCTGCACTCCAAAGACTTGGGCAACCACGACCCTACAGCTGAACCCGGATGGCGGTTCGAAAAAAACAAAAATAAGGAAGTTTCTCAGATGAGAGAGCTGCACTTTCAAAAATAGCAAAGAAAAAATATTTTTTATTTGTCCATAGTTCTCGGCCTCAGATTGTAGCGGCTTCTTCCAGGTACTGTCTGGTTCTGGAACAAGAGTTCAGGCTCTGTAGTGTTCAATCGAATTGACGGTGGCACAGCTTCTTGCAAAATATTGTCACTTTCTTGTTCAGAAAGTGTTCCTTTTACACGTGCATCGCTAAAAGGCAGGAAACGAGGCACAGTCTCAGTCTCAGAGTCGGCGATCCCCTCATGGACTCACCGGTCGTACGGTAGAGGCAAAGGGACTCTCTTGCAGTGTGCGCCGTGGATCCAGTTCTTTTTCCCTTCCACTCGAACAGCTGATCTTGTTGAAAGAAGGACGAGATGGGGGCCGGTCCAGCGGGGCTGATCATTGCTTGTCCGTTGGAAGTTTTTGACCAGCACCCATGATCCAGGATCGATAAGATGTCCTGGAGCTTCAGAGACCTGAGGTAGAGTATCGTGAACCTGTTGGTGTAAAACACGCAATTTAGCCGTCAAGCCATACAGATAATCAAGAAGCACCGGGTGTTCTATCTCACTGAATTTTGTCGGTCTTGGCACTCCCCATATGTTGGCCGGGCGGCCGAACACAATTTCATAGGGACTAAGTCCCACTCGCGAATGCACAGTCATTCTTGTTGATAGGAGTGCTAAGGGCAGAGCATCAGGCCATTTAAGACCAGTGCTCGCTTGTATTTTTGCCAACTTCAATTTTAATGTGCCATTATAGCACTCTACTAGTTCAGCTGATTGGGGGTGATTTGCAGCGTGAAATTTTTGCTGGATACCTAGCCCCTCACATACTTTCTTCATCACACGACCCACAAATTCGCTCCCATTATCACTCCAGACCATTCTCGGCATTCCAAACCTAGGGAAGAATTATTTGGCAAGGGCTTTAGCTGTGGATAAGGCAGTGTTGTCTTTTAAGGGATATGCTTCTACCCATCTTGAAAAGGCACAAACAACAACGAGTACGTATTTCAAATTTTTGCACCTTTCCATGTGGATGAAATCTAGCTGCAAAACCTCAAACGGATACGTTGGAGGCGCAAAATGACCAGCTAGAGTTGGGGTTCCCCTACCAGGATTGTACTTCAGACACACCATGCAATTCTTGACCACATTCTCTGCACATTTAGGAATTCCAGCATTTTGCCATACTGGAGCCAACAACTTACAAATCCCTTTCACGCTGATATGGGCCATTCTATGAGCCATTGTCACCACTGCAAGCACATACGTATCGGGTAACAACCATCGCTGATGTTCTGACAAGTCAACCCAACAACCATTTTCATCCAATTTACCTGTACTTTCTCTCCACACACTCAACTCTTTCTCTGAAGCTTCAGCTTGAAGAGACTTCACACTCTCTATTGTATCTTCACACATTCCAACATCACCAACTCATCTTGCAGAGCCTGCAACATACATTCTATTCATCACATCTTTTGCTGTTTCTTTTGCGATTTCGTCAGCAAATGCATTACCATGACCAACATCATCAGTAACCTTCTTGTGTGCACTGCATTTCACAATCGCAACTTGTAACGGCAAGGTCAGTGACTCAAGAAGTTCATTCACCAACTGACCATGCTGAATCTTAGCTCCATGCAAAGTCAGGAACCCACGTTCTTTCCACAATCGTCCAAAACTATGGGCCACACCAAACGCATACTGGCTGTCAGTATATATGGTCACTTTCATTCCTTTCGATAACACACACGCTCTCGTAAGTGCAATCAACTCTGCTGCTTGAGCTGAATTATGTGGTATACGTGCAGCTTCAACAATCGTATGCAAAGTCGTGACAGCATATGTTGCAGTCGTATCACCATTCGGAAGCTTGAAGCATGAACCATCCACCCATAAGGTACCATCACACTTTACAAGAGGAGTATCTTTAAGATCTACTCTCCCTTTCGTTTCTTCTTCTGTCCTGAGAAAACAATCATGCTGTTCAACATCATCTGTCTCTACTGAAATCGGCAATAACGTGGCTGGATTCAACGTATTGCACCTCTTTATGTGCACATGGCTCGCTAACAGTGTTAACTCGTAACCTGACAATCGAGCACTAGTTAAGTGCTGTGTCTTGGTCCTGTTTAACAACGTGTCCACTGCATGTGGAACCATCACATTCAACATATTATTCATTACTAACCCAGCAGACTGTCGAATAGAAACAGCTGCTGCCGCTGTGGCTCTCAAGCAACTCGGCAATGCTTTAGCTACCGGATCCAAAGTCGACGAAAAAATACGCGCATGGACGCTGCTTGTCTCCAAAAGACTGTGTCAGCACTGACAATGCACAACCATCTTTCTCATGGACATACAGTGTAAAGGGCATACTGTAGTCGGGGGTATTCCAACACAGGAGCCGAACATAATGCATCACGCAATTCGGAAAAACTTTTCTGACAATCTTCAGACCATGGAACGGGATTCGGTGTATCTTTACAGGTCAAAGCTACCAAAGGTTTGGCCAGCAAAGAAAAATTTGGTATCCACTGTCTACAGTATGATGAAATGCCCAAGAAAGCACGTACTTCTCTCTGTGTCCTTGGCACACTCAATTTTGCAATTGCCTGAATTCTTTCTGGGGTCAGTTTCCTTCCCTCCTTCGATAAGAGATGACCTAAGTAGGTCACTTCTTGTCGACAATATTGCAGTTTTGAAAGTGACACTTTGTGACGTAAATCAGACAAGTGATGCAACAACGACAAGGTGGCTTCTTTACAAATTTCCTCAGTATCTGCAGCGATTAGCAAATAATCGACATATTGAATAAGGGTAGCGCCATCAGGTAAAACAATTGCATCAAGCTGTGTTTTTAAAGCCTGACTATATATTGATGGACTTTCACAGTAGCCTTGAGGAGCGCGTTTGAAGCGGAAACTTCTGCCTCCTAAACTGAAGCCAAAAATATCCCTGCTCTCCTCGGCAATCGGGATGCTGAAGAAAGCATTCTTCAAGTCAATCACCGAGAACCAGGTGGCGGAAGCTGGAATCATAGTCAATAGGGCAGTGATATCAGGAACAACTGGAAACTGTGGCACAACTATTTTATTGACCTCTCTAAGATCAATCACGAACCTGTAAACAGGTGGCTGAGAAGGGTCAGTACGTTTTAAAACAGGCAGAACAGGACTATTACAAACGTTGCCTCTTGTCTCTTCAATTACATCTTTTTCAATCAAATCATAAATGATCGCTAGCAACGCTTTTTCACCTTCACCAGAGATCTTGTATTGGGGAATACGTGGCAATTTAACATTGGCTTTCAATGTCACAACATATGGCGGTATTTCCAAAAGACCCACATCATTAGGACCAGTAGCCCAAAGAATATCAGGAAGAAACGACAATTCTGCCGGAAGTTTATCCTTCGACAAATACATTGGAGAGATCACTTTTCTACCCAGTGTAAGTTGTACTCCCGAAGGAGAACAATATAATGTCGCATACAATCTTTTCAACAAATCCAATCCTAACAAGTTTTCACCACAACCTGTCGTCAGAATAAGGGGTGCTTCTAATTCACAAGGTCCAACAGAAAGGGTCATAGGACTAGAAATCGGGTTCCTAACCGGGGCGCCAGAAAAACCTACTGAAACATTTGTCTCGCCAGACAAAGGTGCGCCAGGGAGTTTTGAGTGCATAATAGAACTCTTTGTAGCACCAGTATCCAACAGAAAAGGCTCTGACACACCTGATGTAATCACCTTAACAACTCCCTCTCTTTGTCTATGGCTGTCCTAGCAATCATTACCTTCGATATTCTCATCTTCTGCATAGTAGTCATCAGCATAGTACTGAGCCGTCCTACCAGACGCGTGATTTTGCTGGTCAAAACTATTCATTGAATTCTGAGACGGAAGGGAACGCGCGTTCAGGGGGACACTTCCACGTCCTCTACCTCTAGGAGCTTGTTGAACAACTCGACCTCTTGTGCCAGAAGCACCATTCGTACGCTGTAACAAAATAGGACAACTATACTTGAAATGACCCTCTTCTTTACAATAAGAACACTGGTTGGGACCTACAGGAACACGTGGTTGAGAATACTCGAACCTTTGCGAGTTTCTCTGAAACTGTTGAGGTTGCTGATAGTTACTCTGACCACCACGTGGTGGATACGCTTGTTGTAAAAGAACCTTCGTCTTTAACTCTTTCGTTTTCTTTTCTGCCCTATCCTTCTCATCTTTATCCCTATTTTCGTAGTACTGTGCAGTAGCCAATATTTGTGCTGAAGAGGAAGCGGCCCAAGAACTCTCTGAATCTTTCAATTTCTTACACAGCTCGGGAAGCAAATTGTGCACAAACTTGTCAACGAACAACCGTTGACCACCTTCTGTACTCATATCTTGACGACTGTGGTCGATAAACGTTTCCTCAAACCTGGTGAAGAACTCAGACACTGTTTCATCTTTCTTCTGCTTACACGCAGACAATTTATCCCAATTCACACGCATCGCAGGCATTAAAGTCTTCATGTAAGTAATGATCCTAGCAGGGAATTCTGCTACCAAAGGCTCAGGCTTGGCACCACCAACTTGTCTATCATTTGCAGTACTAATATTAGCCCATGAGTCAGCTAACTCTTGCGCGTGATCTGCATGGCGAATCAATCTCCACAAAGGCTGTGGAACAACATTCCCAAATAACATGTCTATGTCAGCTAAATGTCTGCAGTCTGTGATAATTCCTTATAATACCCTGCAGGGTTTTTACGGGGGTCAGGCAAAGTCTGCTTAAGGGCTAAAACTTCAGCTCGCTTCCAAGGAACATGTACCCAAACACGCTGAAAATGAGCTGGAGCAGCAGCAATTTGATTAGCGGCATCAGCCGCAACGGCCTCCTTCCATACCGGAGGGGCTTCTCTCATTGGGTACTGTCGCACTTTTTTCTTAACTGAGGAGTCAGGCTCAAACAGTGATTGGGAAGGATCCTTATTCCTAAAGGATAACAACGTCGCAACTGCTTTCTCAACATCAGAACCCACAATCGCGCCCTTTGAAAACTCAAACCGTACACGGCACAATTCAGGCGGATTTGTTTCCAAATCATTATCCTCCAATTCCTCACAAAGGAAAGCACACATTTTCTCAAAAACGTATCTTTGTTTTGGTGCTTCCCATTGACGGAAGACATCCATAACAGACTCTACATCATATTTAAAAGGGAAAGTAACCCATTTACGCGCCATATGGTCAAACGCTTCTCTCTCTCGAGAATCAGGCAGTTGACTACGCGACTGCTTACGCTCCGAACCAGGGGTCAAACCAGATGAACCGAAGAGAGGAAATATAAGGCTAGAAACAGTATCAGTCATTCTCTGTCGGATAGAGGGAGAAGTTGACAAAAGAACAGGAGGAAAAACAGAGAGAGGCAAGGCAGACGCAGTTGCAGACACAGAGGCAGTATCAGGAAGAACACAAGAAGAGGCAGTCGATGTAGCAGACAAAGTCGTAGGAAGTACAGATGAAGCAGGTAGCGAAGTCAGTGGCCCTTGAGGGGGCTGCGCCATAGGAGTAGGAGCCAACTGAAGAGGAGCTGGCGGCTGTGGAAGAACCTGAGGCACAATAACTGGGGGTTGCGGTGTTGCTGTAGCACTCTGTGCATAAGGGGGTGGCGAACTCAACAAGTGTGACATTAAAGGATCTTTCTCAATTTCTTTTGCTGCATCTTGCTGAAGAAGCGGAAAAACTGGATAACATTTATCAATCACCATTTTACGTTGCCTGTGCAACTGCTCACTCATCTGTTCTTCTTCATTATCTTTAAACTACATAGCAGCTTGCATTATAGAGATACCCTTTTCTCTCTTATTTCTCTTTGCTAATTTAATTTCCTTCTGTTTGGCTTCCTTACGCCATAGGCGGAAAGAGTCAAACATCGCCGGCCGGGCTTTCTTCTTAAAAAGTTTAACCTCCAGATTATCCAGAATCTCGGTGTCAAAACTACCATATTGGGGCCATTTTAAAACACCATGGGGCAGATTTATATCGGACTTGCGCCACTTTTACGCCGCCGTTGCGTCACTTTTGTGACGCAGCGGCGGCGTAAACCCTGCGCCATGTTGCGCCCCATTTACAACGTGACGCATCTAGGGAGATGCGTCACGTTGTAAAGCTTGCGCCACATGTGGGCGTACCTGCACAGGGGGGGAGTTCCGGCGCAGGAACGCCTCCAAAAAGTGGCTGAGTGAAATCTACAAGATTTCACTCAGTCACTTTTCCGGCCATGCTGCGTCAAAACCCTGCGCCTGCTTGAAGCAGGCGTAAGGATTGACGCAGCATTGCAACGATAGGGCACCCCCGAGCCTTGCTGGAGCTGCGTCGCGCTTGCGACGCAACTCCAGCAATGCGCCAACCTTCCGCCATCAGATGCGTCACACGCATCTGTTTATCCTTGCGCCACCATGCGCTGCATTGTAAATGCGGCGCATCTATCGTGGCGCAAGGGTAAACTTTCGTGACGCATCTTTCCTGGCGCATCCCTGCTGATTTGCAGGGATGCGCCAGGAAAAATAAATCTGCCCCCATCTTTCCTGGTGTATCGGATCCATACTTCATTATATGTGATGGGGCCTACGCCATGTTTCACATATAGTTCATAGGTTGGAGTTCCAATCGGAGGAACCGGACACGAGTCCTCCAATCGGGAATCCCTATTACAACCAAGACAAAACAAATTTCCAAGTCTGCTAAGACCAGGCATCTTCTCTCTCTAGTCTAGCTTCAAACTTCAAAGGATTATCGAATATGATAGTCTCGCGAATACACAAGTCCCTCGGCTTTGGTACTTGCAAGTTCCAAATCAAAGATCCCAAGGGGATACCAAACTAAGAACCAAACTAAGGACTGGGAGACGCTCCACTTATACTTAACTGAGGTATCGATGACGTCACCAGAAGACTCGTCTATCGTTTCGCTCTACCAAACATCAAGGGTCCAAAACAGGGCGATAGTCAGGGCAGCAGTCCTTCGTAGCCGTCGGGAAGCGGTGAACCTCGCGGCAAAGACTTTCGGACCACATCGACATGCAGGGGTCGATGAAGTGGCGGCCTTCCTCCAGAATTTTCACACGAAGCTCCTCACGAACCTCTGGCTTGGACCGGTACCGCTGAAATCGCCCCACATTGGGCGCCAACTGAAGTACTGGGTTTTTCAGAACCCAGCGTTGCCAGGAGACACACCCTAAGACTTCGAGTTCTTCCTATTTCAGACTACAGAAACACAGAGTCTTCTTGGTGAAGTCAAAGATCGTATTTATTGGCTGCAACCAGTAACAGGTATCCTAGAAGTACAACACGGTGTATATTCTCAGGAGACTGCTCAAACTTACAAAGCCAGCCTTCTCCGTTTATACAAAATATTGTGCTTTAGGCAAACATTCCTTATTTTACAGTTGACCATTCACATATTTTCACTACAAAGAAAAAGCAGAGTCATGATGACAAGCCCATATTTCAGTTTGTCCAGCCCTCAATCAATTACCCGGCAAGGCTCAGTACTTTCATCAGATATCGACGGACCCCCAATAAAAACGGGCACCTCCTCCTCGTAAAGCAAGTCATAAAGTAAGAAACAGGGACAGGTGTGTGTGAGATTAGGCATGGTTTGTGTGTGATGAAAGGATTTACGATATGTTGTGCCTTGATACTAATCTCGTTCGGCCACTGGGAAAGGAACTGGCCGAACAGGTTTGGCTTCAGGCAGTGGAGTCAGCTTGCCCAGATCACAGAGGAGTCTGCAAAGGTGTATGTGTCCTTCAGACTCGATTTTTGGCCTAGTCATTGGCCTATGTGAGGGCAACCACAAAATGGCTGCCGTTCAATGGAAACCGAGGGTTCAGAACGGAAACTATGATTTCAAGGTGATTCCTTCACCCGAATATGGCGAAAATGCTTATGCATAGTATCCTAATCATTTGCGGTCTGCTGATACCAAAATCGTCATGATACGACGATGTTTATAACACAGGTCCAGAATTAACAGTACCACACTATCCAATATGCCACATTCATGATAATTCACATGGGTAAGTAGCACAAGACTAGGAACAATGTGTTGTTTAAATTATGGCTCTATCATATATAGATTGTGAATTATAGCCAAAAGCAAAAAGAGTTCTTCAACCTACATGAAGGTGAAAAAGAAAAACCAACCTGAAGGTTACACTTGATTTGTACCTTGTCCCTATAAGCCACAAACATCAGAGTTGCCTCTATAAAGTGTACATGTCTTAGCTACATAGTGCAATTTAAAGTAAGTCAGTACCTCATACGCTTCAAGAATTATAGTCCACCACATACTCTGTAGTATATCCCATCCATTTCAATTGGGTGACCAGATGGCCACAAATGTAAAATCGCCTCGTATGGATTCAAATTGCATTGTATGTACCTTGTGAGTGAGCCACATGCATGTAATTTGGCATCCTGCAGTGGGATATTCTATAGAATGTGTTGCATTTGCAAATGAAGCTCTATGTAGTATGGATCATGAAGTATGACACAATATACGTGAAATATTTGAAATAAATTGAGATTTTTTGTATTTAAAACATGCATTTAATCACTGAAAGATTCTCACCACTTCTAAGCATGGCACAAGCATGAAAATGGACACGGAACAGTGGCATGATGTTAGTTGTATGCTGCACTTTGAATTGAGGATCCAGATTGTATGGTTTTAGAATTATGGGCCAAAATGTAAGGCATACTTTTTCGAACTTGTGACATAATTGAAAAACATCATACATTCAACTTCACATTTTGACTACTATCCAATATGCCACATACATGATAATTCACATGGGTACGTAGCACAGGACTAGGAACAATGTGTTGTTTAAATTATGGCTCTATCATATATAGATTGTGAATTATAGCAAAAAGCAAAAAGAGTTCTTCAACATACATGCAGGTGAAAAAGAAAAACGAACCTGAAGGTTACACTTGATTTGTACCTTGTCCCTATAAGCCACAAACATCAGAGTTGCCACTATAAAGTGTACATGTCTTAGCTACATACTGAAATTTAAATTAAGTCAGTACCTCATACGCTTCCAGATGTGACAGGCTGTGATGTGGAACATTACTCCTGAGTCGAGAAGGCACCAGATGTATGATGAGATGTGTACAGATGTAATGTGTGACGGTGCAATGTGTGCCAGGCATGCCCTTGACTCCTTGGACATGTGTGCATGTCGTACTGCACACTTGGGATGAGCGACACTGGCATGGCACGGACACCAACACACGGAAGTGTCCCCTGATGCCCGGTACAGGGGTTACCACACCTGACTTGTCACTACCCACGGTGCACGATGTGACTATGTCATGTATGTGTGGGGGCTTCCCATTAGGTTGATGTTGGAGCACCCTCAAAAGCTGCAGCTGTTGCAGCAACCAACATGTGTCTGTGTGTAGATTGACATTGCACACTGTTCCGCACACCATGCCACATGTGGTATCGGATGTGAGGTACGTATGTATGCATGGGACACGGAGTAGCGTAACAAGGACATGTCTGCATCCTCTCAATGAATGTGTGGTGAGTCATGACATGTGCACCTTCATGGCAAGGTGTGTGGGCTGTCCTAGTGTAATGTAATGTGACCTGTGGCTCTAGTGTTCCGCTACCAGTCTCTGCATTCGGCATCCTACTTCTGCTGATGTGTGGGTGTATGTCACTCCTGTCTTGCGTCTGGCTGTTCACTTGCACTGGGACACAGCTAATCCCATGGCATGGCATGTGGAGGTTCTCAATCTCCGTGTGTAGCTGGGTATTGGTAGGAGTGTCACCTGGCAGCCATACGTGTCCAGGGCATGTGGCACATGCCTGACTCCGTATGTAGCATATGTGTATAGACAGATTAACATGTGCTCAGTACAAATTATTTGTTGTTGTGGTGCACTCACTCTTCCTTGTCACTTCCAAATTACTGCAGAGCGCCGCCTCTTCCCTTAGCAATTCCGGACTTGGCTGCCATGCGGGAGAATGATCGTATCCGGTGCTACCGCTTCCCACAACGGTTGATTCTGGAGTTGACGGCGAGACTGGCACCACACCTGCAACCGCTGCACAGGTATCCTACGGCACTGACACCCAAGCTGAAGGTAATGGCAGCCCTACATTTTCTAGCCACGGGTACCTTTCAAAATACCATAGCTCATGTTGGTGGCATGTCCCAGAGCATGTTCTGCCGTGTGCTGCATGATTTCTTAGAGGCCATGTTGATTCACCTGGATGACTTCATCAAGTTCCCAACCCCTGAACAGTTGACTGGGGTCAAGCGTGGATTCTATGCCCTGGGAGGGATGCCCCATGTCATTGGGTCCATAGATGGGACACATGTTGCTTTGGTACCACCACACGCACAGAAGGTAGCGTACCGCAATCGGAAGCACTACCACTCCATCAATGCCCTTGTGGTGTGTCTGTCCAACATGGTGATTTCACATGTCTGTGCTCGTTTTCCAGGATCAGCACATGATGCCTACATCATGAGGCATAGCAGGGTGCCTGAAATGATGACGCAGCTGCGCAACGAACGAGCATGTGTTGTTGGTGGGTACAGTCTGTCTGTCCTGTATTTTGCATAGCCTACCGGCACGACCGCTTCACCAGTTCTAACGATGTCCATGTGCTTCCCATGTAGGGGATGCTGGCTATCCCAACATGCCATGGCTGATCACACCTCTCCGCAACCCCATCACGCCGGCCCAGCTCCGCTACAACACCGCCCATGGCCGGACAAGTCGAGTGATAGAGAGGACGTTTGGCCTGCTGAAGAGCCGATTCAGGTGCCTACACAAGACCGGCGGCGCACTCCCATATGCCCCTGCGAAGGTCTGCAAAATCTTCATGGTCTGCTGCATGCTGCACAACATGGCAGTTGAGAAAGCTGTGCCACTCATCCTGGATCAAGATGACCAGGACCATCCACCCGTGGAGGACGAAGGGCTTGGCAATGGGGCTAGTGATGTGGAGGATGTGGAGCCGCAAGAGGACATCCGGACTCGGCTCATACGCGACTTCTTTGCTTAGTGGTGAGTACCAGTGTCTGAGTGTGCACACATTGCTCCACGTGTGGCATGTGTTGTGATGTGTGTCTCCACCTGCATGTATGGCACGTGAGTCAGAGGTGTGTGTTGGTGTGTCACTGGAGTGATGGTGGCAGTGATGGTTGTATTTCCCCAGTCATAATTGTAACCTAGCATGTTGTCATCCATACATGTGTCGAGTACATGCACATGCAAGTGGCTGTGTTTTTTGTGGCTGACTTCTTGTGTGTCTCTCATCCCCAGGTACTTGCGCATGCCGTCTGCTGGTTGCATTGTTGTGGCACTGCTATTCCTCATGGACACGTCATCGTGTGCTGACTCAGCGTTACATGCACGGACAAGTTTGGAAGTCTCCTTAGGGTAAGGGATGCATCAGGGGTGTATTGGGTGTGGTAGTTGTTCACGATGTATGCACACTGCCCCTGTCGATGTTTGGTTCCTCTGCAGCCATGTAGCATCACCATGGGACACGACATGCAGCTGTGTACACCTGAATAGATGGTCTGACTGGTTGACAGTCATCAGTTATGGGATAGTGGATTGTGATGATGGCATCAATGTGTGTAACACTGCCCTTGGACACATACGGTTTGCATTGGCTTGACATGGTGTGGGACTTCTACATCAGCGGATCAATGGTGTATGGCAGTCTCTCCGTGAGCAGCTGTGGGTGTTTAGCTGTTAGCCGACAATTGTGTGCCAGTTCCATGGCTATCTCGCATTTGTGCTGCAGAAGGGGGGTGCCAGTGTTGGACCCACATGTTACTCCACATGAAGTGTTCATGTGTACTTCAAGTTGCCTCTGCAATCCCGAAAACATGACTAATAACGGTGTCCCTATGCCTCCAAGGTGCCTCTTCTCAGTCAATGCTGGTGTGTTGCCACGGTGCATCCAGCATGTCTGGCATGGTTTTCCCTGATAGTGGCTATGTGTCTATGAGTCAAGTAGCAAGATGCAAGCTGTGTGTGTGGGCTGAGACTGTGTATTGTGCATGATGTCCATGACTGTGTGGGTATTGTGACATGTGCCATCCCCATGCATCCAACGTTGGCCAGGCCCCCATTCTCTGCATCCACCGGACTCAAGCTTGCAGGACATGGTTCTGCCACCTGTCTACACATACCTGGGTGCCCCCCAGGACACTGGACTGGATCCCTGACCTCTGCGCATGACTGTTGCTGTACTCAATGTGTCTGTCAGCACGGTTGTGCGGCCACCCCCTCAGGTGGTTGGGCCCATCACGGGTGTGTATGGTGCTCCATGTCTGTCTTGCCTAATACACTGTGACCCGTGTGTCCTGTGCCAGACTCAGGCCCCAGGGTGTGGATGGTTGAAGTCAAAAGAGAAGTCAGGCATGTTTAGACTTTACAAGACACATGTAAGGTAATAATGCAACCAGCAGGCATCTTCTCTTCATGGTGTGAATTTTTATTTTTGTGGGGGGGTGGGGAGGGGGTATGATGTGAGGGGCTTTCCGGGAGTTTGGAATCCAAAGTTCAGTAGGGGAGTTGGTGTCCTTGCCATTGGAAATCCTCAGAGTCCATGCCACAGTCTTTGTCAACATTGGTCAGACAGTGACCAGCAAGGCCATGTGGCAGAGAATGTCTCTAGATGCTGTGATGCTGTTGCTCCAGTGGGCCAGGTGCCAGGCCAGGTGTCCTGGGAGATGGTGATGTAGCGCCGACCCTCACGGTCTTTTCAGTGGACGACCCGCCCTCCTGCGGGGACCCTCAGAAGCAGACCGTGACGACGTCTGGGATGCTCCATCGGATGTTTCCTCCTCCTCCTCCAGATCCCTCCCTGTGGGTGGTGATGTTCTACGCCTTCTGGCACAGGGAGGGTTGGCCATGTTGTCGGCCATCCGACGGAGTGTATCGTGAATTCCCGTGTACGCCGTCACGAGCTCAGCCTGTCCATCCTCCATCCTCCGTTGGTGTTGCAGTAGACAGGCATGTAGCTCCGCATGTTGCTGGGCCTGCTGGGTCTTGATCCCCTCGAGGACGGACACAACCTGGGCCAGGCCCGTGGTGTCCTGCTGGTATGTGTCCAGGATGTTTCGGACATGGGAATATACCGGGTCCCCAGCCAACTGGTCAGGCTGGCGCCTCTGCCGTCCTCCACTCCCACCACCCCTGCCCACTTGCACCTGGCCTGCCCTTGTGGGCACATCGGGTCTCCGGGACCCCTGAGGGGTGGCATTGGCGTTGTCGCCTGCCTCCTCCTGGGTGCCCGGGACACCGTGTCCCTCCTGGCCAGCCTGGCTGCTTTGTGGTGGTGGGGAAGGGATCCTGGGTGTCTCCTGGGATGTGGCAGGAGTGGGGGTGGTGGTTGGCCCCGTTGTACCTGACGCAGGTGCTGCAGGTCGTTGGACACCAGAGGGGCCAGGTTGGTCGGGGTCGTCCACAGAGTGGTGAGAGTCGTCGCTGCCGGTGGGATCGGCCTCCCGCAGAGCCGGGTCCTGTGAGTTTTCCCCCCCAGTGTTGGGGGGTGAACCACGAGGTTGACCTGTGTGTGAGAGAGACAATGTTAATTTTGGTCCATGCAACATCCATGTTTCATCAGTTTCAAAGTTGGCACATTTCCTCTTGGAATTAGGATCTGTCTTGCATTCCACTCACAGTGCACTTGTGCATGGGTGTGTCCCTTGGGCACCACTTTGGCGCCTTTAACTATGTGTGGCACAGTCTTACTTGCTGCGTCAAGTGTGACTGCAGTCAGCAGTGGAGTGGGCAGGTGTGGCGAGCCATGCATTGGCGCCTTCCGTGTAGCACTGTACATGTGCACATGGAGTGGATCCACACACTTATATAATGCAGGTAGCTGTCGTTGTGCTCGTGCACAGGTTGTGACATGGCCCTGTGTTTTGCCATGGAGAAGAGGGGGGGGTTCTGGCACTGGCCACCCTTGGCTACATGCACGCAGTCCACCTGCTGACGAGCAGACATTCCCACACACCACATGGCTGATTTGCTCTCCCTGTGTCTCCCTCCCTCTCTGTCCCCCTCTCCCTCCCTCTCTGTCCCCCTTTCCCTCACTCTGTGTGTCAGCCTCCTCCCTCTGTCCGTCTCCCCGTGTCTCCCTCCCTCTGTGTCCCCCTGTCCCTCCCTCTGTGTGTCAGCCTCCTCCCTCTGTCCGTCTCCCCGTGTCTCCCTCCCTCTCTGTCCCCCTCTCCCTCCCTCTGTGTGTCAGCCTCCTCCCTCTGTCCGTCTCCCTGTGTCTCCCTCCCTCTCTGTCCCCCTGTCCCTCCCTCTGTGTGTCAGCCTCCTCCCTCTGTCTGTCTCCCCGTGTCTCCCTCCCTCTCTGTCCCCCTGTCCCTCCCTCTGTGTGTCAGCCTCCTCCCTCTGTCCGTCTCCCCGTGTCTCCCTCCCTCTCTGTCCCCCTGTCCCTCCCTCTCTGTCCCCCTGTCCCTCCCTCTGTGTGTCACCCTCTGTCACCTAAGGCCAGCTTCCTGGGCACACACTGTTAGCAGATCTTTGAATGGCCCTTGGCTTGTTGCAGTGAGTTTGTTTCTGATCTCCAGGCACCCATTGGGTGTAGTGTGTGTGTCTGCGCTGCTGCTGTGGTGGTGTGTGCTGCCACTCTTTCACAGTGTTGGCTGTTTATTAGCTGCTGTCATGTGCAAAAACATGCCTTCACCCCCATGTGTTAATGCAAGGCGTCCGCCATTTGCTGGCGAGTCTTTCCTGTGTGGGGACACAGTGTTAGTCTGGCTGTGACCTAGGCCATATGGGCAGAGGGCATTGTTGTCTGCTTCTGAGTTGCACTATGTGATTTTTGGGGCCCACCCTCCCGCCATCCGGCTTATCGTGTCATGTGTTGGTGTCTTCTGTGGCCTGTGAATTGACATTGTCCAGCTGGGTGCATGGGGCATGGTGGCGCCAGTGGCATGTGCGAGTTCATGGAGTGTGGTTGAGTCATGCGATAGCTTGGGGTGGTTGCGTGCCTGTTTGTGGGTTTGGTTGTGGATGACGTTCCCCCCATGTGAGGTGCGTTGTTTGTGTACTCACCCGGGTCTCGGAGTCCTCCTAATCCCTCCACTGTCTCCACCGGCAGTATGGCCATCACCCTCTCCTCCCAGGGATGGTAGTGTACGGGTCTGCGGGACGGCCCTCCTCCAGTGACGTTGGCCTGGTTGTGTTCGTCCGTCATCTTGGCTCGGACCCTCCTCCGCAGATCGTACCACCTGGCTTGGCATTCCTGCTTGTTCCTTCAGGTGTCCGCAACAGCATTCACAGCATCGACGATGGTCTGCCACATGGCTGTTTTTTCTGCAATGCTGGTCTGTCTGACCAATGTTCCAAAGAGGTGTGGCTCGACTCTGAGGATTTCATCGACAAGGACCTCCAACTCTCGGTTACTGAACTTTGGATTCTTGTTAGTGGGCATGGTGAGGGGTGTGGGTGTGGATGGTGGGGGGTGTGTGTGGATGGTTGTGGGTGTGTGGGTGTGGTTGTGCAGGTGTGTGTGTGAATGTGATGAGGGGGTGTTTGTGAAGGTGGTTGTGTGAAGGTGTGCAAGTGTAAGGTGTGGTGAAGCTTGTAGTATGGTGCTGTAGGTTGTCTGTGGGGTCTGGCAGCAGTGAGTCTGTTGCAAAGGCTCATGGTTTGTGTGTGTGGGCCCTTTTTATTGGTCCATTGGTGGGTGTGGCTGTGTTTGAAGTTTGGGTGGGTGTGTTATAAGGAGTGGTGGTGTTTTGGGCCTCTGTTTGTTTTTGGCAGTTGCAGGTCAGTGAATGTGTTGTTTTAGTGGTTGTTGGACATATTTAGTGGCTTTGTGCCATTCGAATGGTGTATTCTTGTGTTGTTTTGGTTTGTCCTGGTTGTGTACGTGCGTTTTTAGCGTGTGTACGGTGTGTACATGGGCCATTTGGTTGTACAGTGCTGTCCTTGTGTGTGGCTTGGTACGACTCGTACATGCGGTTGTGATGTTGGGGCCTGGGGTGCACTCCGTACTTAGGAGGTTGTGGTGGGGGTGCGACTCTGACGTACACGGGTGTACATACAGGGGGGTACGACATGTACAGGGGTGTACATACACGGGGGTACGACACGTACACGGCTGGGGGTAGGACTCGAACGTACAGGGGTGTACATACACGGTGGTACGACACGTACACTGCTGGGGGTACGACTCGAACGTACAGGGGTGTACATACAGGGGGGTATGACACGTACAGGGGTGCACATACACGGGGTAGGACACGTACACGGGTGGGGGTACGACTCGAACGTACAGGGGTGTACATACAGGGGGGTACGACACGTACAGGGGTGTACATACACGGGTGGGTGTGTACATACACGGGGGGTACGTCTCGGACATACGGGGGCTGGGGGGAGTGTTGGGCGCGTATGCGGGCACATGTCTCCAGGGTTGCTATGGGAGTTCGGTGCGGACGGTGTTTTTTCCATACGGTTGTGACATCGGACGCACGGGATGGATCGTGATTCCTCCGTCGGACTTGACTTTTCACATTTGTACGGTAAATCGTCCGAGGACGTGTCGGACACATTTTCCGACCCGAGGACGTGTGGGGAATAATTCCCAAGGCGGTTCGTATGGACTTTTTACCATGCGAATCGTAATTGGCAGTTTGTACGGCACTTGTACGATTCGTACGTTAAAAAGACCGGATACGAGTCGTACGGGGAATTTTTTTACCGGATCGTAATTGGCACCTATATGTTGTTTAACTTTCAGAGACTACATCAACTAAACAGCATTTTGTCTACAAAGAACATCTTCATTCAAATACAACCAAAAACACTTGGTAAGTATATATAAAAAAGTTAGTTTTTTGCTATTTTCATAGAAATATATAAAGTACTATTGCATATATTTTCATATACATTTTTTCCAGATTTCTAACACATCACAATGACAGAAGAAGCCCAATTTATAACATCGCAGAAAGGAAAATTGCTATTGTGTTACATGGGTTACACATACACCCAAGAAAAGCAGACGGAACGAAAAGTGAACTGGAAGTGGTCTAAATATTATTCTAACAAATGCTACGGACGAGCAACAACAAGAGAAACAACTGTACTATATACAAGAGAGCATAACCATCCACCCAATCTCTCTGAAATAGAAGTCAGATCAACCCTTGAAAATATAAAAGAATTAAGCACTGGTTCACAAACTGCTACAAGTGTAATCCTAAAAGAACTATTACCTAGAGTGCCCAAAGAAGCAAGAGGCCAATTACCATCAATTGCTTCTATAAAAAGAACAATTGCTAGGACCAAAAAATCAACCACAACAACAATACCATCCCCTAAAACTTTTCAAGATATCATCATTCCACCAGAATTCACTATCACCCACAATAATGAACCTTTCATTTTTTTTTATAACAACAGTACAGAAAAAAGAATCATAATGTTTGCTACTGCAAACAATATAACTAAACTCCAACAATGCCAAACATGGATGATGGATGGCACCTTTACAATATGCCCAAAACCATTCTACCAGCTTTACACAATACACGGTCAATATCACAACACTTCCATACGTTTAATCTGCACTATTACCTAACAAACAAAACACAACATATAATGAAATGCTAGGAAAACTAAAACAAGAATCAAATGATTTTTCCCCTGAAAGAATTATCATAGACTTTGAGCAAGCCATGATAAATTGCATTCTAAAACTGTACCCCCATACAGCTATCCAAGGATGTTACTTCCATCTAAACCAATGTATATGGAGACATTTACAAAAATCTTCACTAAGTGTAGAATATGCCACAAACATAACTTTTGCACATCAAATAAAACTTCTAACAGCCCTAGCTTATGTACCAACCACAGATGTTGCAGAACATTACAATCTTTTATTAGAAAGTCCATTCTACAAACAAAATGAAGTAAAGTTATCTCCCCTCTTAGATTATTTTGAGGATACCTGGGTGGGGAGACTACACAGATCAGGCCATAGACGTCAGCCCAAGTTCCAAATACCTTGGTGGAATGTATATGTAAGTACACTCAACCAACAAGCCAAAACTAACAACGCAGTCGAGGGCTTGCATAATGCATTCCTAACTTCTACTGGGAGAACAACTCCAACACTACAAAAACTACTAATTGCCATACAAAAGGAACAAAGTTTCCAAGAATTAAGAATGCAACAATCTGTCCTACAATTAAAACCAAAACAATCTAGACAAACTACTCAAATGTATAATTACCTACAACAACAGGTACAGCTATACCCATCCACAAGAGGACTTGAGTACTTAAATATAATAGCTCAAACTCTCTTCTAAACCCTTTCAAAAATATTAACCCACAATTCTACTAAAACAACTATCACAACATAAAGAAACCACTTTATTATATCACATATTTAATTATGTGGTCTAAAATATATAAATAATTTATATCTACATATATTTAGACAACATAATTAAACAAAACAAGTACAAAACAACAATATTAAATATATAATATTTGCCCACCCACGATTAAAATATTTAAAAGAACTTACCTGTCTAGTTGCTCCAATAGGATAATAACATTCCTTCCAAATAAATCCAGGTAGTTCAAAATCCATAGGTATCAAAAATGAATCCAAATAAAATGGAAAAATACAACTGTTTTTCGAAAAAAACGTCTACGCCAAAAAACGACAATCCATTAACCATAAAAATCCCGAAAAATATTAAAAAGATAAATAACCGCTCCTGGAAACCCGAACAATAAAGGAAGTGTAAAATAAATATTAGTAAACACAACTAATACACACTTCCTTAAAAAAAAAACGGTGTTTGAAAGAGACGAAAATATCTTCTCCGTAAAACCTACAAAAGAGAATCAAACATTCCCACCCACACACAAACACACATAATGCACCTAAAAACATCATTCAAAGACTATAAAACTTTAACACACCTAAATAACAAAACACTAACAAAGCCGCAAACACGGAACACAACGTAAATTATAAAACCGTATACAAACTATTACTAACACCCTAACTTCTAAAACATCAATTCATACACACTTATTACAACATTACTAGTTCCACAAAACACTTAAAACTATTTAATATTAAAGAAAATAACTCTTACCTTCTCAAACGCGAAACAGCTCCCGACCGCGACCTGGATTCTACCAAAATACCCCAAAACAACAGCGGGCGGTTACAAAATAAAAGACCCAAACAAACATAACAACTAAAAAAATACCAATAAATACCCTAACTATTTATTTACCATTACACATTACTTTAAAAATTAGTAAAACATTAGAATAAAATACTCAAAAATAATACCTATTTTTTTTATATATGTGAAAATTATTGAACTTATAATAATAAATATAATAAAAAAAATATGTTTACTAATATAATAATAAAAATGTATATATTACCAAAAAAAATGTATGAACATGATATGATTAATATATTGTATCTACAACATACCAAAACTAAAAATAAAAAGAACTATTCTAAAATGTAAACATTTTCAATAATAATTATCTAATATTAATATTAATAATTAAAATATATTAATCATATATTTCAAAACATACAATTTCTTATAAATTCAAATAAAGTCTAAAAATATTGAGAGTACACAATATAAAATTAAAAATATTAAACAGCTATAAAAAATCAGAAAAAAAAATATTTTACTTATTTTGTCTGTTCATATATTAATGTCCAAAATATACATTACAAAAATATATAACCATTAACCTCTTCTATGCCCATGACGAGATAGTCTCGTCATGGAGCACGGTTGCGCTGTGCCCATGACGAGACTATCTCGTCATGGACCCCGCCCGCTAATGAAAGGCCCGGCACAGGAGGGGGAAAGGGCGGGGCACTGAAGGGGTTAGAAAAAAATTATTACAATAATACAAATGTTAAATATTAATTATTTTATTACATGTTTATTTCAATGATTTAATTATTATAATATGCGTAATAATAAACAATATTTTCTCTGTAATTAATATACATTCCAACAACTATAAAACAAATCTTATTTTCCTTTCTACTATTTTATACAAAAATTTGCAATTTGCATTCTGATATAACTTCTATATTTTATCCAACCAAAACTAAAATCTACAGATTTATTGTAAATTAAAACAAAGTAATTTAACTATTCCTATTCAACTCTATATTTATTTATAATAATTGCTATTTAACAAACTTAATTAATGTAATACTCCCACTACAGACTGAACTTAATTAATTTACTATTCTCACTCCAAAATATATTTAATTAGGGTAGGTGCTGGACACTGAACTTAATTAGTTTACTATTCTCACTCCAACCTATATTAAATTAGAGTAGGTGCTGGACACTGAACTTAATTCATTTAATATTCTCACTCCAACCTATATTTAATTAGAGTAGGTTCTGGACACAGAACTTAATTAATTTACTATTCCCTCTCCAGTCTATATTTAATTAAGATAAGTGCTGGACACTGAACTTAATTAATTTACTATTCTCACTCCAACCTATATTAAATTAGAGTAGGTGCTGGACACTGAACTTAATTAATTTACTATTCCCACTCCAGTCTATATTTAATTAGGATAAGTGCTGGACACTGAACTTAATTAATTTACTATTCTCACTCCAACCTATATTTAATTAGAGTATGTGCTGGACACAGAACTTAATTAATGTACTATTCCCTCTCCAGTCTATATTTAATTAAGATAAGTGCTGGACACTAAACTTAATTAATTTACTATTCTCACTCCAACCTATATTAAATTAGAGTAGGGACTGAACACTGAACTTAATTAATTTACTATTCCCACTCCAGTCTATATTTAATTAAGATAAGTGCTGGACACTGAACTTAATTAATGTACTATTCTCACTCCAACCTATATTTAATTAGAGTATGTGCTGGACACTGAACTTAATTATTTTACTATTCCCACTTCAGTCTATATTTAATTAAGATAAGTGCTGGACACTGAACTTAATAAATTTACTATTCTCACTCCAACATATATTTAATTAGAGTATGTGCTGGACACTGAACTTAATTATTTTACTATTCCCACTCCAGTCTATATTTAATTAAGATAAGTGCTGGACACTGAACTTAATTAATTTACTATTCTCACTCCAACCTATATTACATTAAGATAAGTGCTGGAAACTGAACTTAATAAATTTACTATTCTCACTCCAACCTATATTTAATTAGAGTAGGTGCTGGACACAGAACTTAATTAATTTACTATTCCCACTCCAGTCTATATTTAATTAAGATAAGTGCTGGACACTGAACTTAATTAATTTACTATTCTCACTCCAACCTATATTAAATTAGAGTAGGTGCTGGACACTGAACTTAATTAATTTACTATTCCCACTCCAGTATATATTTAATTAAGATAAGTGCTGGACACTGAACTTAATAAATTTACTATTCTCACTCCAACCTATATTTAATTAGAGTATGTGCTGGACACTGAACTTAATTAATTTACTATTCCCACTCCAGTCTATATTTAATTAAGATAAGTGCTGGACACTGAACTTAATTAATTTACTATTCTCACTCCAACCTATATTAAATTAGAGTAGGTGCTGGACACTGAACTTAATTAATTTACTATTCCCACTCCAGTCTATAATTAATTAACATAAGTGCTGGACACTGAACTTAATTAATTTACTATTCTCACTCCAACCTATATTTAATTAGAGTATGTGCTGGACACTGAACTTAATTAATTCACTATTCCCACTCCAGTCTATATTTAATTAAGATACGTGCTGGACACTGAACTTAATTAATTTACTATTCTCACTCCAATCTATATTTAATTAGGGTAGGTGCTGGACACTGAACTTAATTAATTTACTATTCCCACTCCAGTCTATATTTAATTAAGATAACTGCTGGACACTGAACTTAACAAATTTACTATTCTCACTCCAACCTATATTTAATTAGAGTAGGTGCTGGACACTAAACTTAATTAATTTACTATTCCCACTCCAGTCTATATTTAATTAAGATAAGTGCTGGACACTGAACTTAATTAATTTACTATTCTCACTCCAACCTATATTTAATTAGAGTAGGTGCTGGACACTGAACTTAATTAATTTACTACTCTCACTCCAATCTATATTTAATTAGGGTAGGTGCTGGACACTGAACTTAATTAATTTACTATTCCCACTCCAGTCTATATTTAATTAAAATAAGTGCTGGACAATGAACTTAATAAATGTACTATTCTCACTCCAATCTATATTTAATTAGAGTAGGTGCTGGACACTGAACTTAATTAATTTACTATTCTCACTCCAATCTATATTGAATTACAGTAGGTGCTGGACACTGAACTGAATAAATTTACTAGTCCCACTCCAAAATATATGTAATTAGGGTAGGTGCTGGACACTGAACTGAATAAATTTACTATTCTCACTCCAATCTATGTTTAATTAGGATAGATGCTAGACACTGAACTTTATTAAATTACTATTCCCACTCCAGTCTATATTTTACGAAGATAAGTGCTGGACACTGAACTTAATTAATTTACTATTCTCACTCCAATTTATATTTAATTAGAGTAGGTGCTGGACACTGAACTGAATTAATTTACTATTCTCACTCCAATCTATATTTAATTATGATAGATGCTAGACACTGAACTTTATTAAATTACTATTCCCACTCCAGTCTATATTTTACTAAGATAAGTGCTGGACACTGAACTTAATTAATTTACTATTCTCACTCCAACCTATATTTAATTAGAGTAGGTGCTGGACACTGAACTTAATTAATTTACTATTCTCACTCCAATTTATATTTAATTAGAGTAGGTGCTGGACACTGAACTTAAATAATTTACTATTCCCACTCCAGTCTATATTTAATTAGGATAAGTGCTGGACACTGAACTTAATTAATTTACTATTCTCACTCCAACCTATATTTAATTAGAGTATGTGCTGGACACAGAACTTAATTAATTTACTATTCCCTCTCCAGTCTATATTTAATTAAGATAAGTGCTGGACACTGAACCTAATTAATTTACTATTCTCACTCCAACCTATATTAAATTAGAGTAGGTGCTGAACACTGAACTTAATTAATTTACTATTCCCACTCCAGTCTATATTTAATTAAGATAAGTGCTGGACACTGAACTTAATTAATTTACTAGTCTCACTCCAATCTATATTTAATTAGAGTATGTGCTGGACACTGAACTTAATTAATTTACTATTCCCACTCCAGTCTATATTTAATTAAGATAAGTGCTGGACACTGAACTTAATAAATTTACTATTCTCACTCCAACCTATATTTAATTAGAGTATGTGCTGGACACTGAACTTAATTATTTTACTATTCCCACTCCAGTCTATATTTAATTAAGATAAGTGCTGGACACTGAACTTAATTAATTTACTATTCTCACTCCAACCTATATTACATTAAGATAAGTGCTGGACACTGAACTTAATAAATTTACTATTCTCACTCCAACCTATATTTAATTAGAGTAGGTGCTGGACACATAACTTAATTAATTTACTATTCCCACTCCAGTCTATATTTAATTAAGATAAGTGCTGGACACTGAACTTAATTAATTTACTATTCTCACTCCAACCTATATTTAATTAGAGTATGTGCTGGACACTGAACTTAATTAATTCACTATTCCCACTCCAGTCTATATTTAATTAAGATACGTGCTGGACACTGAACTTAATTAATTTACTATTCTCACTCCAATCTATATTTAATTAGGGTAGGTGCTGGACACTGAACTTAATTAATTTACTATTCCCACTCCAGTCTATATTTAATTAAGATAACTGCTGGACACTGAACTTAACAAATTTACTATTCTCACTCCAACCTATATTTAATTAGAGTAGGTGCTGGACACTAAACTTAATTAATTTACTATTCCCACTCCAGTCTATATTTAATTAAGATAAGTGCTGGACACTGAACTTAATTAATTTACTATTCTCACTCCAACCTATATTTAATTAGAGTAGGTGCTGGACACTGAACTTAATTAATTTACTACTCTCACTCCAATCTATATTTAATTAGGGTAGGTGCTGGACACTGAACTTAATTAATTTACTATTCCCACTCCAGTCTATATTTAATTAAAATAAGTGCTGGACAATGAACTTAATAAATGTACTATTCTCACTCCAATCTATATTTAATTAGAGTAGGTGCTGGACACTGAACTTAATTAATTTACTATTCTCACTCCAATCTATATTGAATTACAGTAGGTGCTGGACACTGAACTGAATAAATTTACTAGTCCCACTCCAAAATATATGTAATTAGGGTAGGTGCTGGACACTGAACTGAATAAATTTACTATTCTCACTCCAATCTATGTTTAATTAGGATAGATGCTAGACACTGAACTTTATTAAATTACTATTCCCACTCCAGTCTATATTTTACGAAGATAAGTGCTGGACACTGAACTTAATTAATTTACTATTCTCACTCCAATTTATATTTAATTAGAGTAGGTGCTGGACACTGAACTGAATTAATTTACTATTCTCACTCCAATCTATATTTAATTACGATAGATGCTAGACACTGAACTTTATTAAATTACTATTCCCACTCCAGTCTATATTTTACTAAGATAAGTGCTGGACACTGAACTTAATTAATTTACTATTCTCACTCCAACCTATATTTAATTAGAGTAGGTGCTGGACACTGAACTTAATTAATTTACTATTCTCACTCCAATTTATATTTAATTAGAGTAGGTGCTGGACACTGAACTTAAATAATTTACTATTCCCACTCCAGTCTATATTTAATTAGGATAAGTGCTGGACACTGAACTTAATTAATTTACTATTCTCACTCCAACCTATATTTAATTAGAGTATGTGCTGGACACAGAACTTAATTAATTTACTATTCCCTCTCCAGTCTATATTTAATTAAGATAAGTGCTGGACACTGAACCTAATTAATTTACTATTCTCACTCCAACCTATATTAAATTAGAGTAGGTGCTGAACACTGAACTTAATTAATTTACTATTCCCACTCCAGTCTATATTTAATTAAGATAAGTGCTGGACACTGAACTTAATTAATTTACTAGTCTCACTCCAATCTATATTTAATTAGAGTATGTGCTGGACACTGAACTTAATTAATTTACTATTCCCACTCCAGTCTATATTTAATTAAGATAAGTGCTGGACACTGAACTTAATAAATTTACTATTCTCACTCCAACCTATATTTAATTAGAGTATGTGCTGGACACTGAACTTAATTATTTTACTATTCCCACTCCAGTCTATATTTAATTAAGATAAGTGCTGGACACTGAACTTAATTAATTTACTGTTCTCACTCCAACCTATATTACATTAAGATAAGTGCTGGACACTGAACTTAATAAATTTACTATTCTCACTCCAACCTATATTTAATTAGAGTAGGTGCTGGACACATAACTTAATTAATTTACTATTCCCACTCCAGTCTATATTTAATTAAGATAAGTGCTGGACACTGAACTTAATTAATTTACTATTCTCACTCCAACCTATATTAAATTAGAGTAGGTGCTGGACACTGAACTTAATTAATTTACTATTCCCACTCCAGTATATATTTAAATAAGATAAGTGCTGGACACTGAACTTAATAAATTTACTATTCTCACTCCAACCTATATTTAATTAGAGTATGTGCTGGACACTGAACTTAATTAATTTACTATTCCCACTCCAGTCTATATTTAATTAAGATAAGTGCTGGACACTGAACTTAATTAATTTACTATTCTCACTCCAACCTATATTAAATTAGAGTAGGTGCTGGACACTGAACTTAATTAATTTACTATTCCCACTCCAGTCTATATTTAATTAACATAAGTGCTGGACACTGAACTTAATTAATTTACTATTCTCACTCCAACCTATATTTAATTAGAGTATGTGCTGGACACTGAACTTAATTAATTTACTATTCCCACTCCAGTCTATATTTAATTAAGATAAGTGCTGGACACTGAACTTAATTAATTTACTATTCTCACTCCAATCTATATTTAATTAGGGTAGGTGCTGGACACTGAACTTAATTAATTTACTATTCCCACTCCAGTCTATATTTAATTAAGATAACTGCTGGACACTGAACTTACCAAATTTACTATTCTCACTCCAACCTATATTTAATTAGAGTAGGTGCTGGACACTAAACTTAGGGTAGGTGCTGGACACTGAACTGAATAAATTTACTATTCTCACTCCAATCTATGTTTAATTAGGATAGATGCTAGACACTGAACTTTATTAAATTACTATTCCCACTCCAGTCTATATTTTACGAAGATAAGTGCTGGACACTGAACTTAATTAATTTACTATTCTCACTCCAATTTATATTTAATTAGAGTAGGTGCTGGACACTGAACTGAATTAATTTACTATTCTCACTCCAATCTATATTTGATTAGGATAGATGCTAGACACTGAACTTTATTAAATTACTATTCCCACTCCAGTCTATATTTAATTAAGATAAGTGCTGGACACTGAACTTAATAAATTTACTATTCTCACTCCAACCTATATTTAATTAGAGTATGTGCTGGACACTGAACTTAATTATTTTACTATTCCCACTCCAGTCTATATTTAATTAAGATAAGTGCTGGACACTGAACTTAATTAATTTACTATTCTCACTCCAACCTATATTACATTAAGATAAGTGCTGGACACTGAACTTAATAAATTTACTATTCTCACTCCAACCTATATTTAATTAGAGTAGGTGCTGGACACATAACTTAATTAATTTACTATTCCCACTCCAGTCTATATTTAATTAAGATAAGTGCTGGACACTGAACTTAATTAATTTACTATTCTCACTCCAACCTATATTAAATTAGAGTAGGTGCTGGACACTGAACTTAATTAATTTACTATTCCCACTCCAGTCTATATTTAATTAAGATAAGTGCTGGACACTGAACTTAATTAATTTACTATTCTCACTCCAACCTATATTAAATTAGAGTAGGTGCTGGACACTGAACTTAATTAATTTACTATTCCCACTCCAGTCTATATTTAATTAACATAAGTGCTGGACACTGAACTTAATTAATTTACTATTCTCACTCCAACCTATATTTAATTAGAGTATGTGCTGGACACTGAACTTAATTAATTTACTATTCCCACTCCAGTCTATATTTAATTAACATAAGTGCTGGACACTGAACTTAATTAATTTACTATTCTCACTCCAATCTATATTTAATTAGGGTAGGTGCTGGACACTGAACTTAATTAATTTACTATTCCCACTCCAGTCTATATTTAATTAAGATAACTGCTGGACACTGAACTTACCAAATTTACTATTCTCACTCCAACCTATATTTAATTAGAGTAGGTGCTGGAAACTAAACTTAATTAATTTACTATTCCCACTCCAGTCTATATTTAATTAAGATAAGTGCTGGACACTGAACTTAATTAATTTACTATTCTCACTCCAACCTATATTTAATTAGAGTAGGTGCTGGACACTGAACTTAATTAATTTACTACTCTCACTCCAATCTATATTTAATTAGGGTAGGTACTGGACACTGAACTTAATTAATTTACTATTCCCACTCCAGTCTATATTTAATTAAAATAAGTGCTGGACAATGAACTTAATAAATTTCCTATTCTCACTCCAATCTATATTTAATTAGAGTAGGTGCTGGACACTGAACTTAATTAATTTACTATTCTCACTCCAATCTATATTGAATTACAGTAGGTGCTGGACACTGAACTGAATAAATTTACTAGTCCCACTCCAAAATATATGTAATTAGGGTAGGTGCTGGACACTGAACTGAATAAATTTACTATTCTCACTCCAATCTATGTTTAATTAGGATAGATGCTAGACACTGAACTTTATTAAATTACTATTTCCACTCCAGTCTATATTTTACAAAGATAAGTGCTGGACACTGAACTTAATTAATTTACTATTCTCACTCCAATTTATATTTAATTAGAGTAGGTGCTGGACACTGAACTGAATTAATTTACTATTCTCACTCCAATCTATATTTAATTAGGATAGATGCTAGACACTGAACTTTATTAAATTACTATTCCCACTCCATTCTATATTTTACTAAGATAAGTGCTAGACACTGAACTTAATTAATTTACTATTCTCGTTCCAATTTATATTTAATTAGAGTAGGTGCTGGACACTGAACTGAATTAATTTACTATTCTCACTCCAATCTATATTTAATTAGAGTAGGTGCTGGACACTGAACTGAATTAATTTACTATTCTCACTCCAGTCTATATTTAATTAACATAAGTGCTGGACACTGAACAGAATAAATTTACTATTCTCACTCCAATCTATATTTAATTATAGTAGGTGCTGGACACTGAACTGAATCAATTTACTATTCTCACTCCAGTCTATATTTAATTTAGATAAGTGCTGGACACAGAACTTAATAAATTTACTATTCCCACTCCAGTCTATATTTAATGAAAATAAGTGCTGGACACTGAACTGAATTAATTTACTATTCCCACTCCAAAATATATATAATTAGGGTAGGTGCTGGACACTGAACTTAATACATTTACTATTCTCACTCAAATCTATATTTAATTATGGTAGGTGCAAACACTAAACTTCATTAATTTAGTATTCCCACTCATAAATATATTTAATTACACTAGATCATGTATACTGATCTTAATTAATTTTATATTCCCACTCCAATATGTATTTAATTACAGTAATTGCAATACAAATATATAAATATTAATATATAAAAAAGAATATGTTTTAATCATTATTACAAATTTTACATAAAACAATACCCACACTTATCCTCTACAAATCCAACTCCCCAATCTAAAATTTATCCAAAAATATTATATTATAATATTTTTTTTAATATAAATTACTTAATATTACTAATTTAAAATAAATTTTTAAAACACTCCCCTATAGGCCAACATCCCACTCCCAATTTTTGTTTTAAAATTGTACAATCTAAATCAAAATTTCTAAATACTTTTTATACAATATTACCTACATTTATCACATTTTTATAAAACTCCACACCCTTATCCCCATAACACAACATCCCACTCCTAAAATTAAATATAACATTCGAATTATTTTTATAAATTTCTAAATTTTTTATACAAATTATTCCTACATAAATCACAATTTTTAAAACACTCCCCACCCTCATCCCCTATAACCCAACATCCCATTCCTAAAAGAGAATATAAAAAAAAAAAAATTATTCCAAATTTCAAATTAAATTTATTAAATATTCCAAATTACAAACAAAATTTTACAACACTTCCCACCCTTATCCCCTGTAACCCAACATCCCACTCCGAAAATTTCATATAAAATTCTAAATTACATTTAAAAATTATAAAAAAAATTTTAAAAAAATTCTAAAATATATAAACATTTTTAAAACACTTCCCATCCTTATCCCCTATAACCCAACATTCCGCTCCTAAAATTAATTTTAAAAATCTAAATTAAATTTAAAATTTCTAAATAATTTTTTTTTAAATTCTAAAATATATAAACATTTTTTAAACACTTTCCACCCTTATCCCCTATAACCCAACATCCTGCTCCTAAAATTTATTTTAAAATTCTATATTAAATTTAAAATTTCTAAATAAATTTATTTTAACATTCTAAAATATATAAACATTTTGAAAACACTTCCCACCCTTATCCCCTATAACCCAACATCCCGCTCCTAAAATGAATTTTTAAATTCTAAATTAAATTTAAAATTTGTATATAAATTATTTTTAAAATTCTAAAATATATAAACATTTTTAAAACACTTCCCACCCTTATCCCCTGTAACCCAACATCCCGCTCCTAAAATTAAATATACATTTCAAATTTGAAATAAAATTTACTAATTAAATTTTACAATACATTACAAAAAAATGTAACTTTTTTAAAACACTCCCCACCCTTATCCCCTATAACCCAACATCCCGCCCCTAAAAGAATATAAATATTTCTCATATTATACACATTTTAACTATTTATACAAACAACTTCAAAATATTTACTAAACATACAATAACGATATTTTAACATGCCGATATTATTACTAACGATATAACTTACATCGACATATAATGAAAAAAAAAAAAACGATATTATTCACATCGATATTATCTATTTCGATATTTTGTACTTTAGATATTTTTGACTCGATATTTATGTCCCTCGATATTAAAAAATCGATATATAGACTGCTCACCTTGATTTGTACCTTGTCCCTATGAGCCACAAACATCAGAGTTGCCTCTATAAAGTGTACATGCCTTGGCTACATAGTGCATTTTAAATTAAGTCAGTAACCCATACACTTCAAGAATTATAGTGCACTACATACTCTGTAGTATATCCCATCCATTTCAATTGGGTGACCAGATGGCCGCAAATGTAAAATCGCCTCGTATGGATTCAAATTACATTGTATGAACCTTGTGAGTGAGCCACATGCATGTAATTTGGCATCCTGAAGGGGGATGTTCTATAGAATGTGTTGCATTTGCAAATGAAGCTCTATGTAGTATGGATCATGAAGTATGACACAATATACGTGAAATATTTGAAATAAATTGAGATTTTTTTAATTTAAAACATGCATTTAATCACTGAAAGATTCTCACCACTTCTAAGCATGGAACAAGCATGAAAATTAACATAGAGCAGTGGCATGACGTTAGCTTTATGCTGCACTTTGAATTGAGGATCCGGATTGTATGGTTTCAGAATTATGGGCCAAAATGTAAGGCATACTTTTTCGAACATGTGACGTAATTGAAGAACATCATACCTTCAAATTCACATTTTGACTACTATCCAATATGTCACATACATGATAATTCACATGGGTAAGTAGCACAAGACTAGGAACAATGTGTTGTTTAAATGATGTCTCTATCATATATAGATTGTGAATTATAGCCAAAAGTAAAAAGAGTTCTTTAACATACATGCAGGTGAAAAAGAAAAAACAACCTGAAGGTTACACTTGATTTGTACCTTGTCCCTATAAGCCACAAACATCAGAGTTGCCACTATAAAGTGTACATGTCTTAGCTACATACTGCAATTTAAATTAAGTCAGTACGTCATACGCTTCCAAAATTATAGTGCACTACATACTCTGTAGTATATCCTACCCATTTCAATTGGGTGACCAGATGGCCGCAAATTGAAAATTGCCTCGTATGGATTCAATTTGCATTGTATGTACCTTGTGTGTGAGCCACATGCATTTAAAATGGCACACTGTAGTAGGCTATGATATATAATGTGTTGCAGTTTGAAATCAAGCTCTATCTAGTGTGGATCATGACTGATGACACAATATACGAGACACATTTTGCAAAAACTGGAGGCAAATTTTTAAAAACATTCATTTAATCACTGAAAGATTCTCACCACTTCTAAGCATTCCACAGGCATTATAATGGACACAGGACAGTGGCATGATGGTAGCTCTATGCTACACTTTGAATTATGGATCCAGATTGTATGGTTTGACAATTATGGTACAAAATGTAAGGAATACTTTTTCGAACATGTGACGTAATTGAAAAACATCATATATTCAACTTCACATTTTGACTACTTTCCAATATGCCACATACATGATGATTCACATGGGTAAGTAGAACAATACTGCAAACAGTGTGTTGTTTAAATTATGTCTCTATCATATACAGATTGTGAATTATAGCCAAAAGCATAAAGTGTTCTTCAACCTACATGAATGTGAAATGGAAAAACCTACCTGAAGGTTACACTTGATTTGTACATTGTCACTATGAGCCACAAACATCAGAGTTGCCTCTATAAAGTGTACATGCCTTAGCTACATAGTGCAATTTAAATTAAGTCAGTAACCCATACACTTCAAGAATTATAGTGCACTACATACTCTGTAGTATATCCCATCCATTTCAATTGGGTGACCAGGTGGCCGCAAATGTAAAATCGCCTCGTATGGATTCAAATTACATTGTATGAACCTTGTGAGTGAGCCACATGCATGTAATTTGGCATCCTGCAGTGGGATATTCTATAGAATGTGTTGCATTTGCAAATGAAGCTCTATGTAGTATGGATCATGAAGTATGACACAATATACGTGAAATATTTGAAATAAATTGAGATTTTTTGTATTTAAAACATGCATTTAATCACTGAAAGATTCTCACCACTTCTAAGCATGGCACAAGCATGAAAATGGACATGGATCAGTGGCATGATGTTAGCTTTATGCTGCACTTTGAATTGAGGATCCAGATTGAATGGTTTCAGAATTATGGGCCAAAATGTAAGGCATACTTTTTCGAACTTGTGACATAATTGAAAAACATCATACATTCAACTTCACATTTTGACTACTATCCAATATGCCACATACATGATAATTCACATGGGTACGTAGCACAAGACTAGGAACAATGTGCTGTTTAAATTATGGCTCTATCATATAAAGATTGTGAACTATAGCCAAAAGCAAAAAGAGTTCTTCAACATACATGAAGGTGAAAAAGAAAAACCAACCTGAAGGTTACACTTGATTTGTACCTTGTAAGCCACAAACATCAGAGTTGCCACTATAAAGTGTACATGTCTTAGCTACATACTGCAATTTAAATTAAGTCAGTACCTCATACGCTTCCAGAATGATAGTGAACTACATACTCTGTTGTATATCCTATCCATTTCAATTGGGTGACCAGATGGCCGCAAATTGAAAATTGCCTCGTATGGATTCAAATTACATTGTATGTACCTTGTGTGTGATCCACATGCATCTAAAATGGCACACTGTAGTAGGCTATGCTATAGAATGTGTTGAAGTTGGAAATCAAGCTCTATCTAGTGTGGTTCATGACTGATGACACAATATACGAGACACATTTTTCAAAAACTGGAGGCAAATTTTTAAAAACATGCATTTAATCACTGAAAGGTTTTTACCCCTTCTAAGTTTTCCTCAGGCTTCATAATGAACACAGGACAGTGGCATGATGGTAGCTGTATGCTACACTTTGAATTATGGATCCAGATTGTATGGTTTGACAATTATGGTACAAAATGTAAGGCATACTTTTTCGAACATGTGACGTAATTGAAAAACATCATATATTCTACTTCACATTTTGGCTACTTTCCAATATGCCACATACATGATGATTCACATGGGTAAGTAGAACAATACTGCAAACAGTGTGTTGTTTAAATTATGTCTCTATCATATACAGATTGTGAATTATAGCCAAAAGCATAAAGGTGCCGATCACGATCCGGCAAAAAATTCCCCCGTGCGACTCGTATCGGGTCTTTTTACCGTACGAATCGTACAAGTGCCATACGAACTGGCAATCACGATTCGCATGGTAAAAAGTCCATACGAACCGCACTGGGAATCATTCCCCACACGTCCTCGGGTCGGAAAATGTGTCCGACACGTCCTCGGACGATTTACCTTACAAACGTGAAAAGCCAAGTCCGACCGAGGAATCACGATCCATCCCGTGCGTCCGAGCGTACAACCGTATGGAAAAAACACCGTCCGCACCGAACACCTATAGCAACCATGGAGACATGTGCCCGCATACGCGCCCAACACTCCCCCCAGCCCCCGTACGTCCGACACGTACCCCCCGTATATGTATACCCCCACCCGTCTAGGTACACCCCAGTACGTTCCAGTCGTACCCCCACCCCAGTACGTGTCGCACCACCGTCAATGTACACCCCCCCACCCCTGTACGTGTCGTACCACCGTCTATGTACACCCCAGTACGTTCCAGTCGCACCCCCACCCCAGTACGTGTCGTACGCCCCGTTTACCTACACCCCAGTACGTTCGAGCCCCACCCCCACCCCAGTACGTGTCATAGCCCCGTCTACCTACACCCCAGTACGTTCCAGTCGTACCCCCACCCCAGTACGTGTCGTACCCCCCGTGTACCTACACCCCAGTACGTTCGAGCCACACCCCCACCCCAGTACGTGTCATACCCCCGTGTACCTACACCCCAGTACGTTCCAGTCGTACCCCCACCCCAGTACGTGTCATACCCCCCGTGTACCTACACCCCAGTATGTTCGAGTCCTACCCCCACCCCTGTACGTGTCGTACCACCGTCAATGTACACCCCCCCACCCCTGTACGTGTCGTACCACCGTCTATGTACACCCCAGTACGTTCCAGTCGTACCCCCACCCCAGTACGTGTCGTACCACCGTCAATGTACACCCCCCCACCCCTGTACGTGTCGTACCACCATCAATGTACACCCCCCCACCCCAGTACGTGTCATAGCCCTGTCTACCTACACCCCAGTACGTTCCAGTCGTACCCCCACCCCAGTACGTGTCATACCCCCCGTGTACCTACACCCCAGTACGTTCCAGTCGTACCCCCACCCCAGTACGTGTCATACCCCCTGTGTACCTACACCCCAGTACGTTCCAGTCGTACCCCCACCCCAGTACATGTCGTACCACCGTGAACCTACACCCCAGTACGTTCGAGCCCCACCCCCACCCCAGTACGTGTCATACCCCCGTGTACCTACACCCCAGTACGTTCCAGTCGTACCCCCACCCCTGGACGTGTCGTACCACCGTGAACCTACACCCCAGTACGTTCGAGTCCTACCACCACCCCAGTACGTGTCGTACCACCATCAATGTACACCCCCCCACCCCTGTACGTGTCGTACCACCGTCAATGTACACCCCCCCACCCCTGTACGTGTCGTACCACCGTCTATGTACACCCCAGTACGTTCCAGTCGTACCCCCACCCCAGTACATGTCGTACCACCGTCAATGTACACCCCCTCACCCCTGTACGTGTCGTACCACCGTCAATGTACACCCCCCCCACCCCAGTACGTGTCATAGCCCCGTCTACCTACACCCCAGTACGTTCCAGTCGTACCCCCACCCCAGTACGTGTCATACCCCCCGTGTACCTACACCCCAGTACGTTCCAGTCGTACCCCCACCCCTGGATGTGTCGTACCACCGTGAACCTACACCCCAGTACGTTCGAGTCCTACCCCCACCCCAGTACGTGTCGTACCACCGTCAATGTACACCCCCCCACCCCAGTACGTGTCGTACCAACGTCAATGTACACCCCCCCACCCCTGTACGTGTCGTACCACCGTCCATGTACACCCCAGTAGTTCCTGGCGCACCCCCAACACAACCTCCAAAGTACGGAGCGCACCCCATGCCCCAACATCACAACCGCATGTACGAGTCGTACAAAGCCACACACAAGGACATAATCGTACAACCAAATGGCCCATGTACACACCGTACACACGCTCAAAACGCACGTACACAACCAGGACAAACCAAAACAACACAAGAATACACCATTGGAAAGGCACAAAGCCACTAAACATGGCCAACAACCACTAAAATAACACAATCACTGACCTGTAACTGCCAAAAACAAACAGAGGCCCAATACACCACCACTCCTTATAACACACCCACCCAAAATTCAAACACTGCCACACCCACCCATGGACCAATAAAAAGGGCCCACACACACAAACCATGAGCCTTTGCAACAGACTCACTGCTGCCAGACACCACAGAACCAGACTACAAGCTACACCACACCTTACACTTGCACACCTTCACACGACCACCCTCACAAACACCCTCTCATCACATTCACACACACACACAACCATCCACACCCCCCCCCAACATCCACACACCCCCCACACCCACACCATCCCCACCCACACCCCTCACCATGCCCACTACCAAGAATCCAAAGTTCAGTCACCGAGAGTTGGAGGTCCTTGTTGATCAAATCCTCAGATTCGAGCCACAGATCTTAGGAACATTGGTGAGAAGCACCAGCCAGGCAGCCAAAACAGCCATGTGGCAGACCATCGTCGATGCTGTGAATGCCGTTGCGGACACCAGGAGGACCAAGCAGGATTGCCAGAACAGGTGGTACGATCTGCGGAGGAGGGTCAGAGCCAAGAGGCAGGAGGAACACGACCAGGCCAACGCCACCGGAGGAGGGCCCTCCCGCAGAGCCGTACAGTACCATCCCTGGGAGGAGAGGGTGATGGCCATACTGCCGGTGGAGGCAGTTGAAGGAGTAGAAGGACTCCGAGACCCGGGTGAGTACACAAACAACGCACCTCACATGGGGGGAACTGCAACCACAACCAAAATTACTAACAGGCACGCAACCACCACAAGCCATCGCATGACTCAACCACACTCCATGAGCAGGCACATGCCACTGCTGCCACCATGCCCCATGCACCCAGCTGGACAATGTCAAGTCACAGGCCACAGAAGACAACAACACATGACACGGTAACCCGGATGGCGGGAGGCTGGGCACCAAAAATCACATAGTGCGACTCCAAAGCAGACCACAATGTCCTCTGACCATATGGCCTAGGTCACAGCCAGACAAACAGTGTGTCCCAACACAGGAATGACTTGCCAGCAAATGGCGGACGCCTTGCATCAACACATGGGAGTGAAGGCACTGTTTTGCACATGACAGCAGCTAATGAACAGCCAACATTGTGAAAGAGTGGCAGCACACACCACCACAGCAGCAGCGCACAGACACACAGCACAAAATGGGTGCCTGGAGATCAGAAACAAACTCACATCAACAGGCCAAGGGCCACTCAAAGATCTGCTAACAGTGTGTGCCCAGGAAGCTGGGCCAAGGTGACAGAGGGTGACACACGGAGGGAGGGAGAGGGGGACACAGAGGGAGGGAGAGGGGGACTGAGAGGGAGGGAGACGGACAGAGGGAGGAGGCTGACACACGGAGGGAGGGAGGAGGCTGACACACAGAGGGAGGGAGAGGGGGACAGAGAGGGAGGGAGAGGGGGACAGAGAGGGAGGGAGACACAGGAAGACGGACAGAGGGAGGAGGCTGACACACAGAGGGAGGGAGAGGGGGACAGAGAGGGAGGGAGACACAGGAAGACGGACAGAGGGAGGAGGCTGACACACAGAGGGAGGGAGAGGGGGACAGAGAGGGAGGGAGAGGGGGACAGAGAGGGAGGGAGAGGGGGACAGAGAGGGAGGGAGACACAGGAAGACGGACAGAGGGAGGAGGCTGACACACAGAGGGAGGGAGAGGGGGACAGAGAGGGAGGGAGAGGGGGACAGAGAGGGAGGGAGAGGGGGACAGAGAGGGAGGGAGAGGGGGACAGAGAAGGAGGGAGACACAGGGAGAGCAAATCAGTCCTTTGGTGTGTGGGAATGTCTGCTCGTCAGCAGGTGGACTGCGTGCATGTAGACAAGGGTGGCCAGTGCCAGAACCCCCCCTCTTCATCATGGCAAAACGCAGGGCCATGTCACAACCTGTACACGAGCACAAGGACAGCTACCTGCATCATATATGTGTGGATCCACTCCATGTGCACATGTACAGTGCTACAAGGAAGGCGCAAATGCATGGCTCGCCACACCTGCACACTCCACTGCTGACTGCAGTCACACTTGACGTAGCAAGTAAGACTGTGCCACACATAGTTAAAGGGGCCAAATTGGTGCCCAAGGGACACACCCATGCACAAGTGCACTGTGAGTGGAATGCAAGACATATCCTAATTCCAAGAGGAAATGTGCCAACTTTGAAACGGATGAAACATGGATGTTGCATGGACCAAAATTAACATTTTCTCTCTCACACACAGGTCAACGTCGTGCTGCACCCCCCAACACTGGGGGGGAACACTCACAGGACCCGGATCTGCAGGAGACCGATCCCACCGGCAGCGACCACTCTCACCACTCTGCGGACGACCCCGACCGACCTGGCCCCTCTGGTGTCCAACCACCTGCAGCACCTGCGTCAGGTACAACCGTGCCAACCACCAACCCCACTCCTGCCACATCGCTAATGCCTGTCTACTGGTACACCAACGGAGGATGGAGGACAGACAGGCTGAGTAAGTGACGGCGTTCCAGGGGATTCACGCTACACTCCGTCGGATGGCCGACACCATGGCCGACCCTCCCTGTGCCAGAAGGCGGAGAACATCACCACCCACAGGGAGGGATCAGGAGGAGGAGGAGGAAACATCCGACGGAGCATCCCAGACGTCATCACGGCCTGCTGCTGAGGTTCCCCGCAGGAAGCCGGGTCGTCCACGGAAAGGACCGTGAGGGTGGCTGCTACATCACCATCTCCCAGGACACCTGGCCTGGCACCTGGCCCACTGGAGCAACAGCATCACAGCATCAAGAGACATTCTCTGCCACATGGCCCTGCTGGTCACTGGCTGACCAATGTTGACAAAGACTGTGGCATGGACTCTGAGGATTTCCAATGGCAAGGACACCAACTCCCCTACTGAACTTTGGATTCCCTAATCCCGGAAAGACCCTCACTTTGTTCCCCCCCCCCCAATAATAAATCACACTATTAAGAGTAGATGCCTGCTGGTAGCATTATTACCTAACATGTGTCTTGTACAGTCTAAACATGCCTGAGTCATCTGTTCACTTCAACCATCCACACCCTGGGGCCTGAGTCTGGCACAGGACACATGGGTCACAGTTTATTAGGCAAGACAGACATGGAGCACCATACACACCCGTGATGGGCAGAACCAGCTGAGGGGGTGGCCGAACAACCGTGCTGACAGACACATTGAGTACAGCAACAGTCATGCGCAGAGGTCAGGGATCCTGGCCAGTGTCCTGGGGGTCACCCAGGTATGTGTAGACAGGTGGCAGAACCATGTCCTGCAAACTTGAGTCCGGTGGATGCAGAGAATGGGGTCATGGACAACGTTGGATGCATGGGGATGGCACATGTCACAATACCCACACAGTCATGGACATCATGCCCAATACACAGTCTCAGCACACACACACAGCTTGCATCTTGCCACTCGACACATTGACACATAGCCACAATCAGGGAATACCATGCCAGACATGCAGGATGCACCGTGCCAACACACCAGCATTGACTGAGTAGAGGCACCTTGGAGGCATAGGGACACCTTTATTAGTCATGTATTCGGGATTGCAGAGGCAACTTGAAGTACACATGAACACATCATGTGGAGTAACATGTGGGTCCAACACTGGCACCCCCCTTCTGCAGCACAAATGCGTGATAGCCATGGAACTGGCACACAAGTGTCGGCTAACAGCTAAATACCCACAGCTGCACACGGAGAGCCTGACATACACCATAGATCCGCTGATGTGGAAGTCCCACGCCATGTCAAGACAATGTTAACCGTATGTGTCCGAGGGCAGTGTCACACACATTGATGCCATCATCACAATCCACTATCCCATCACTGATGACTGACAACCAGGCAGCCCATCTATTCAGGTGTACCCAGCTGCATGTCGTGTCCCATGGGGATGCCACATGTCTGCAGAGGAACCAAACCCCGACCGGGGCAGTGTGCACACATCGTGAACAACTGCCACACCCAATACACCCCAGATGCATCCCTTACCCCATGGAGACTTCCAAACGTGTCCGTGCCTGTAACGCTGAGTCAGCCCACGATGTCATGTCCATGAGGAATAGCAGTGCCACAACAATGCAACCAGCAAACGGCATGCGCAGGTACCTGGGGAAGAGAGACACACAAGAAGTCAGCCACAAAAAGCACAGCCACTTGCATGTGCATTTACTCGACACATGTATGGATGACAACATGCTAGGTCACAATTATGACTGGGGAAATACTACCATCACTGCCACCATCACTCCAGTGACACACCCACACACACCTCTGACCCACGTGCCATACATGCAGGTGGAGACACACATCACAACGCATGCCACACGGGGACCAATGCGTGCACACTCAGACACTGGTACTCACCACTAAGCAAAGAAGTCGCGTATGAGCCGAGTCCGGATGTCCTCTTGCGGCTCCACATCCTCCACATCACTAGCCCCATTGCCAAGCCCTTCGTCCTCCACGGGTGGATGGTCCTCGTCATGTTGATTCAGGATGAGTGGCACAGCTCTTTCAACTGCCATGTTGTGCAGCATGCAGCAGACCATGAAGATCTTGCAGACCTTCGCCGGGGCATAAGGGAGTGCACCGCCGGTCTTGTGGAGGCACCGGAATCGGCTCTTCAGCATGCCAAACGTCCTCTCTATCACTCGCCTTGTCCGGCCATGGGCGGTGTTATAGCGGAGCTGGACCGGCGTGATGGGGTTGCGGAGAGGTGTCAGCAGCCAAGGCATGTTGGGATAGCCAGCGTCCCCTACATGGGAAGCACATGGACATCGTTAGAACTGGTGAAGCGGTCGTGCTGGTCGGCTATACAGAATACAGGACAGACAGACTGTACCCACCAACAACACATGCCCGTTCGTTGCGCAGCTGCATCATCATATCAGGCATCCCGCTACGCCTCATGATGTAGGCATCGTGTGCTGATCCTGGGAAACGAGCACAGACATGTGAAATCACCATATTGGACAGACACACCACAAGGGCATTGATGGAGTGGTAGTGCTTCCGATTGCGGTACGCCACCTCCCGTGCGTGTGGTGGTACCAAACCTACATGTGTCCCATCTATGGACCCAATGACATGGGGCATCCCTCCCAGGGCATAGAATCCACGCTTGACCTCAGTCATCTGTTCAGGGGTTGGGAACTTGATGAAGTCATCCAGGTGAATCAACATGGCCTCCAAGAAATCATGCAGCACACCGCTGAACATGCTCTGGGACATGCCACCAACATGAGCTAAGGTATTTTGGAAGGTACCCGTGGCAAGAAAATGTAGGGCAGCCATTACCTTCAGCTGGGGTGTCAGTGCCGTAGGATACCTGTGCTGCGGTTGCAGGTGTGGTGCCAGTCTCGCCGTCAGCTCCAGAATCAACGGTTGGGTGAAGCGGTAGAGCCGGATCCTGTCATTCTCCTGCATGGTAGCCAAGTCTGGAATTCTTCGGGCAAGAGGCGGCGCTCTGCAGTAATTTGGAAGTGACAAGGAGGAGTGAGTGCACTACGAGAACAACTCATGTCTACTGAGCACATGTAAATCTGGCAATACACACATGCTACATAGGGAGTCAGGTATGTGCTACATGCCCAGGACACGTATGGATGCAAGGTGACACTCCTTCCAAGACCCAGCTACACACGGTGATTGAGAACCTCCCCATGCCACGCCATGGAAATAGCTGTGTCCCAGTGCAAGTGCACAGCCCGACGCAAGACAGGAGTGACATACACCCACACATCAGCAGAAGTGGGATGCCGATTGCAGAGACTGGTAGCGGAACACTGGAGCCACAGGTCACATGACATTACACTAGTCCAGCCCACACACCTTGCCATGAAGGTGCACATGTCATGACTCACCACACATTGCTTGTGAGGATGCTGACATGGCCTTGTCACGCTACTCCGTGTCCCATGCATACATGTGCACCTCACATCCGATGACACATGTGGCATGGTGTGCGGAACAGTGTGCAATGACAATCTACACACAGCCACATGTTGGTTGCTGCAACGGCTGCAGCTTTTGAGGGTGCTACAACATCAACCTGATGTAAATCCCGGACACATATATGACATAGTCACATTGTGCACTGTGGGTAGTGACAAGTCATGTGTCATGACCCCTGTACCGGGCATCATGGGACACTTCCGTGTGTTGGTGTCCGTGCCATGCCAGTGACGCTCACCCCAAGTGCGCAGTCCCACATGCACACATGTCAAAGGAGTCAAGGGCATGCCTGGCACACATTGCACCCTCACACAGTACACATGTGCACATCTCATCATACATCTGGTGCCTTCTCCACTCAGGAGGCATGTTCCACATCACAGCCTGTGACACCTGTGCCCCACACATGTAGTAATGCACAGACGATGCCTTGATGTCCATTCCTGGACAAGTTTGTCCATCCATGGACAAGTATGTCCGCCCTATTCCTACCTGTGTGTCGCCTATCACCACAGTGATGTGTAAAAACCGCCGTACTGCTGCTGAGAGGGCCTGTGTATGTTCCCAAATCACTGTGGGAGTGCTGCCGTATGTGTACCCATCGTGATGGCGAGCGTACAGGCATTTGTACGGTCCGTAGCACTACGAGTACGCATACGCGCGCAGACCCATAGTGATAGTGAGCGTAGATGCGTGTGTACGGCCCTATCACTATGGGTCTGCACGCGTATGCTTACCCGTAGTGGTACGGACCGTACACTCGCATGTACGCTCACTATCACTATGGGTCTGCACGCGTATGTGTACTCGTAGTGGTACGGACCGTACACACGCATCCACGCTCACTATCACTATGGGTCTGCACGCGTATGCGTACTCGTAGTGATAGTGAGCGTACATGCGAGTGTACGGTCCGTACCACTACGGGTACGCATACGCGTGCAGACCCATAGTGATAGTGAGCGTGGATGCGTGTGTACAGTCCGTACCACTACGGGTACGCATACGCGTGCAGACCCATAGTGATAGTGAGCGTGGATGCGTGTGTACGGTCCGTACCACTACGGGTACGCATACGCGTGCAGACCCATAGTGATAGGGCCGTACACACGCATCTACGCTCACTATCACTATGGGTCTGCACGCGTATGCGTACCCGTAGTGGTACGGACCGTACACACGCATCCACGCTCACTATCACTATGGGTCTGCACGCGTATGCGTACTCGTAGTGATAGTGAGCGTACATGCGAGTGTACGGTCCGTACCACTACGGGTACGCATACGCGTGCAGACCCATAGTGATAGTGAGCGTGGATGCGTGTGTACGGTCCGTACCACTACGGGTACGCATACGCGTGCAGACCCATAGTGATAGTGAGCGTGGATGCGTGTGTACGGTCCGTACCACTACGGGTACGCATACGCGTGCAGACCCATAGTGATAGGGCCGTACACACGCATCTACGCTCACTATCACTATGGGTCTGCACGCGTATGCGTACTCGTAGTGATAGTGAGCGTACATGCGAGTGTACGGCCCGTACCACTACGAGTACGCATACGCGTGCAGACCCATAGTGATAGTGAACGTAGGCATGCATGTACGGGCCGTTGCCATGCATTTGGGGTGCCCTAGGGCCCCGAAACGCACCGTACCTGTGTGTGATGCTCCAAATTACATAGGGGACAAGTATTAAGGCCTACATGCATGCTGGTTGTCATGGAGACCAAGTTCAAATTTCGAAATTGTTCTGGAAGGTGCACAGCAGAAGTCAGTTGGAATTCTTCTACTTTGTTGCAATGTGTTTGTGGGGCTGACATCATGCAGGAGAATGAAACCGATAGAGAACCCACAGACTGCTAGGTTTGAAGGGATTGGTGGAAACATAGGATGCAAATGTGAGTGACCAATCACTCTGTACTCCTGTGCATGAGACTGGGCAGAAGGGCACATATAAGGCAGCCAGGTCCCATGAGGGAGCACTTGCCTGCACATCTTTGCATTCGTCGACCCAGCTGCTGCTACTGATTCCCTGGAACCATGTCAAGGGCTGTGAAAGGACACAGCCATTCACCCTGGAGGAGAACATGGCTCTGCTGGATGTGATCCTCCCACAGTACTCCATGCTGTATGGGCGACCAGGGTATCAGGTGAGTGCATAGGCCACTGCCACAGACTGTCCCTATGTTGTGACTGTGACTTCTGCCATTGTGTCCAGGTGTAACACACATGCCATGTACTGTCGGGGGGGTCCCAGGGGGGGGTGCCTGATGTCTCCCAGCAGTGCCCTGAGACAGGAGGGGTGGGGGCCTATCACTCACAGCAGTGCCCTGAGCCAGGAGGGGTGTGTGCAGAGTCCTCCCAGCAGTGCCCTGACACAGGAGGGGTGGGGGCCTATCACTCACAGCAGTGCCCTGAGCCAGGAGGGGTGTGTGCAGAGTCCTCCCAGCAGTGCCCTGAGACAGGAGGGGTGGGGGCCTATCACTCACAGCAGTGCCCTGAGACAGGAGGGGTGGGGGCCTATCACTCACAGCAGTGCCCTGAGACAGGAGGGGTGTGTGCAGAGTCCTCCCAGCAGTGCCCTGAGACAGGAGGGGTGGGGGCCTATCACTCACAGCAGTGCCCTGAGACAGGAGGGGTGGGGGCCTATCACTCACAGCAGTGCCCTGAGACAGGAGGGGTGTGTGCAGAGTTCTCCCAGCAGTGCCCTGAGACAGGAGGGGTGGGGGCCTATCACTCACAGCAGTGCCCTGAGACAGGAGGGGTGGGGGCCTATCACTCACAGCAGTGCCCTGAGACAGAAGGGGTGGGGGCCTATCACTCACAGCAGTGCCCTGAGACAGGAGGGGTGGGGGCCTATCACTCACAGCAGTGCCCTGAGACAGGAGGGGTGGGTGTGATGCACAGTGTGAGCCTTGATCATTGATTGTGACATTGCCATCATTCCACCTGTGTACCCACTGTGGCACGTACTGCTTTTTCCCTCACCAGGGGATGATGTCCCTATGACAAAGGTGCAATGCGTTGGCTGCATGACATGCCTTGTTGTAACCAGCTAATTTGTACCCATATGTCTCTCTGTGACATGTGGCTGGTGTATTGATGTGGTGTCACTTGTTCCTCCTCACAGGTAGGCGCCACTGCCAAGGAGCAGATCTGGCTGACCGCCGTCAGTGCCGTGAGGGGTGTGGATGGTCGGAGGCGGAGCCTGCCCCAGGTGAGGAAGCGCTGGCAGGATATCCGGTGCTGGACGCGGAGGATTGCACGGCTCCTGCTGGGGGACTCACCTGAGAGCCACAAGAACCGCGGCCGCCGCCGTCTGAGCCACCTCCACAGGCGTGTGCTGCCGGTGGTCTTTCCAGACCTGGAGAGGCGCTTACAGGCGATGCAGCAGCCGGAAGGGGGTAGGTACATGTGTGTTTGTTGTGTGTCACCGGCATTTGTAAGGGCACAGTAGCATGAATTCACTGGCAGGGTTTAAAGGTGCTGTGCAGATCCTGTTTGCCCCAGTATAGCGCTGTGCCCCTGCCACCCTTCCCCTCCTTGCAATGTGTTCCCTGGTCTGTGTGTAGTCACTCCTTCACAAGGTAATGTAGGCTGGCGCTTTGTCCACGAGAACAATGACTGTAGCATCATGTGTGGGGGTGGTGTGTAACAGGTTGTGGGACCTTGCCTGTGCACTGTCAAGTTCACTGCATGTGGGTTCCATGTCAGTTGGCACTGATGCTGACTCCAGACATGGGAGTTGGTCTCTCATGTGTCATGCCTTACAGCGCGCATGTCCTATGTAGTGGCCTGTGACATGATGTGCATGAGTGTGCGATACACATATTGCAGGGATGGTGACGTGTGTTGCAGTCATTACCATTCAGTAGCATGTAGTTGCGTGCCCACTACTGTCCCCTGGGGCACCTCTTCCTCAGTGGTGTATGTGTCATCATAAACGTGGCCAATCTCAGTGTCTACAGCGTAGGTTATGCTCTGTGCCATTGTCCCCTGTCACCATGTATATTGACGTGCTATTTTGTACAGGTGTCCACTGTGCAGCCTGACCTGATTGTCCTTCTTCATACTCACAGTTGCCAGTGCCTGTGTGTCTTGTTATACTCATCTGAGGATGGGCACTGGTACCTCATTATTTGTACAGGCGCACCTTGGCTGTTTGGCGTCCAATCTTGCTTTTTGCCTGCCCCTGTGTGTATCACCCAGACTATGAGATGTTGGTGCCACCTGTGTCTCAACAATTTGCCTCGTGTAGGGTCTTGTTGGGGCGGGCAATGCCTATGTGTCAAATCCTGATTTCCACTTGCTGGGTCTGGGCAGTGTGTGATGTGTCTGGACACACATGCAATGTGCAGTGACCGAGTCATGTTGGGCATGTTTTCAGCATTACCTATGCAGCATGTGTCTCAAGTTCATGGATATGGTCCCTGGTCATCGGTATTTTCGCCAACGCTGTGTGGTGCAGATGCAGTGCTGGATTGTCCCCAGGGCCTGGGTGCTATGTCAGACTCCGTTTCCTGTCTTTAGCTATTGTCTCATGCTCTCCATGGTATTTCAGTGGCATGGTGGCTCAACCAACTGTGTGTTTCATGCCCTACATCGGTACCTTGTTTAGTAGATGTTAGGGATCTTCCTTTTCAGGCTATGCAGTGTTACCTATGTAGATTGGACTCATGTGACAGATGTGTACAGGTGTCTGATTAATTTATGTCTCCCCACCCTGCCCACAGCATCGTCGGGGGACACAGAGGGAGACATGGACACAGACCAGGCGGAGGGACCGAGCACCAGTGCCAGCCGTGACATCGGGTCTGGCACATCGAGTGGGACAGAGGCGGAGGAGAGTGTGGCCGAGGACCTGTCGACTGGCACATCAGACTACGAAGCTGACAGGTCCGAGGAGGATGTCTCTGAGTGGGCGGAGGCTGCACCAGCAGCTGACAGCGGAACAACACCTCGCACCGCCCCCTCAGTTTCCATCAGCCGCCTCCCACTTGCTCGTGTCCCTTCCCAGCGTGCCCGGTCACAGCATGTCTCCTTCCTGCCAGGCACCGCACCCCCTGCCCCTGTCTCCACTGCTGCCGCCAATGCAGAGTCTGTGGACATCCAGCGGCAACTGCAGGTTGGTCAGGCTGCGATCCTTAATGTCCTCCATGCCCACGGCAAAACCCTCACCAACATCGAGGCTTTCTTGGAGGGCATTCATTCATCGCAGGCTGACCAACGCAACTTGCTGAGGTCCATAGACTCCACACTGACTGCAGCAGTGGGTCTCCTGCAGCGCGACCTCCCCCCACCTACCCCTGCCCCATCCACACTTCCCACTCCCATGCCTGTCCCACGTACACCCAGACGTCGGCATGCACCCACATCAACGGACACGGGCACCACACCAGCAGGGAAGGTCCACCGCACTCCTCCTGACACGCACACACAGGGTGAGGTAGGCACACCCACTGGGTCGGGGGGCAAACGTGTGACACACAGCCATAGTGGGAGTCCGCATTCCACCCAGTCCACTCCCTCCAAATCCCCTCCCCTCAGCTCTCCTGGCCACATCTCCCCCAAGGACTCCTTCATGGCCGCTCTGTCCCTGAGCCCCACAGTTACACCACCACGCAAGCGGTCAAGGAGGTCCCCGGTCAGGGTGGTTGAGTCTCCCCCCCTGTCTCCACCCTCCCCCGGTGGCGCTGCGACCCATCCCTCTGACCCCCCCCCTCCTTGGGGCCTGAGGTCCCTTCGGGTGCAGGGGACTCCCTGGAGAACCTTGCAAAGGTGTGTAGTGCCATCCTGGCCTCCGCCTTTGGCCCTGCCCCACCCCCTGTGGTGGAGTCCTCCATCCCTGCACCCACAACGCCGCCCCTTTGCCCTGATGTCCCTGCGGTGCCTGTTGCTTCCCCCCCCCCCTGATGCCCTCACCAGTGTGGAAGACGATGCCATTTGACTGTGCAGGCAAGGTAGGGGACACGCATCCCACTGTGTCCCCCATCCAGCTGAGAATCATTGACTGCCCTATGGGCTTTGTGAAGATTGAACTGCCTGCGATCCACGGACATTGTGCTCATGCTGAATAAAGCTTAATTTTGTTTTCATTATCACACTACTGCTATGCTGGTATTGGTGTTGGTGGGGCTGCTACATGGTTTTGGGTGGTGTGTAAGGGTTTGGGTGTGTGGGATATGTAGTAGTATACTGCTCATTGGTGGGACCCTGGGATCTGTGTGCCATCACAAGGTGTTGGCTAACTTTCTTTGTTCATGTAAGCAGTTACTGCATGGTGCACTTGTCCCAGGGTGTATTCCTTCCTCTGTGTACCCAGCTTTCTTCCCTGCAGGGTGTTCCCAATGTTTAGCGCAGAGCTGTGTCTACATGAGCTGTGTGTGTGACGGAGCCCTTCTACTTTGGCCATGCATGCAGGGCCATGTCTCCACCTGCAACAATCGTGGCATCCTTGGTGATCACTGTACTTGTGTGTGGAGTCTGTTGACATGAGTTCATGGGGACATGTTCCCTTGTAGCCAGTATGCATGTGGATAATTCTGGCCTCACACACATGTGTTACACCCCTCCTGTCTCAGGGCACTGCTGGGAGGACTCTGCACACACCCCTCCTGTCTCAGGGCACTGCTGGGAGGACTCCACACCCACCCCTCCTGTCTCAGGGCACTGCTGGGAGGACTCCACACCCACCCCTCCTGTCTCAGGGCACTGCTGGGAGGACTCTGCACCCACCCCTCCTGTCTCAGGGCACTGCTGGGAGGACTCCACACCCACCCCTCCTGTCTCAGGGCACTGCTGGGAGGACTCCACACCCACCCCTCCTGTCTCAGGGCACTGCTGGGAGGACTCTGCACCCACCCCTCCTGTCTCAGGGCACTGCTGGGAGGACTCCACACCCACCCCTCCTGTCTCAGGGCACAGCTGGGAGGACTCCACACCCACCCCTCCTGTCTCAGGGCACTGCTGGGAGGACTCTGCACCCACCCCTCCTGTCTCAGGGCACTGCTGGGAGGACTCTGCACCCACCCCTCCTGTCTCAGGGCACTGCTGGGTGGACTCTGCACACACACCTCCGATTTCAGGATATGTACGCTTGGAACATACACGGTGGGGGTACGCTCAATGCATTCGAGGTGAGGGTACGAGTCTACTTACACTGTTGGCATGGGGGGTACGCTCCATGCATACGCGGGTGGGGGTACGGGTCGTACTTACACTGTTGGGCTGGGGGGTACGCTCCATGCATACGCGGGTGGGGGTACGGGTCGTACTTACACTGTTGGGCTGGGGGGTACGCTCCTTGCATACGCGGGTGAGGGTTCGAGTCGTACTTACACTGTTGGCATGTGGGGTACGCTCCATGCATACGCGGGTGGGGGTACGGGTCGTACTTACACTGTTGGGCTGGGGGGTACGCTCCATGCATACGCGGGTGGGGGTACGGGTCGTACTTACACTGTTGGGCTGGGGGGTACGCTCCTTGCATACGCGGGTGAGGGTTCAAGTCGTACTTACACTGTTGGGCTGGGGGGTACGCTCCTTGCATACGCGGGTGGGGGTACGGGTCGTACTTACACTGTTGGCATGGGGGGTACGCTCCATGCATACGCGGGTGGGGGTACGGGTCGTACTTACACTGTTGGGCTGGGGGGTACGCTCCTTGCATATGCGGGTGGGGGTACGGGTCGTACTTCCACTGTTGGGCTGGGGGGTACGCTCCTTGCATACGCGGGTGGGGGTACGGGTCGTACTTACACTGTTGGCATGGGGGGTACGCTCCATGCATACGCGGGTGGGGGTACGGGTCGTACTTACACTGTTGGGCTGGGGGGTACGCTCCATGCATACGCGGGTGGGGGTACGGGTCGTACTTACACTGTTGGGCTGGGGGGTACGCTCCTTGCATACGCGGGTGGGGGTACGGGTCGTACTTACACTGTTGGCATGGGGGGTACGCTCCATGCATACGCGGGTGGGGGTACGGGTCGTACTTACACTGTTGGGCTGGGGGGTACGCTCCTTGCATACGCGGGTGGGGGTACGGGTCGTACTTACACTGTTGGGCTGGGGGGTACGCTCCTTGCATACGCGGGTGGGGGTACGGGTCGTACTTACACTGTTGGCATGGGGGGTACGCTCCATGCATACGCGGGTGGGGGTGCGGGTCGTACTTACACTGTTGGGGTGGGGGGTACGCTCCATGCATACGCGGGTGGGGGTACGGGTCGTACTTGCACTGTTGGGCTGGGGGGTACGCTCCATGCATACGCGGGTGGGGGTACGGGTCGTACTTTCACTGTTGGGGTGGGGGGTACGCTCCTTGCATACGGGGTGGGGGTAGGGTCCGTACATATCCGTCCCCACGCTATGTGATGTTTGTGCGGCCCGTACCCAGGCCTTTGCCACGTGGGTGCGATCCGTCCCGCCATTGTTGGGGTGATGTGTGTGGGCGTGGTTCGACTCGTACCCACGCTCTTCAGGCGTGGGTACGGGACGTACCTGTCTGGTTGTGTTGCCGGTTTGCGTGGTGACGGACTTCCGTTGTGGCGGTCGCTGGCTTATCAGGACACGCCCCCACCCCCTCGTGGTGACCGGGGCATGGGAGTCAGGTATGTCCAGGCCATGTGTGGTGTGTGACTTATGTGGTTGTTTTGTGGCCTGCCCTGGTCCTGCCACCCCCACCCCACCCCACTTTCCCCCCTCCCTTAGTTATTCTGACCTTCTGCGGCGTCTGCGTCGTAACCTGTAGAGGAGGTGGACTGCTATGAGGGCAGGGATGACTCGTAGGTTCGGGTCCATGTCTGTCCGTCGCGTACTGGTACTCCTTGCTCGCGTCGTCCTGTCGCGTACGGGTCCTCCTTGATCGCGTCGTCCTGTCGCGTACGGGTCCTCCTTGGTGGCGTCGTCCTGTGTGTCCGTCACGTACTGGTCCTCCTTGTTCGCGTCGTCGTCTGTCCGTCGCGTACTGGTGGTCCTTGTTCGCGTCGTCCTGATTTCCCGGCAGTTTTTGGCTGCCGCAAAATATTCACCGTGCGGGGTGACGTCGGTGCGAATCGTGATTCCTGGGTCGTGAATGGCTGGCTGCGAGCGTCCCGATGTCAGGTCGGCGCTTTCCCGGATCGCATTGGTAGGTGTTTTTTTGTTCGGTCGGGCTTTTTTACAATTCGTACGGTAATGGTGTACCCGTGCGAATCGTAATTTCTTGTTTGTAAAAATTGACGACCGGGTACGCGTCGGACGGAGAATATGCTCCGTCCGACGGTTCGTACCCGGTTTTTACCGGATCGTGATCGGCACCAAAGTGTTCTTCAACCTACATGAATGTGAAATGGAAAAACCTACCTGAAGGTTACACTTGATTTGTACCTTGTCCCTATGAGCCACAAACATCAGAGTTGCCTCTATAAAGTGTACATGTCTTAGCTACATAGTGCAATTTAAATTAAGTCAGTACCTCATACGCTTCCAGAATGATAGTGAACTACATACTCTGTAGTATATCTCATCCATTTCAATTGGGTGACCAGATGGCCGCAAATGTAAAATCGCCTCGTATGGATTCAAATTGCATTGTATGTACCTTGTGAGTGAGCCACATGCATGTAATTTGGCATCCTGCAGTGGGATATTCTATACAATGTGTTGCATTTGCAAATGAAGCTCTATCTCGTATGGATCATGAATTCTGACAAAATATACGTGAAATATTTGAAATAAATTGAGATTATTTGTATTTAAAACATGCATTTAATCACTGAAAGATTCTCACCACTTCTAAGCATGGCACAAGCATGAAAATTAACACAGAACAGTGGCATGGCGTTAGCTTTATGCTGCACTTTGAATTGAGGATACAGATTGTATGGTTTCAGAATTATGGGCCAAAATGTAAGGCATACTTTTTCGAACTTGTGACGTAATTGAAGAACATCATACCTTCAACTTCACATTTTGACTACTATCCAATATGCCACATACATGATAATTCACAGGGTAAGTAGCACAAGACTAGGAACAATGTGTTGTTTAAATGATGTCTCTATCATATACAGATTGTGAATTATAGCCAAAAGCAAAATGAGTTCTTCAACATACATGCAGGTGAAAAAGAAAAACCAACCCGAAGGTTACACTTGATTTGTACCTTGTCCCTATAAGCCACAAACATCAGAGTTGCCACTATAAAGTGTACATGTCTTAGCTACATACTGCAATTTAAATTAAGTCAGTACCTCATACGCTTCCAAAATTATAGTGCACTACATACTCTGTAGTATTTCCTACCCATTTCAATTGGGTGACCAGATGGCCGCAAATTGAAAATTGCCTCGAATGGATTCAATTTGCATTGTATGTACCTTGTATGTGAGCCACATGCATTTAAAATGGCACACTGTAGTAGGCTATGATATAGAATGTGTTGCAGTTGGAAATCAAGCTCTATCTAGTGTGGATCATGACTGATGACACAATATACGAGACACATTTTGCAAAAAGTGGTGGCAAATTTTTAAAAACATGCATTTAATCACTGAAAGATTCTCAACACTTTTAAGCATTCCACAGGCATTATAATGGACTCAGGACAGTGGCATGATGGTAGCTGTATGCTACACTTTGAATTATGGATCCAGATTGTATGGTTTGACAATTATGGTACAAAATGTAAGGCATACTTTTTCGAACATGTGACGTAATTGAAAAACATCATATATTCTACTTCACATTTTGGCTACTTTCCAATATGCCACATACATGATGATTCACATGGGTAAGTAGAACAATACTGCAAACAGTGTGTTGTTTAAAATATGTCTCTATCATATACAGATTGTGAATTATAGCCAAAAGCATAAAGTGTTCTTCAACCTACATGAATGTGAAATGGAAAAACCTACCTGAAGGTTACACTTGATTTGTACCTTGTCCCTATGAGCCACAAACATCAGAGTTGCCTCTATAAAGTGTACATGCCTTAGCTACATAGTGCAATTTAAATTAAGTCAGTAACCCATACACTTCAAGAATTATAGTGCACTACATACTCTGTAGTATATCCCATCCATTTCACTTGGGTGACCAGATGGCCGCAAATGTAAAATCGCCTCGTATGGATTCAAATTACATTGTATGAACCTTGTGAGTGAGCCACATGCATGTAATTTGGCATCCTGCAGTGGGATATTCTATAGAATGTGTTGCATTTGCAAATGAAGCTCTATGTAGTATGGATCATGAAGTATGACACAATATACGTGAAATATTTGAAATAAATTGAGATTTTTTGTATTTAAAACATGCATTTTATCACTGAAAGATTCTCACCACTTCTAAGCATGGCACAAGCATGAAAATGGACACAGAACAGTGGCATGATGTTAGCTTTATGCTGCACTTTGAATTGAGGATCCAGATTGTACGGTTTCAGAATTATGGGCCAAAATGTAAGGCATACTTTTTCGAACTTGTGACATAATTGAAAAACATCATACGTTCAACTTCACATTTTGACTACTATCCAATATGCCACATACATATAATTCACATGGGTACGTAGCACAAGACTAGGAACAATGTGTTGTTTAAATTATGGCTCTATCATATATAGATTGTGAATTATAGCCAAAAGCAAAAAGAGTTCTTCAACATACATGCAGGTGAAAAAGAAAAACCAACCTGAAGGTTACACTTGATTTGTAGCTTGTCCCTATAAGCCACAAACATCAGAGTTGCCACTATAAAGTGTACATGTCTTAGCTACATACTGCAATTCATATTAAGTCAGTACCTCATACGCTTCTAAAATTATAGTGCACTACATACTCTGTAGTATATCCTACCCATTTCAATTGGGTGACCAGATGGCCGCAAATTGAAAATTGCCTCGTATGGATTCAATTTGCATTGTAAGTACCTTGTGTGTGAGCCACATGCATTCAAAATGGCACACTGTAGTAGGCTCGATATAGAATGTGTTGCAGTTGGAAATCAAGCTCTATCTAGTGTGGATCAAGACTGATGACACAATATACGAGACACATTTTGCAAAAACTGGAGGCAAATTTTTAAAAAACATGCATTTAATTACTGAAAGATTCTCAACACTTCTAAGCATTCCACAGGCATTATAATGGACACAGGACAGTGGCATGATGGTAGCTGTATGCTACACTTTGAATTATGGATCCAGATTGTATGGTTTGACAATTATGGTACAAAATGTAAGGCATACTTTTTCGAACATGTGACGTAATTGAAAAATATCATATATTCAACTTCACATTTTGGCTACTTTCCAATATGCCACATACATGATGATTCACATGGGTAAGTAGAACAATACTGCAAACAGTGTGTTGTTTAAATTATGTCTCTATCATATACAGATTGTGAATTATAGCCAAAAGCATAAAGTGTTCTTCAACCTACATGAATGTGAAATGGAAAAACCTACCTGAAGGTTACACTTGATTTGTACCTTGTCCCTATGAGCCACAAACATCAGAGTTGCCTCTATAAAGTGTACATGCCTTAGCTACATAGTGCAATTTAAATTAAGTCAGTAACCCATACACTTCAAGAATTATAGTGCACTACATACTCTGTAGTATATCCCATCCATTTCAATTGGGTGACCAGATGGCCGCAAATGTAAAATCGCCTCGTATGGATTCAAATTACATTGTATGAACCTTGTGAGTGAGCCACATGCATGTAATTTGGCATCCTGCAGTGGGATGTTCTATAGAATGTATTGCATATGCAAATGAAGCTCTATGTAGTATGGATCATGAAGTATGACACAATATACGTGAAATATTTGAAATCAATTGAGATTTTTTGTATTTAAAACAGGCATTTAATCACTGAAAGATTATCTCCACTTCTAAGCATGGCACAAGCATGTAAATGGACATAGAACAGTGGCATGATGTTAGCTTTATGCTGCACTTTGAATTGAGGATCCAGATTGTATGGTTTCAGAATTATCGGCCAAAATGTAAGGCATACTTTTTCGAACTTGTGACATAATTGAAAAACATCATACATTCAACTTCACATTTTGACTACTATCCAATATGCCACATACATGATAATTCACATGGGTACGTAGAACAAGACTAGGAACAATGTGTTGTTTGAAATATGGCTCTATCATATATAGATTGTGAATTAGAGCCCAAAGCAAAAAGAGTTCTTCAACATACATGAAGGTGAAAAAGAAAAACCAACCTGAAGGTTACACTTGATTTGTACCTTGTCCCTATAAGCCACAAACATCAGAGTTGCCACTATAAAGTGTACATGTCTTAGCTACATACTGCAATTTAAATTAAGTCAGTACCTCATACGCTTCCAAAATTATAGTGCACTACATACTCTGTAGTATATCCTACCCATTTCAATTGGGTGACCAGATGGCCGCAAATTGAAAATTGCCTCGTATGGATTCAATTTGCATTGTATGTACCTTGTGTGTGAGCCACATGCATTTAAAATGGCACACTGTAGTAGGCTATGATATAGAATGTGTTGCAGTTGGAAATCAAGCTCTATCTAGTGTGGATCATGACTGATGACACAATATACGAGACACATTTTGCAAAAACTGGAGGCAAATTTTTAAAAACATGCATTTAATCACTGAAAGATTCTCACCACTTCGAAGCATTCCACAGGCATTATAATGGACACAGGACAGTGGCATGATGGTAGCTGTATGCTACACTTTGAATTATGGATCCAGATTGTATGGTTTGACAATTATGGTACAAAATGTTAGGCATACTTTTTCGAACATGTGACGTAATTGAAAAACATCATATATTCAACTTCACATTTTGACTACTTTCCAATATGCCACATACATGATGATTCACATGGGTAAGTAGAACAATACTGCAAACAGTGTGTTGTTTAAATTATGTCTCTATCATATACAGATTGTGAATTATAGCCAAAAGCATAAAGTGTTCTTCAACCTACATGAATGTGAAATGGAAAAACCTACCTGAAGGTTACACTTGATTTGTACCTTGTCCCTATGAGCCACACACATCAGAGTTGCCTCTATAAAGTGTACATGCCTTAGCTACATAGTGCAATTTAAATTAAGTCAGTAACCCATACACTTCAAGAATTATAGTGCACTACATACTCTGTAGTATATCCCATCCATTTCAATTGGGTGACCAGATGGCCGCAAATGTAAAATCGCCTCGTATGGATTCAAATCACATTGTAGGAACCTTGTGAGTGAGCCACATACATGTAATTTGGCATCCTGCAGTGGGATGTTCTATAGAATGTGTTGCAGTTGCAAATGAAGCTCTATGTAGTATGGATCAGGAAGTATGACACAATATACGTGAAATATTTGAAATAAATTGAGATTTTTTGTATTTAAAACATGCATTTAATCACTGAAAGATTCTCACCACTTCTAAGCATGGCACAAGCATGAAAATGGACACAGAACAGTGGCGTGATGTTAGCTTTATGCTGCACTTTGAATTGAGGATCCAGATTGTATGGTTTCAGAATTATGGGCCAAAATGTAAGGCATACTTTTTCGAACTTGTGACATAATTGAAAAACATCATACATTCAACTTCACATTTTGACTACTATCCAATATGCCACATACATGATAATTCACATGGGTACGTAGCACAAGACTAGGAACAATGTGTTGTTTAAATTATGGCTCTATCATATATAGATTGTGAATTATAGCCAAAAGCAAAAAGAGTTCTTCAACATACATGAAGGTGAAAAAGAAAAACCAACCTGAAGGTTACACTTGATTTGTACCTTGTCCCTATAAGCCACAAACATCAGAGTTGCCACTATAAAGTGTACATGTCTTAGCTACATACTGCAATTTAAATTAAGTCAGTACCTTCTACGCTTCCAGAATTATAGTGAACTACACACTCTGTAGTATATCCTATCCATTTCAATTGGGTGACCAGATGGCCGCAAATTGAAAATTGCCTCGTATGGATTCAAATTGTATTGTATGTACCTTGTGTGTGATTCACATGCATTTAAAATGGCACACTGTAGTAGGCTATGCTATATAATGTGTTGCAGTTGGAAATCAAGCTCTATCTAGTGTGGGTCATGACTGATGACACAATATACGAGACACATTTTTCAAAAACTGGAGGCAAATTTTTAAAAACATGCATTTAATCACTGAAAGGTTTTTACCACTTCTAAATTTTCCACAGGCTTCATAATGGACACAGGACAGTGGAATGATGGTAGCTTTATGCTGCACTTTGAATTATGGATCCAGATTGTATGGTGTCAGAATTATGGGCCAAAATGTAAGGCATACTTTTTCAAACTTGTGACATATTTGAAAAACATAATACATTCAACTTCACATTTTGACTACTATCCAATAAGCCACATACATGATAATTCACATGGGTAAGTAGCACAAGACTAGGAACAATGTGTTGTTTAAATTATGGCTCTATCATATATAGATTGTGAATTAAAGCCAAAAGCAAAAAGAGTTCTTCAACATACATGAAGGTGAAAAAGAAAAACCAACCTGAAGGTTACACTTGATTTGTACCTTGTCCCTATAAGCCACAAACATCAGAGTTGCCTCTATAAAGTGTACATGTCTTAGCTACATAGTGCAATTTAAATTAAGTCAGTACCTCATACGCTTCCAGAATGATAGTGAACTACATACTCTGTAGTATATCCTACCCATTTCAATTGGGTGACCAGATGGCCGCAAATTGAAAATTGCCTCGTATGGATTCAATTTGCATTGTATGTACCTTGTGAGTGAGCCCCATGCATGTAATTTGGCATCCTGCAGTGGGATATTCTATAGAATGTGTTGCATTTGCAAATGAAGCTCTATCTCGTATGGATCATGAATTCTGACAAAATATACGTGAAATATTTGAAATAAATTGAGATTATTTGTATTTAAAACATGCATTTAATCACTGAAAGATTCTCACCACTTCTAAGCATGGCACAAGCATGAAAATTAACACAGAACAGTGGCATGGCGTTAGCTTTATGCTGCACTTTGAATTGAGGATACAGATTGTATGGTTTCAGAATTATAGGCCAAAATGTAAGGCATACTTTTTCGAACTTGTGACGTAATTGAAGAACATCATACCTTCAACTTCACATTTTGACTACTATCCAATATGCCACATACATGATAATTCACAGGGTAAGTAGCACAAGACTAGGAACAATGTGTTGTTTAAATGATGTCTCTATCATATACAGATTGTGAATTATAGCCAAAAGCAAAATGAGTTCTTCAACATACATGCAGGTGAAAAAGAAAAACCAACCCGAAGGTTACACTTGATTTGTACCTTGTCCCTATAAGCCACAAACATCAGAGTTGCCACTATAAAGTGTACATGTCTTAGCTACATACTGCAATTTAAATTAAGTCAGTACCTCATACGCTTCCAAAATTATAGTGCACTACATACTCTGTAGTATTTCCTACCCATTTCAATTGGGTGACCAGATGGCCGCAAATTGAAAATTGCCTCGAATGGATTCAATTTGCATTGTATGTACCTTGTGTGTGAGCCACATGCATTTAAAATGGCACACTGTAGTAGGCTATGATATAGAATGTGTTGCAGTTGGAAATCAAGCTCTATCTAGTGTGGATCATGACTGATGACACAATATACGAGACACATTTTGCAAAAACTGGTGGCAAATTTTTAAAAACATGCATTTAATCACTGAAAGATTCTCAACACTTTTAAGCATTCCACAGGCATTATAATGGACTCAGGACAGTGGCATGATGGTAGCTGTATGCTACACTTTGAATTATGGATCTAGATTGTATGGTTTGACAATTATGGTACAAAATGTAAGGCATACTTTTTCGAACATGTGACGTAATTGAAAAACATCATATATTCTACTTCACATTTTGGCTACTTTCCAATATGCCACATACATGATGATTCACATGGGTAAGTAGAACAATACTGCAAACAGTGTGTTGTTTAAAATATGTCTCTATCATATACAGATTGTGAATTATAGCCAAAAGCATAAAGTGTTCTTCAACCTACATGAATGTGAAATGGAAAAACCTACCTGAAGGTTACACTTGATTTGTACCTTGTCCCTATGAGCCACAAACATCAGAGTTGCCTCTATAAAGTGTACATGCCTCAGCTACATAGTGCAATTTAAATTAAGTCAGTAACCCATACACTTCAAGAATTATAGTGCACTACATACTCTGTAGTATATCCCATCCATTTCACTTGGGTGACCAGATGGCCGCAAATGTAAAATCGCCTCGTATGGATTCAAATTACATTGTATGAACCTTGTGAGTGAGCCACATGCATGTAATTTGGCATCCTGCAGTGGGATATTCTATAGAATGTGTTGCATTTGCAAATGAAGCTCTATGTAGTATGGATCATGAAGTATGACACAATATACGTGAAATATTTGAAATAAATTGAGATTTTTTTGTATTTAAAACATGCATTTTATCACAGAAAGATTCTCACCACTTCTAAGCATGGCACAAGCATGAAAATGGACACAGTACAGTGGCATGATGTTAGCTTTATGCTGCACTTTGAATTGAGGATCCAGATTGTACGGTTTCAGAATTATGGGCCAAAATGTAAGGCATACTTTTTCGAACTTGTGACATAATTGAAAAACATCATACATTCAACTTCACATTTTGACTACTATCCAATATACCACATACATATAATTCACATGGGTACGTAGCACAAGACTAAGAACAATGTGTTGTTTAAATTATGGCTCTATCATATATAGATTGTGAATTATAGCCAAAAGCAAAAAGAGTTCTTCAACATACATGCAGGTGAAAAAGAAAAACCAACCTGAAGGTTACACTTGATTTGTACCTTGTCCCTATAAGCCACAAACATCAGAGTTGCCACTATAAAGTGTACATGTCTTAGCTACATACTGCAATTTATATTAAGTCAGTACCTCATACGCTTCTAAAATTATAGTGCACTACATACTCTGTAGTATATCCTACCCATTTCAATTGGGTGACCAGATGGCCGCAAATTGAAAATTGCCTCGTATGGATTCAATTTGCATTGTAAGTACCTTGTGTGTGAGCCACATGAATTCAAAATGGCACACTGTAGTAGGCTCGATATAGAATGTGTTGCAGTTGGAAATCAAGCTCTATCTAGTGTGGATCAAGACTGATGACACAATATACGAGACACATTTTGCAAAAACTGGAGGCAAATTTTTAAAAACATGCATTTAATTACTGAAAGATTCTCAACACTTCTAAGCATTCCACAGGCATTATAATGGACACAGGACAGTGGCATGATGGTAGCTGTATGCTACACTTTGAATTATGGATCCAGATTGTATGGTTTGACAATTATGGTACAAAATGTAAGGCATACTTTTTCAAACATGTGACGTAATTGAAAAACATCATATATTCAACTTCACATTTTGGCTACTTTCCAATATGCCACATACATGATGATTCACATGGGTAAGTAGAACAATACTGCAAACAGTGTGTTGTTTAAATTATGTCTCTATCATATACAGATTGTGAATTATAGCCAAAAGCATAAAGTGTTCTTCAACCTACATGAATGTGAAATGGAAAAACCTACCTGAAGGTTACACTTGATTTGTACCTTGTCCCTATGAGCCACAAACATCAGAGTTGCCTCTATAAAGTGTACTTGCCTTAGCTACATAGTGCAATTTAAATTAAGTCAGTAACCCATACACTTCAAGAATTATAGTGCACTACATACTCTGTAGTATATCCCATCCATTTCAATTGGGTGACCAGATGGCCGCAAATGTAAAATCGCTTCGTATTGATTCAAATTACATTGTATGAACCTTGTGAGTGAGCCACATGCATGTAATTTGGCATCCTGCAGTGGGATGTTCTATAGATTTGGTTGCATTTGCAAATGAAGCTCTATGTAGTATGGATCATGAAGTATGACACAATATACGTGAAATATTTGAAATAAATTGAGATTTTTTGTATTTAAAACATGCATTTAATCACTGAAAGATTATCACCACTTCTAAGCATGGCACAAGCATGTAAATGGACATAGAACAGTGGCATGATGTTAGCTTTATGCTGCACTTTGAATTGAGGATCCAGATTGTATGGTTTCAGAATTATGGTCCAAAATGTAAGGCATACTTTTTCGAACTTGTGACATAATTGAAAAACATCATACATTCAACTTCACATTTTGACTACTATCCAATATGCCACATACATGATAATTCACATGGGTCCGTAGAACAAGACTAGGAACAATGTGTTGTTTGAATTATGGCTCTATCATATATAGATTGTGAATTAGAGCCCAAAGCAAAAAGAGTTCTTCAACATACATGAAGGTGAAAAAGAAAAACCAACCTGAAGGTTACACTTGATTTGTACCTTGTCCCTATAAGCCACAAACATCAGAGTTGCCACTATAAAGTGTACATGTCTTAGCTACATACTGCAATTTAAATTAGGTCAGTACCTCATACGCTTCCAAAATTATAGTGCACTACATACTCTGTAGTATATCCTACCCATTTCAATTGGGTGACCAGATGGCCGCAAATTGAAAATTGCCTCGTATGGATTCAATTTGCATTGTATGTACCTTGTGTGTGAGCCACATGCATTTAAAATGGCACACTGTAGTAGGCTATGATATAGAATGTGTTGCAGTTGGAAATCAAGCTCTATCTTGTGTGGATCATGACTGATGACACAATATACGAGACACATTTTGCAAAAACTGGAGGCAAATTTTTAAAAACATGCATTTAATCACTGAAAGATTCTCACCACTTCTAAGCATTCCACAGGCATTATAATGGACACAGGACAGTGGCATGATGGTAGCTGTATGCTACACTTTGAATTATGGATCCAGATTGTATGGTTTGACAATTATGGTACAAAATGTAAGGCATACTTTTTCGAACATGTGACGTAATTGAAAAACATCATATATTCAACTTCACATTTTGACTACTTTCCAATATGCCAAATACATGATGATTCACATGGGTAAGTAGAACAATACTGCAAACAGTGTGTTGTTTAAATTATGTCTCTATCATATACAGATTGTGAATTATAGCCAAAAGCATAAAGTGTTCTTCAACCTACATGAATGTGAAATGGAAAAACCTACCTGAAGGTTACACTTGATTTGTACCTTGTCCCTATGAGCCACAAACATCAGAGTTGCCTCTATAAAGTGTACATGCCTTAGCTACATAGTGCAATTTAAATTAAGTCAGTAACCCATACACTTCAAGAATTATAGTGCACTACATACTCTGTAGTATATCCCATCTATTTCAATTGGGTGACCAGATGGCCGCAAATGTAAAATCGCCTCGTATGGATTCAAATTACATTGTATGAACCTTGTGAGTGAGCCACATGCATGTAATTTGGCATCCTGCAGTGGGATATTCTATAGAATGTGTTGCATTTGCAAATGAAGCTCTATGTAGTATGGATCATGAAGTATGACACAATATACGTGAAATATTTGAAATAAATTGAGATTTTTTGTATTTAAAACATGCATTTTATCACTGAAAGATTCTCACCACTTCTAAGCATGGCACAAGCATGAAAATGGACACAGAACAGTGGTGTGATGTTAGCTTTATGCTGCACTTTGAATTGAGGATCCAGATTGTATGGTTTCAGAATTATGGGCCAAAATGTAAGGCATACTTTTTCGAACTTGTGACATAATTGAAAAACATCATACATTCAACTTCACATTTTGACTACTATCCAATATACCACATACATATAATTCACATGGGTACGTAGCACAAGACTAGGAACAATGTGTTGTTTAAATTATGGCTCTATCATATATAGATTGTGAATTATAGCCAAAAGCAAAAAGAGTTCTTCAACATACATGCAGGTGAAAAAGAAAAACCAACCTGAAGGTTACACTTGATTTGTACCTTGTCCCTATAAGCCACAAACATCAGAGTTGCCACTATAAAGTGTACATGTCTTAGCTACATACTGCAATTTATATTAAGTCAGTACCTCATACGCTTCTAAAATTATAGTGCACTACATACTCTGTAGTATATCCTACCCATTTCAATTGGGTGACCAGATGGCCGCAAATTGAAAATTGCCTCGTATGGATTCAATTTGCATTGTAAGTACCTTGTGTGTGAGCCACATGAATTCAAAATGGCACACTGTAGTAGGCTCGATATAGAATGTGTTGCAGTTGGAAATCAAGCTCTATCTAGTGTGGATCAAGACTGATGACACAATATACGAGACACATTTTGCAAAAACTGGAGGCAAATTTTTAAAAACATGCATTTAATTACTGAAAGATTCTCAACACTTCTAAGCATTCCACAGGCATTATAATGGACACAGGACAGTGGCATGATGGTAGCTGTATGCTACACTTTGAATTATGGATCCAGATTGTATGGTTTGACAATTATGGTACAAAATGTAAGGCATACTTTTTCGAACATGTGACGTAATTGAAAAACATCATATATTCAACTTCACATTTTGGCTACTTTCCAATATGCCACATACATGATGATTCACATGGGTAAGTAGAACAATACTGCAAACAGTGTGTTGTTTAAATTATGTCTCTATCATATACAGATTGTGAATTATAGCCAAAAGCATAAAGTGTTCTTCAACCTACATGAATGTGAAATGGAAAAACCTACCTGAAGGTTACACTTGATTTGTACCTTGTCCCTATGAGCCACAAACATCAGAGTTGCCTCTATAAAGTGTACATGCCTTAGCTACATAGTGCAATTTAAATTAAGTCAGTAACCCATACACTTCAAGAATTATAGTGCACTACATACTCTGTAGTATATCCCATCCATTTCAATTGGGTGACCAGATGGCCGCAAATGTAAAATCGCTTCGTATTGATTCAAATTACATTGTATGAACCTTGTGAGTGAGCCACATGCATGTAATGTGGCATCCTGCAGTGGGATGTTCTATAGATTTGGTTGCATTTGCAAATGAAGCTCTATGTAGTATGGATCATGAAGTATGACACAATATACGTGAAATATTTGAAATAAATTGAGATTTTTTTGTATTTAAAACATGCATTTAATCACTGAAAGATTATCACCACTTCTAAGCATGGCACAAGCATGTAAATGGACATAGAACAGTGGCATGATGTTAGCTTTATGCTGCACTTTGAATTGAGGATCCAGATTGTATGGTTTCAGAATTATGGTCCAAAATGTAAGGCATACTTTTTCGAACTTGTGACATAATTGAAAAACATCATACATTCAACTTCACATTTTGACTACTATCCAATATGCCACATACATGATAATTCACATGGGTACGTAGAACAAGACTAGGAACAATGTGTTGTTTGAATTATGGCTCTATCATATATAGATTGTGAATTAGAGCCCAAAGCAAAAAGAGTTCTTCAACATACATGAAGGTGAAAAAGAAAAACCAACCTGAAGGTTACACTTGATTTGTACCTTGTCCCTATAAGCCACAAACATCAGAGTTGCCACTATAAAGTGTACATGTCTTAGCTACATACTGCAATTTAAATTAAGTCAGTACCTCATACGCTTCCAAAATTATAGTGCACTACATACTCTGTAGTATATCCTACCCATTTCAATTGGGTGACCAGATGGCCGCAAATTGAAAATTGCCTCGTATGGATTCAATTTGCATTGTATGTGCCTTGTGTGTGAGCCACATGCATTTAAAATGGCACACTGTAGTAGGCTATGATATAGAATGTGTTGCAGTTGGAAATCAAGCTCTATCTTGTGTGGATCATGACTGATGACACAATATACGAGACACATTTTGCAAAAACTGGAGGCAAATTTTTAAAAACATGCATTTAATCACTGAAAGATTCTCACCACTTCTAAGCATTCCACAGGCATTATAATGGACACAGGACAGTGGCATGATGGTAGCTGTATGCTACACTTTGAATTATGGATCCAGATTGTATGGTTTGACAATTATGGTACAAAATGTAAGGCATACTTTTTCGAACATGTGACGTAATTGAAAAACATCATATATTCAACTTCACATTTTGACTACTTTCCAATATGCCAAATACATGATGATTCACATGGGTAAGTAGAACAATACTGCAAACAGTGTGTTGTTTAAATTATGTCTCTATCATATACAGATTGTGAATTATAGCCAAAAGCATAAAGTGTTCTTCAACCTACATGAATGTGAAATGGAAAAACCTACCTGAAGGTTACACTTGATTTGTACCTTGTCCCTATGAGCCACAAACATCAGAGTTGCCTCTATAAAGTGTACATGCCTTAGCTACATAGTGCAATTTAAATTAAGTCAGTAACCCATACACTTCAAGAATTATAGTGCACTACATACTCTGTAGTATATCCCATCCATTTCAATTGGGTGACCAGATGGCCGCAAATGTAAAATCGCCTCGTATGGATTCAAATTACATTGTATGAACCTTGTGAGTGAGCCACATGCATGTAATTTGGCATCCTGCAGTGGGATGTTCTATAGAATGTATTGCATATGCAAATGAAGCTCTATGTAGTATGGATCATGAAGTATGACACAATATACGTGAAATATTTGAAATAAATTGAGATTTTTTGTATTTAAAACAGGCATTTAATCACTGAAAGATTCTCACCACTTCTAAGCATGGCACAAGCATGAAAATGGACACAGTACAGTGGCATGATGTTAGCTTTATGCTGCACTTTGAATTGAGGATCCAGATTGTATGGTTTATTAATTATGGGCCAAAATGTAAGGCATACTTTTTCGAACTTGTGACATAATTGAAAAACATCATACATTCAACTTCACATTTTGACTACTATCCAATATGCCACATACATGATAATTCACATGGGTACGTAGCACAAGACTAGGAACAATGTGTTGTTTAAATTATGGCTCTATCATATATAGATTGTGAATTATAGCCAAAAGCAAAAAGAGTTCTTCAACATACATGCAGGTGAAAAAGAAAAACCAACCTGAAGGTTACACTTGATTTGTAGCTTGTCCCTATAAGCCACAAACATCAGAGTTGCCACTATAAAGTGTACATGTCTTAGCTACATACTGCAATTCATACTAAGTCAGTACCTCATACGCTTCTAAAATTATAGTGCACTACATACTCTGTAGTATATCCTACCCATTTCAATTGGGTGACCAGATGGCCGCAAATTGAAAATTGCCTCGTATGGATTCAATTTGCATTGTAAGTACCTTGTGTGTGAGCCACATGCATTCAAAATGGCACACTGTAGTAGGCTCGATATAGAATGTGTTGCAGTTGGAAATCAAGCTCTATCTAGTGTGGATCAAGACTGATGACACAATATACGAGACACATTTTGCAAAAACTGGAGGCAAATTTTTAAAAAACATGCATTTAATTACTGAAAGATTCTCAACACTTCTAAGCATTCCACAGGCATTATAATGGACACAGGACAGTGGCATGATGGTAGCTGTATGCTACACTTTGAATTATGGATCCAGATTGTATGGTTTGACAATTATGGTACAAAATGTAAGGCATACTTTTTCGAACATGTGACGTAATTGAAAAACATCATATATTCAACTTCACATTTTGGCTACTTTCCAATATGCCACATACATGATGATTCACATGGGTAAGTAGAACAATACTGCAAACAGTGTGTTGTTTAAATTATGTCTCTATCATATACAGATTGTGAATTATAGCCAAAAGCATAAAGTGTTCTTCAACCTACATGAATGTGAAATGGAAAAACCTACCTGAAGGTTACACTTGATTTGTACCTTGTCCCTATGAGCCACACACATCAGAGTTGCCTCTATAAAGTGTACATGCCTTAGCTACATAGTGCAATTTAAATTAAGTCAGTAACCCATACACTTCAAGAATTATAGTGCACTACATACTCTGTAGTATATCCCATCCATTTCAATTGGGTGACCAGATGGCCGCAAATGTAAAATCGCCTCGTATGGATTCAAATTACATTGTATGAACCTTGTGAGTGAGCCACATGCATGTAATTTGGCATCCTGCAGTGGGATGTTCTATAGAATGTATTGCATATGCAAATGAAGCTCTATGTAGTATGGATCATGAAGTATGACACAATATACGTGAAATATTTGAAATAAATTGAGATTTTTTGTATTTAAAACAGGCATTTAATCACTGAAAGATTCTCACCACTTCTAAGCATGGCACAAGCATGAAAATGGACACAGTACAGTGGCATGATGTTAGCTTTATGCTGCACTTTGAATTGAGGATCCAGATTGTATGGTTTCAGAATTATGGGCCAAAATGTAAGGCATACTTTTTCGAACTTGTGACATAATTGAAAAACATCATACATTCAACTTCACATTTTGACTACTATCCAATATGCCACATACATGATAATTCACATGGGTACGTAGAACAAGACTAGGAACAATGTGTTGTTTGAATTATGGCTCTATCATATATAGATTGTGAATTAGAGCCCAAAGCAAAAAGAGTTCTTCAACATACATGAAGGTGAAAAAGAAAAACCAACCTGAAGGTTACACTTGATTTGTACCTTGTCCCTATAAGCCACAAACATCAGAGTTGCCACTATAAAGTGTACATGTCTTAGCTACATACTGCAATTTAAATTAAGTCAGTACCTCATACGCTTCCAAAATTATAGTGCACTACATACTCTGTAGTATATCCTACCCATTTCAATTGGGTGACCAGATGGCCGCAAATTGAAAATTGCCTCGTATGGATTCAATTTGCATTGTATGTACCTTGTGTGTGAGCCACATGCATTTAAAATGGCACACTGTAGTAGGCTATGATATAGAATGTGTTGCAGTTGGAAATCAAGCTCTATCTTGTGTGGATCATGACTGATGACACAATATACGAGACACATTTTGCAAAAACTGGAGGCAAATTTTTAAAAACATGCATTTAATCACTGAAAGATTCTCACCACTTCTAAGCATTCCACAGGCATTATAATGGACACAGGACAGTGGCATGATGGTAGCTGTATGCTACACTTTGAATTATGGATCCAGATTGTATGGTTTGACAATTATGGTACAAAATGTAAGGCATACTTTTTCGAACATGTGACGTAATTGAAAAACATCATATATTCAACTTCACATTTTGACTACTTTCCAATATGCCAAATACATGATGATTCACATGGGTAAGTAGAACAATACTGCAAACAGTGTGTTGTTTAAATTATGTCTCTATCATATACAGATTGTGAATTATAGCCAAAAGCATAAAGTGTTCTTCAACCTACATGAATGTGAAATGGAAAAACCTACCTGAAGGTTACACTTGATTTGTACCTTGTCCCTATGAGCCACAAACATCAGAGTTGCCTCTATAAAGTGTACATGCCTTAGCTACATAGTGCAATTTAAATTAAGTCAGTAACCCATACACTTCAAGAATTATAGTGCACTACATACTCTGTAGTATATCCCATCTATTTCAATTGGTTGACCAGATGGCCGCAAATGTAAAATCGCCTCGTATGGATTCAAATTACATTGTATGAACCTTGTGAGTGAGCCACATGCATGTAATTTGGCATCCTGCAGTGGGATATTCTATAGAATGTGTTGCATTTGCAAATGAAGCTCTATGTAGTATGGATCATGAAGTATGACACAATATACGTGAAATATTTGAAATAAATTGAGATTTTTTGTATTTAAAACATGCATTTTATCACTGAAAGATTCTCACCACTTCTAAGCATGGCACAAGCATGAAAATGGACACAGAACAGTGGTGTGATGTTAGCTTTATGCTGCACTTTGAATTGAGGATCCAGATTGTATGGTTTCAGAATTATGGGCCAAAATGTAAGGCATACTTTTTCGAACTTGTGACATAATTGAAAAACATCATACATTCAACTTCACATTTTGACTACTATCCAATATACCACATACATATAATTCACATGGGTACGTAGCACAAGACTAGGAACAATGTGTTGTTTAAATTATGGCTCTATCATATATAGATTGTGAATTATAGCCAAAAGCAAAAAGAGTTCTTCAACATACATGCAGGTGAAAAAGAAAAACCAACCTGAAGGTTACACTTGATTTGTACCTTGTCCCTATAAGCCACAAACATCAGAGTTGCCACTATAAAGTGTACATGTCTTAGCTACATACTGCAATTTATATTAAGTCAGTACCTCATACGCTTCTAAAATTATAGTGCACTACATACTCTGTAGTATATCCTACCCATTTCAATTGGGTGACCAGATGGCCGCAAATTGAAAATTGCCTCGTATGGATTCAATTTGCATTGTAAGTACCTTGTGTGTGAGCCACATGAATTCAAAATGGCACACTGTAGTAGGCTCGATATAGAATGTGTTGCAGTTGGAAATCAAGCTCTATCTAGTGTGGATCAAGACTGATGACACAATATACGAGACACATTTTGCAAAAACTGGAGGCAAATTTTTAAAAACATGCATTTAATTACTGAAAGATTCTCAACACTTCTAAGCATTCCACAGGCATTATAATGGACACAGGACAGTGGCATGATGGTAGCTGTATGCTACACTTTGAATTATGGATCCAGATTGTATGGTTTGACAATTATGGTACAAAATGTAAGGCATACTTTTTCGAACATGTGACGTAATTGAAAAACATCATATATTCAACTTCACATTTTGGCTACTTTCCAATATGCCACATACATGATGATTCACATGGGTAAGTAGAACAATACTGCAAACAGTGTGTTGTTTAAATTATGTCTCTATCATATACAGATTGTGAATTATAGCCAAAAGCATAAAGTGTTCTTCAACCTACATGAATGTGAAATGGAAAAACCTACCTGAAGGTTACACTTGATTTGTACCTTGTCCCTATGAGCCACAAACATCAGAGTTGCCTCTATAAAGTGTACATGCCTTAGCTACATAGTGCAATTTAAATTAAGTCAGTAACCCATACACTTCAAGAATTATAGTGCACTACATACTCTGTAGTATATCCCATCCATTTCAATTGGGTGACCAGATGGCCGCAAATGTAAAATCGCTTCGTATTGATTCAAATTACATTGTATGAACCTTGTGAGTGAGCCACATGCATGTAATGTGGCATCCTGCAGTGGGATGTTCTATAGATTTGGTTGCATTTGCAAATGAAGCTCTATGTAGTATGGATCATGAAGTATGACACAATATACGTGAAATATTTGAAATAAATTGAGATTTTTTGTATTTAAAACATGCATTTAATCACTGAAAGATTATCACCACTTCTAAGCATGGCACAAGCATGTAAATGGACATAGAACAGTGGCATGATGTTAGCTTTATGCTGCACTTTGAATTGAGGATCCAGATTGTATGGTTTCAGAATTATGGTCCAAAATGTAAGGCATACTTTTTCGAACTTGTGACATAATTGAAAAACATCATACATTCAACTTCACATTTTGACTACTATCCAATATGCCACATACATGATAATTCACATGGGTACGTAGAACAAGACTAGGAACAATGTGTTGTTTGAATTATGGCTCTATCATATATAGATTGTGAATTAGAGCCCAAAGCAAAAAGAGTTCTTCAACATACATGAAGGTGAAAAAGAAAAACCAACCTGAAGGTTACACTTGATTTGTACCTTGTCCCTATAAGCCACAAACATCAGAGTTGCCACTATAAAGTGTACATGTCTTAGCTACATACTGCAATTTAAATTAAGTCAGTACCTCATACGCTTCCAAAATTATAGTGCACTACATACTCTGTAGTATATCCTACCCATTTCAATTGGGTGACCAGATGGCCGCAAATTGAAAATTGCCTCGTATGGATTCAATTTGCATTGTATGTGCCTTGTGTGTGAGCCACATGCATTTAAAATGGCACACTGTAGTAGGCTATGATATAGAATGTGTTGCAGTTGGAAATCAAGCTCTATCTTGTGTGGATCATGACTGATGACACAATATACGAGACACATTTTGCAAAAACTGGAGGCAAATTTTTAAAAACATGCATTTAATCACTGAAAGATTCTCACCACTTCTAAGCATTCCACAGGAATTATAATGGACACAGGACAGTGGCATGATGGTAGCTGTATGCTACACTTTGAATTATGGATCCAGATTGTATGGTTTGACAATTATGGTACAAAATGTAAGGCATACTTTTTCGAACATGTGACGTAATTGAAAAACATCATATATTCAACTTCACATTTTGACTACTTTCCAATATGCCAAATACATGATGATTCACATGGGTAAGTAGAACAATACTGCAAACAGTGTGTTGTTTAAATTATGTCTCTATCATATACAGATTGTGAATTATAGCCAAAAGCATAAAGTGTTCTTCAACCTACATGAATGTGAAATGGAAAAACCTACCTGAAGGTTACACTTGATTTGTACCTTGTCCCTATGAGCCACAAACATCAGAGTTGCCTCTATAAAGTGTACATGCCTTAGCTACATAGTGCAATTTAAATTAAGTCAGTAACCCATACACTTCAAGAATTATAGTGCACTACATACTCTGTAGTATATCCCATCTATTTCAATTGGGTGACCAGATGGCCGCAAATGTAAAATCGCCTCGTATGGATTCAAATTACATTGTATGAACCTTGTGAGTGAGCCACATGCATGTAATTTGGCATCCTGCAGTGGGATATTCTATAGAATGTGTTGCATTTGCAAATGAAGCTCTATGTAGTATGGATCATGAAGTATGACACAATATACGTGAAATATTTGAAATAAATTGAGATTTTTTGTATTTAAAACATGCATTTTATCACTGAAAGATTCTCACCACTTCTAAGCATGGCACAAGCATGAAAATGGACACAGAACAGTGGCATGATGTTAGCTTTATGCTGCACTTTGAATTGAGGATCCAGATTGTACGGTTTCAGAATTATGGGCCAAAATGTAAGGCATACTTTTTCGAACTTGTGACATAATTGAAAAACATCATACGTTCAACTTCACATTTTGACTACTATCCAATATGCCACATACATATAATTCACATGGGTACGTAGCACAAGACTAGGAACAATGTGTTGTTTAAATTATGGCTCTATCATATATAGATTGTGAATTATAGCCAAAAGCAAAACGAGTTCTTCAACATACATGCAGGTGAAAAAGAAAAACCAACCTGAAGGTTACACTTGATTTGTAGCTTGTCCCTATAAGCCACAAACATCAGAGTTGCCACTATAAAGTGTACATGTCTTAGCTACATACTGCAATTCATACTAAGTCAGTACCTCATACGCTTCTAAAATTATAGTGCACTACATACTCTGTAGTATATCCTACCCATTTCAATTGGGTGACCAGATGGCCGCAAATTGAAAATTGCCTCGTATGGATTCAATTTGCATTGTAAGTACCTTGTGTGTGAGCCACATGCATTCAAAATGGCACACTGTAGTAGGCTCGATATAGAATGTGTTGCAGTTGGAAATCAAGCTCTATCTAGTGTGGATCAAGACTGATGACACAATATACGAGACACATTTTGCAAAAACTGGAGGCAAATTTTTAAAAAACATGCATTTAATTACTGAAAGATTCTCAACACTTCTAAGCATTCCACAGGCATTATAATGGACACAGGACAGTGGCATGATGGTAGCTGTATGCTACACTTTGAATTATGGATCCAGATTGTATGGTTTGACAATTATGGTACAAAATGTAAGGCATACTTTTTCGAACATGTGACGTAATTGAAAAACATCATATATTCAACTTCACATTTTGGCTACTTTCCAATATGCCACATACATGATGATTCACATGGGTAAGTAGAACAATACTGCAAACAGTGTGTTGTTTAAATTATGTCTCTATCATATACAGATTGTGAATTATAGCCAAAAGCATAAAGTGTTCTTCAACCTACATGAATGTGAAATGGAAAAACCTACCTGAAGGTTACACTTGATTTGTACCTTGTCCCTATGAGCCACACACATCAGAGTTGCCTCTATAAAGTGTACATGCCTTAGCTACATAGTGCAATTTAAATTAAGTCAGTAACCCATACACTTCAAGAATTATAGTGCACTACATACTCTGTAGTATATCCCATCCATTTCAATTGGGTGACCAGATGGCCGCAAATGTAAAATCGCCTCGTATGGATTCAAATTACATTGTATGAACCTTGTGAGTGAGCCACATGCATGTAATTTGGCATCCTGCAGTGGGATGTTCTATAGAATGTATTGCATATGCAAATGAAGCTCTATGTAGTATGGATCATGAAGTATGACACAATATACGTGAAATATTTGAAATAAATTGAGATTTTTTGTATTTAAAACAGGCATTTAATCACTGAAAGATTCTCACCACTTCTAAGCATGGCACAAGCATGAAAATGGACACAGTACAGTGGCATGATGTTAGCTTTATGCTGCACTTTGAATTGAGGATCCAGATTGTATGGTTTCAGAATTAGGGGCCAAAATGTAAGGCATACTTTTTCGAACTTGTGACATAATTGAAAAACATCATACATTCAACTTCACATTTTGACTACTATCCAATATGCCACATACATGATAATTCACATGGGTACGTAGAACAAGACTAGGAACAATGTGTTGTTTGAATTATGGCTCTATCATATATAGATTGTGAATTAGAGCCCAAAGCAAAAAGAGTTCTTCAACATACATGAAGGTGAAAAAGAAAAACCAACCTGAAGGTTACACTTGATTTGTACCTTGTCCCTATAAGCCACAAACATCAGAGTTGCCACTATAAAGTGTACATGTCTTAGCTACATACTGCAATTTAAATTAAGTCAGTACCTCATACGCTTCCAAAATTATAGTGCACTACATACTCTGTAGTATATCCTACCCATTTCAATTGGGTGACCAGATGGCCGCAAATTGAAAATTGCCTCGTATGGATTCAATTTGCATTGTATGTACCTTGTGTGTGAGCCACATGCATTTAAAATGGCACACTGTAGTAGGCTATGATATAGAATGTGTTGCAGTTGGAAATCAAGCTCTATCTTGTGTGGATCATGACTGATGACACAATATACGAGACACATTTTGCAAAAACTGGAGGCAAATTTTTAAAAACATGCATTTAATCACTGAAAGATTCTCACCACTTCTAAGCATTCCACAGGCATTATAATGGACACAGGACAGTGGCATGATGGTAGCTGTATGCTACACTTTGAATTATGGATCCAGATTGTATGGTTTGACAATTATGGTACAAAATGTAAGGCATACTTTTTCGAACATGTGACGTAATTGAAAAACATCATATATTCAACTTCACATTTTGACTACTTTCCAATATGCCAAATACATGATGATTCACATGGGTAAGTAGAACAATACTGCAAACAGTGTGTTGTTTAAATTATGTCTCTATCATATACAGATTGTGAATTATAGCCAAAAGCATAAAGTGTTCTTCAACCTACATGAATGTGAAATGGAAAAACCTACCTGAAGGTTACACTTGATTTGTACCTTGTCCCTATGAGCCACAAACATCAGAGTTGCCTCTATAAAGTGTACATGCCTTAGCTACATAGTGCAATTTAAATTAAGTCAGTAACCCATACACTTCAAGAATTATAGTGCACTACATACTCTGTAGTATATCCCATCTATTTCAATTGGGTGACCAGATGGCCGCAAATGTAAAATCGCCTCATATGGATTCAAATTACATTGTATGAACCTTGTGAGTGAGCCACATGCATGTAATTTGGCATCCTGCAGTGGGATATTCTATAGAATGTGTTGCATTTGCAAATGAAGCTCTATGTAGTATGGATCATGAAGTATGACACAATATACGTGAAATATTTGAAATAAATTGAGATTTTTTGTATTTAAAACATGCATTTTATCACTGAAAGATTCTCACCACTTCTAAGCATGGCACAAGCATGAAAATGGACACAGAACAGTGGCGTGATGTTAGCTTTATGCTGCACTTTGAATTGAGGATCCAGATTGTATGGTTTCAGAATTATGGGCCAAAATGTAAGGCATACTTTTTCGAACTTGTGACATAATTGAAAAACATCATACGTTCAACTTCACATTTTGACTACTATCCAATATGCCACATACATATAATTCACATGGGTACGTAGCACAAGACTAGGAACAATGTGTTGTTTAAATTATGGCTCTATCATATATAGATTGTGAATTATAGCCAAAAGCAAAAAGAGTTCTTCAACATACATGCAGGTGAAAAAGAAAAACCAACCTGAAGGTTACACTTGATTTGTACCTTGTCCCTATAAGCCACAAACATCAGAGTTGCCACTATAAAGTGTACATGTCTTAGCTACATACTGCAATTTATATTAAGTCAGTACCTCATACGCTTCTAAAATTATAGTGCACTACATACTCTGTAGTATATCCTACCCATTTCAATTGGGTGACCAGATGGCCGCAAATTGAAAATTGCCTCGTATGGATTCAATTTGCATTGTAAGTACCTTGTGTGTGAGCCACATGAATTCAAAATGGCACACTGTAGTAGGCTCGATATAGAATGTGTTGCAGTTGGAAATCAAGCTCTATCTAGTGTGGATCAAGACTGATGACACAATATACGAGACACATTTTGCAAAAACTGGAGGCAAATTTTTAAAAACATGCATTTAATTACTGAAAGATTCTCAACACTTCTAAGCATTCCACAGGCATTATAATGGACACAGGACAGTGGCATGATGGTAGCTGTATGCTACACTTTGAATTATGGATCCAGATTGTATGGTTTGACAATTATGGTACAAAATGTAAGGCATACTTTTTCGAACATGTGACGTAATTGAAAAACATCATATATTCAACTTCACATTTTGGCTACTTTCCAATATGCCACATACATGATGATTCACATGGGTAAGTAGAACAATACTGCAAACAGTGTGTTGTTTAAATTATGTCTCTATCATATACAGATTGTGAATTATAGCCAAAAGCATAAAGTGTTCTTCAACCTACATGAATGTGAAATGGAAAAACCTACCTGAAGGTTACACTTGATTTGTACCTTGTCCCTATGAGCCACAAACATCAGAGTTGCCTCTATAAAGTGTACATGCCTTAGCTACATAGTGCAATTTAAATTAAGTCAGTAACCCATACACTTCAAGAATTATAGTGCACTACATACTCTGTAGTATATCCCATCTATTTCAATTGGGTGACCAGATGGCCGCAAATGTAAAATCGCCTCGTATGGATTCAAATTACATTGTATGAACCTTGTGAGTGAGCCACATGCATGTAATTTGGCATCCTGCAGTGGGATATTCTATAGAATGTGTTGCATTTGCAAATGAAGCTCTATGTAGTATGGATCATGAAGTATGACACAATATACGTGAAATATTTGAAATAAATTGAGATTTTTTGTATTTAAAACATGCATTTTATCACTGAAAGATTCTCACCACTTCTAAGCATGGCACAAGCATGAAAATGGACACAGAACAGTGGCATGATGTTAGCTTTATGCCGCACTTTGAATTGAGGATCCAGATTGTACGGTTTCAGAATTATGGGCCAAAATGTAAGGCATACTTTTTCGAACTTGTGACATAATTGAAAAACATCATACGTTCAACTTCACATTTTGACTACTATCCAATATGCCACATACATATAATTCACATGGGTACGTAGCACAAGACTAGGAACAATGTGTTGTTTAAATTATGGCTCTATCATATATAGATTGTGAATTATAGCCAAAAGCAAAAAGAGTTCTTCAACATACATGCAGGTGAAAAAGAAAAACCAACCTGAAGGTTACACTTGATTTGTAGCTTGTCCCTATAAGCCACAAACATCAGAGTTGCCACTATAAAGTGTACATGTCTTAGCTACATACTGCAATTCATACTAAGTCAGTACCTCATACGCTTCTAAAATTATAGTGCACTACATACTCTGTAGTATATCCTACCCATTTCAATTGGGTGACCAGATGGCCGCAAATTGAAAATTGCCTCGTATGGATTCAATTTGCATTGTAAGTACCTTGTGTGTGAGCCACATGCATTCAAAATGGCACACTGTAGTAGGCTCGATATAGAATGTGTTGCAGTTGGAAATCAAGCTCTATCTAGTGTGGATCAAGACTGATGACACAATATACGAGACACATTTTGCAAAAACTGGAGGCAAATTTTTAAAAAACATGCATTTAATTACTGAAAGATTCTCAACACTTCTAAGCATTCCACAGGCATTATAATGGACACAGGACAGTGGCATGATGGTAGCTGTATGCTACACTTTGAATTATGGATCCAGATTGTATGGTTTGACAATTATGGTACAAAATGTAAGGCATACTTTTTCGAAGATGTGACGTAATTGAAAAACATCATATATTCAACTTCACATTTTGGCTACTTTCCAATATGCCACATACATGATGATTCACATGGGTAAGTAGAACAATACTGCAAACAGTGTGTTGTTTAAATTATGTCTCTATCATATACAGATTGTGAATTATAGCCAAAAGCATAAAGTGTTCTTCAACCTACATGAATGTGAAATGGAAAAACCTACCTGAAGGTTACACTTGATTTGTACCTTGTCCCTATGAGCCACAAACATCAGAGTTGCCTCTATAAAGTGTACATGCCTTAGCTACATAGTGCAATTTAAATTAAGTCAGTAACCCATACACTTCAAGAATTATAGTGCACTACATACTCTGTAGTATATCCCATCCATTTCAATTGGGTGACCAGATGGCCGCAAATGTAAAATCGCCTCGTATGGATTCAAATTACATTGTATGAACCTTGTGAGTGAGCCACATGCATGTAATTTGGCATCCTGCAGTGGGATGTTCTATAGAATGTATTGCATATGCAAATGAAGCTCTATGTAGTATGGATCATGAAGTATGACACAATATACGTGAAATATTTGAAATAAATTGAGATTTTTTGTATTTAAAACAGGCATTTAATCACTGAAAGATTATCACCACTTCTAAGCATGGCACAAGCATGTAAATGGACATAGAACAGTGGCATGATGTTAGCTTTATGCTGCACTTTGAATTGAGGATCCAGATTGTATGGTTTCAGAATTATGGGCCAAAATGTAAGGCATACTTTTTCGAACTTGTGACATAATTGAAAAACATCATACATTCAACTTCACATTTTGACTACTATCCAATATGCCACATACATGATAATTCACATGGGTACGTAGAACAAGACTAGGAACAATGTGTTGTTTGAATTATGGCTCTATCATATATAGATTGTGAATTAGAGCCCAAAGCAAAAAGAGTTCTTCAACAGACATGAAGGTGAAAAAGAAAAACCAACCTGAAGGTTACACTTGATTTGTACCTTGTCCCTATAAGCCACAAACATCAGAGTTGCCACTATAAAGTGTACATGTCTTAGCTACATACTGCAATTTAAATTAAGTCAGTACCTCATACGCTTCCAAAATTATAGTGCACTACATACTCTGTAGTATATCCTACCCATTTCAATTGGGTGACCAGATGGCCGCAAATTGAAAATTGCCTCGTATGGATTCAATTTGCATTGTATGTACCTTGTGTGTGAGCCACATGCATTTAAAATGGCACACTGTAGTAGGCTATGATATAGAATGTGTTGCAGTTGGAAATCAAGCTCTATCTAGTGTGGATCATGACTGATGACACAATATACGAGACACATTTTGCAAAAACTGGAGGCAAATTTTTAAAAACATGCATTTAATCACTGAAAGATTCTCACCACTTCTAAGCATTCCACAGGCATTATAATGGACACAGGACAGTGGCATGATGGTAGCTGTATGCTACACTTTGAATTATGGATCCAGATTGTATGGTTTGACAATTATGGTACAAAATGTTAGGCATACTTTTTCGAACATGTGACGTAATTGAAAAACATCATATATTCAACTTCACATTTTGACTACTTTCCAATATGCCACATACATGATGATTCACATGGGTAAGTAGAACAATACTGCAAACAGTGTGTTGTTTAAATTATGTCTCTATCATATACAGATTGTGAATTATAGCCAAAAGCATAAAGTGTTCTTCAACCTACATGAATGTGAAATGGAAAAACCTACCTGAAGGGTACACTTGATTTGTACCTTGTCCCTATGAGCCACAAACATCAGAGTTGCCTCTATAAAGTGTACATGCCTCAGCTACATAGTGCAATTTAAATTAAGTCAGTAACCCATACACTTCAAGAATTATAGTGCACTACATACTCTGTAGTATATCCCATCCATTTCAATTGGGTGACCAGATGGCTGCAAATGTAAAATCGCCTCGTATGGATTCAAATTACATTGTATGAACCTTGTGAGTGAGCCACATGCATGTAATTTGGCATCCTGCAGTGGGATGTTCTATAGAATGTGTTGCATTTGCAAATGAAGCTCTATGTAGTATGGATCATGAAGTATGACACAATATACGTGAAATATTTGAAATAAATTGAGATTTTTTGTATTTAAAACATGCATTTAATCACTGAAAGATTATCACCACTTCTAAGCATGGCACAAGCATGTAAATGGACATAGAACAGTGGCATGATGTTAGCTTTATGCTGCACTTTGAATTGAGGATCCAGATTGTATGGTTTCAGAATTATGGGCCAAAATGTAAGGCATACTTTTTCGAACTTGTGACATAATTGAAAAACATCATACATTCAACTTCACATTTTGACTACTATCCAATATGCCACATACATGATAAATCACATGGGTACGTAGAACAAGACTAGGAACAATGTGTTGTTTAAATTATGGCTCTATCATATATAGATTGTGAATTAGAGCCCAAAGCAAAAAGAGTTCTTCAACATACATGAAGGTGAAAAAGAAAAACCAACCTGAAGGTTACACTTGATTTGTACCTTGTCCCTATAAGCCACAAACATCAGAGTTGCCACTATAAAGTGTACATGTCTTAGCTATATACTGCAATTTAAATTAAGTCAGTACCTCATACGCTTCCAAAATTATAGTGCACTACATACTCTGTAGTATATCATACCCATTTCAATTGCCTCTATAAAGTGTACATGCCTTAGCTACATAGTGCAATTTAAATTAAGTCAGTAACCCATACACTTCAAGAATTATAGTGCACTACATACTCTGTAGTATATCCCATCCATTTCAATTGGGTGACCAGATGGCTGCAAATGTAAAATCGCCTCGTATGGATTCAAATTACATTGTATGAACCTTGTGAGTGAGCCACATGCATGTAATTTGGCATCCTGCAGTGGGATGTTCTATAGAATGTGTTGCATTTGCAAATGAAGCTCTATGTAGTATGGATCATGAAGTATGACACAATATACGTGAAATATTTGAAATAAATTGAGATTTTTTGTATTTAAAACATGCATTTAATCACTGAAAGATTATCACCACTTCTAAGCATGGCACAAGCATGTAAATGGACATAGAACAGTGGCATGATGTTAGCTTTATGCTGCACTTTGAACTGAGGATCCAGATTGTGTGGTTTCAGAATTATGGGCCAAAATGTAAGGCATACTTTTTCGAACTTGTGACATAATTGAAAAACATCATACATTCAACTTCACATTTTGACTACTATCCAATATGCCACATACATGATAAATCACATGGGTACGTAGAACAAGACTAGGAACAATGTGTTGTTTAAATTATGGCTCTATCATATATAGATTGTGAATTAGAGCCCAAAGCAAAAAGAGTTCTTCAACATACATGAAGGTGAAAAAGAAAAACCAACCTGAAGGTTACACTTGATTTGTACCTTGTCCCTATAAGCCACAAACATCAGAGTTGCCACTATAAAGTGTACATGTCTTAGCTATATACTGCAATTTAAATTAAGTCAGTACCTCATACGCTTCCAAAATTATAGTGCACTACATAATCTGTAGTATATCCTACCCATTTCAATTGGGTGACCAGATGGCCGCAAATTGAAAATTGCCTCGTATGGATTCAATTTGCATTGTATGTACCTTGTGTGTGAGCCACATGCATTTAAAATGGCACACTGTAGTAGGCTATGATATATAATGTGTTGCAGTTGGAAATCAAGCTCTATCTAGTGTGGATCATGACTGATGACACAATATACGAGACACATTTTTCAAAAACTGGAGGCAAATTTTTAAAAACATGCATTTAATCACTGAAAGGTTTTTACCACTTCTAAGTATTCCACAGGCTTTATAATGGACACAGGACAGTGGCATGATGGTAGCCTTATGCTGCACTTTGAATTATGGATCCAGATTGTATGGTTTCAGAATTATGGGCCAAAATGTAAGGCATACTTTTTCAAACTTGTGACATAATTGAAAAACATCATACATTCAACTTCCCATGTTGACTACTATCCAATATGCCACATACATGATGATTCACATGGGTAAGTAGCACAAGACTAGGAACAATGTGTTGTTTAAATTATGGCTCTATCATATATAGATTGTGAATTAAAGCCAAAAGCAAAAAGAGTTCTTCAACATACATGCAAGTGAAAAAGAAAAACCAACCTGAAGGTTACACTTGATTTGTACCTTGTCCCTATAAGCCACAAACATCAGAGTTGCCACTATAAAGTGTACCTGTCTTAGCTACATACTGTAATTTAAATTAAGTCAGTACCTCATACGCTTCCAAAATTATAGTGCACTACATACTCTGTAGTATATCCTACCCATTTCAATTGGGTGACCAGATGGCCGCAAATTGAAAATTGCCTCGTATGGATTCAATTTGCATTGTATGTACCTTGTGTGTGAGCCACATGCATTTAAAATGGCACACTGTAGTAGGCTATGATATAGAATGTGTTGCAGTTGGAAATCAAGCTCTATCTAGTGTGGATCATGACTGATGACACAATATACGAGACACATTTTGCAAAAACTGGAGGCAAATTTTTAAAAACATGCATTTAATCACTGAAAGATTCTCACCACTTCTAAGCATTCCACAGGCATTATAATGGACACAGGACAGTGGCATGATGGTAGCTGTATGCTACACTTTGAATTATGGATCCAGATTGTATGGTTTGACAATTATGGTACAAAATGTAAGGCATACTTTTTCGAACATGTGACGTAATTGAAAAACATCATATATTCAACTTCACACTTTGACTACTTTCCAATATGCCACATACATGATGATTCACATGGGTAAGTAGAACAATACTGCAAACAGTGTGTTGTTTAAATTATGTCTCTATCATATACAGATTGTGAATTATAGCCAAAAGCATAAAGTGTTCTTCAACCTACATGAATGTGAAATGGAAAAACCTACCTGAAGGTTACACTTGGGTGCCAATTCCGATCCGGTAAAAACCCGGTACGAACCGTCGGACGGATCCTTTTCTCCGTCCGACTACTACCCGGTGCGAAATCCATCCGAAAATGCAAGTACGATTCCTACGGAAACACCATTTCCGTACGAATCGAACAAAACACCGACCGAACAGAATCGAAACACAATTCCGATCCTGAAAAGCGCCGACCTGACGTCGGTACGCATCCAGCCTACGTTTCATGAACCAGGAAGTACGATTCGAACCGACGTCATCCTGCACGGAAAATATTTACCGGCTGCCAAAAACTGCCAGGAAATCAGGACGACACACGCAAGGAGCAGCTGGACGCGACGAACAGACATGGACCCGAACCTACGTGCCATCCCTGCCCTCCCAGCAGTCCATCTGGCGTACAGGAACCGACGCAGACGCCGCAGAAGGTCAGCACAACAACCAGGGGCAAAGGGGGGGGCAGGGGCAGGACACACAACATCAACACATGGTACCAAATCACACATGGCCTGGACATACCTGACCATCAGGGCCTGGTCACTTCCAGGGGGTGGGGGCGAGGCCAGCAACGCAAGCGTCCGCCACAACGGAAGTGGATGGTCACACGAACCGGTATGTACCCTACCCAGGCCGCAAGAGCGTGGGTACGGAACGTACCACGCGTCCCCCTACGTCACTCCATCAATGGCGGTACGGCCCGTACCCACGTCAGAAAGGCCTTGGTACGGCTCGTACCAGCATTGCTGGGGTCATGTAGGGGTACGCGTGGTACGACCCGTAGCCACGCCCCCAAGGCCTGTGTACGGTGCGGACCCCACGGCACCGCAACAATGGGGGGACGCACCGTACCCACCCACCAAAGGCATGGGTACGGGCCGTACCCAGGCACGCAGAGCGTGGGTAGGGGTATGTACGGACCGTACCCCCACCCGTGTATGTACGCACCGAACCACCACCCGTGTATGTACGCCCCAAACCCCCACCCCAGCAGTGTATGTATGCCCTGACCCCCCACCCGTGTATGTACGCACCGAACCCCCACCCCAGCAGTGTATGTATGCCCCGAACCCCCACCCGTGTATGTACGCACCGAACCCCCACCCCAGCAGTGTATGTACGCCCCGAACCCCCACCCGTGTATGTACGCACCGAACCACCACCCGTGTATGTACGCCCCGAACCCCCACCCCAGCAGTGTATGTACGCCCCGAACACCCACCCGTGTATGTACGCACCGAACCCCCACCCCAGCAGTGTATGTACGCCCCGAACCCCCACCTGTGTATGTACGCACCGAACCACCACCCGTGTATGTACGCCCCGAACCCCCACCCCAGCAGTGTATGTACGCCCCGACCCCCCACCCGTGTATGTACGCACCGAACCCCCACCCCAGCAGTGTATGTACGCACCGAACCCCCACCCGTGTATGTACGCACTGAACCCCCACCCCAGCAGTGTATGTACGCCCCGAACCCCCACCCGTGTATGTACGCACCGAACCCCCACCCCAGCAGTGTATGTACGCCCCGAACCCCCACCCGTGTATGTACACACCGAACCCCCACCCCAGCAGTGTATGTACGCCCCGAACCCCCACCCGTGTATGTACGCACCGAACCACCACCCGTGTATGTACGCCCCGAACCCCCACCCCAGCAGTGTATGTACGCCCCGAACCCCCACCCGTGTATGTACGCACCGAACCACCACCCGTGTATGTACGCCCCGAACCCCCACCCCAGCAGTGTATGTACGCCCCGAACCCCCACCCGTGTATGTACGCACCGAACCCCCACCCCAGCAGTGTATGTACGCCCCGAACCCCCACCCGTGTATGTACGCACCGAACCACCACCCGTGTATGTACGCCCCGAACCCCCACCCCAGCAGTGTATGTATGCCCCGAACACCCACCCGTGTATGTACGCACCGAACCCCCACCCCAGCAGTGTATGTACGCACCGAACCCTCACCCGTGTATGTACGCACCAAACCACCACCCGTGTATGTACGCCCTGAACCCCCACCCCAGCAGTGTATGTACGCCCCGAACCCCCACCCGTGTATGTACGCACCTAACCTGCAATAAGAATGGTGTGTGCCTAACACCCCCAGCAGTGCCCAGACATAGGAGGGGTGGGTGCAGAGTCCTCCCAGCAGTGCCCAGACACAGGAGGGGTGTGTGTAGAGTCCTCCCAGCAGTGGCCAGACGCAGGAGGGGTGGGTGCAGAGTCCTCCCAGCAGTGCCCAGAGACAGGACGGGTGGGTGCCTAACACTCCCAGCAGTGCCCAGACACAGGAGGGGTGGGTGCAGAGTCCTCCCAGCAGTGCCCAGACACAGGAGGGGTGTGTGTAGAGTCCTCCCAGCAGTGGCCAGACGCAGGAGGGGTGGGTGCAGAGTCCTCCCAGCAGTGCCCAGAGACAGGAGGGGTGGGTGCCTAACACTCCCAGCAGTGCCCAGACACAGGAGGGGTGGGTGCAGAGTCCTCCCAGCAGTGCCCAGACACAGGAGGGGTGTGTGTAGAGTCCTCCCAGCAGTGGCCAGACGCAGGAGGGGTGGGTGCAGAGTCCTCCCAGCAGTGGCCAGACGCAGGAGGGGTGGGTGCAGAGTCCTCCCAGCAGTGCCCAGACACAGGAGGGGTGTGTGTAGAGTCCTCCCAGCAGTGGCCAGACGCAGGAGGGGTGGGTGCAGAGTCCTCCCAGCAGTGGCCAGACGCAGGAGGGGTGGGTGCAGAGTCCTCCCAGCAGTGCCCAGACACAGGAGGGGTGTGTGCAGAGTCCTCCCGGCAGTGGCCAGACGCAGGAGGGGTGGGTGCAGAGTCCTCCAAGCAGTGCCCAGAGACAGGAGGGGTGGGTGCAGAGTCCTCCCAGCAGTGCCCAGAGACAGGAGGGGTGGGTGCCTAACACTCCCCGCAGTGCCCAGAGACAGGAGGGGTGGGTGCCTAACACTCCCAGCAGTGCCCTGAGACAGGAGGGGTGGGTGCAGAGTCCTCCCAGCAATGCCCAGACATAGGACAATATACCCCATCAACAAGTTCAGTGACCAACAAGGGTGATACCCCAGATGCAGGTGGAGCCATCGCTGAGCCAGCATGGCTATATTGAAAGGCAACCCTCACACATCCAGGAAATGTAGACACAGCACAGCACAGCATTTGGGAGACACCCTGCAGGGAAAATGGCCTGCTCCACAGAGGATGGAACACACCTTGGGACAATGTCACCATACAGTGAGAGCAAACATGACCAAATACCATTGGCAGAGACCTTTGTGATGGCACGCAGATGGCAGGGTACACCCCATGAGCAGCACACTCCAACATTTCACAGACCCCTAACACATTATCACCACCCCAACTCAGGGAGCACCAGCACCAACAGCAAGTCCAGGAAAGCATCAGTGTGCAAAACCAAAAGAAAATGCTTTATTCAGCAGGAAAATATCTCTGAGAAAATGTCCACTATGTACAAGGGCCATGGGCCAGGCCAGCAGCAAAGTCCGGGGGGGGGTACACATCGGGACGTGTGTCCCCTAGCTTGCCTGCACAGTTCACATGTCCATTTCATCCACAGAAGAGGGGGCATCAGGGGGGAGGGTGGAAACAGGCACCGCAGGGACAGGAGGGGCAAGGGTAGGTGTTGTGGGTGCAGGGAGGGATGATTCTTCCACAGGGGGTGTGCCAGCGCCAAAGGTGGAGGACAGAATGGCGCTGCACACGTCGGCAAGTTCCCCCAGTGACTCCCCCGCACCCAATCGAACCACAGGCCCCAAGGAGGGGGGGGGGCAGAGGGATGGGTCGCAGCGCCACTAGGGGAGGGTGTGGACAGGGTGGGGGACTCAACTCTCCTGGCCGGGTCCCGCCTCCACCGCTTGCGGGGTGGTGTCATCCTGGGGCTGGGGGGCACACTTGCAGTGGATGATGCTGTCACCGACTGTTGGCCAGGAGAGCTAAGGGGAGTGGATTTGGAGGGAGTGGGTTGTGTGGACTGCGGACTCCCACTGTGGCTGCGTGTTATACGTTTCCCCCCCGACCCAGTGGGTGTGCCTTCCTCACCCTGTGTGTGCGTGACAGGAGGTGTGCGCTTCGACTTCCCTGGTGGTGTGGTGCCTGTGTCTGTTGGGGTGCGTGCACGCTGACGTCTGGATGTGCGTGGGACAGGCACGGGAGTGGGAATTGTGGATGGTGCAGGGGTAGGGGGGGGTAGGCAGCGCTGCAGGAGATCCAGTGCTGCAGTCAGTGTGGAGTCTATGGACCTCAGCAACTGCCGTTGGTCAGACTGCGCAGCCGACATGCCCTCCATGTATGCCTCCATCTGGGTCAGCACCTGGGTGTGGGCATGGAGGACATTTAGCATCGCAGTCTGACCAACCTGCAACTGCCTCAGGATGTCCACAGACTCCGCACTCACCGCAGCAGTGGTGACAGGGGCAGGGGGTGCGGTGCCTGGCAAGAAGGAGACATGTGGGGACCGAGCATGGAGGGAAGGGCCACGAGCACGTGGGAGGCCGGTGATGGAAACTGAGGTGGCGGGGGGATGTGGAGGGCTGCCTTCAGCTGGGTGGGCAGACTCCGCCACCTCTGGGAGCTCAGCCTCGGACCCGTCTGCGTCATAGTCTGTGTTGACAGTCAACAGGTCCTCTGCCTCACTCCCCTCGGCCTCCGTGCCACTCCATGTGCCAGACAGGACAGCACTGCTGGCACTGGTGCTCAATCCCTCCTCCCGGTCCGTGCTAGTGTGTCCTTCCGTGTCCCCCGGCGATGCTGTGGGCATGGTGAAGAGACAGGAGATAATCAGACACCTGTACACATATGTCACATGAGTCAAATATACATAGGTCACATTGCATAGCCTGAAAAGCAACAGGAGTTACACCTACAAAACTATGTACACATGTAGGCCATGGAACACACAGTTTGTCGACCCACCATGCCATGAAAAACAATGGAGAGCATGACACAACAGCAAATCACTTCACTTCAAATTTTACAGAGGAGCCAGCCTCTGGGGACAAATGTGCACAGCATCTGCACCACACTGCGTCGTCAAAAAGGGATGAGCAGGAATCATATCCATTTACTCTTGGCACATGCTGCAAAGGCAATACATGAAACCATGCCAAACATGACTGGGTCACTGCACCTTGAGCGTATGTCCAGTCAAACATCACACACAGGCCAAACCCAGCAAGGAGGATGGAGCTTTTGACATGTAGGCCTTGTACGCACAAACCACCCACACCTGAGACAATCTCATTGAGACGGAGAAAGTATGTACACCTCTTACTCTGGGATGAAAACACATGGCCTCCACTAATTCATGACTGTACACACACTGCCCCTGGTGCGCCTGTCCACACATCATTGACAAGCAAACATCATCAGATTGTCTTAACAACACACACAGGTAATGCCCACTGTGAGTATGCACAAGCAAAATGGGTCCCCCTGTACAGTGGACACATGTAGCAACCTGTAGGTCATAACAGTTGAGCCCAGGGTACAATGCCACCCTACCCAACCCCTGGCGAAGACACAGTGAATGTCCATATTGTTGGATGACGCACATGATACCTAGGAAGAGGTGCCCCAGGGCACAGTAGTGCCCACACTCCTCCATGGTCCAGGATGGACATGACTGCAAATTAAGCAACCGTCCCTGCACTTAGCAGGCCTCCCACTCAGGCACATCATGTCAGAGGGCACACAATTGGACATGCATGCTGGAAGGCTGTACACTTTGGAGACACACCCCTATGTCGTGATTCACAAACATTGCCAAGTGACATGGACCCCACAATGACTGAAATTGGCCATGGCACACGCAAGGTCCCCAGACCTGTGACACATCACCCCCACACATGATGCTGCTAGCATTGGGCACCAGCATTAACTGCCTGCCTAAATAACCTTGTGCAAGAGTGGCTACACACAGACCAGGGAACACATGGCAAGGAGGGGAAGGGAGGGAGTGAGAACAGCACCGGGCTACTTTGGGGACAAGTTGACGCACTGCACAATCAAACCCTGGCAGTGTATCCATGCAACTGCGCACTTACATTGGCTGGGGACACACAACTGACACACATGTACCTACCCCCTTCCTGCTGCTGCTTCTCCTGTAGGCGCCTGTCCATATCGGGGAAGACCACCGCCAGCACACGCTTCTGGATGTGGGTCAGACGACGGCGCCCACGGTTCTTACGGCTCTCAGGTGAGTCCCCCAGCAGGAGCCGTGCAATCCTCCTCGTCCAGCACCGGATGTCCTGCCAGCGTTTCCTCACCTGAGACAGGCTCCGCCTCCGACCCTCTGTACCCCTCACGGCACTGACGGCTTCCCTCCAGATCTCCCCCTTGGCAATGGCGCCTACCTGTGAGGATGCAAAAGTGAGAATACATTAATCCACATGAGCAAAGACACAGAGACACACATATAGAACAATCCTCTTTATGAACAGGCCATGGTATGCATGCAACAAATTGCACCTTTGTCATAGGGACATAATCCACTGTGGAAGGCCAAATGCACTACGTGCCATTGAAAGTACACAGGTGGCATGAGGGGTACCACACACTCACTGACCAGGGATCACACTGTGCCTCACAGGCTACACCAGGATTATGTACAGCACCTCACAGCAGTCACCTGCCCCAGCACACTGATGCTACCTCAGCAGAGTACACAGACACACACAGGTACAGGACAATCACATGGCATTGCCAACTGCGGGTACACACCTCACTCTGCCCATGTGCCAGTAGACGGGGGGTGTCACAGGTGTGGGGCTGGCTCAGCACGGCATGCACACAGCACTGCTCCCTGCTCACATCGGATGGCCAGGCTATATCCATCCCTCATGCTGCTTGTGTGCAACACTCCCCATATGCACTCACCCACATGACAGGGGACTTACACACACACCAATGTGCAGGGGACGAACACGGCCTTTGGACACTCACAGCACAGGTACACTGAACAAACACACATCCATGGGTACTGACACCTGTCACACTGGGGGGAACACAGGATCACATCAGGACTGTGGAAACAACATCCCCAGGAGGAGTATGCAGGCAAAATGTGGCATGCACCATGCATTCATTGTCACAGTAGGCACTATGCAAGTGAGGAGTGCACACAGGAAACACAGCATGCTCTGCATGGGTGACATGAGGCCTTCCACACCCTGGGACCCACTCTAAACAACAGTGCATGTCTGTCACACATGGACACAATGCCAGAAGTCACTGTCACACAAAAGGGGCACAGTCTAAGCTAGTGGAGTCTGCACTCACCTGAACCCCTGGTCGACCATACAGGCTCTGGAACTGTGGGAGGATCACATCTATCAGGGGCAAGGTTCTCCTCCTGGGTGAATGGCTGTGACCTCTCCACAGTCCTGGACATGGTGCCAGAGGAATCACTATCAGCAGCAGTGGTCATGGATGAATGGATGTGCAGGCAAGTGCTCTCTCATGGGACCTGGCTGCCTTATATATGCCTGGCTGGCCTGTTCATGTACAGGAGTACAGATTGATTGGTCAGTCACATTTGCATCCTACGTTTCATCCAATCCCTTCAAACCTACCCCAGTGTGTGGCTTAGCATGGTTTCAGTTTTGATGATGATGTCAAGTCAACATCCACTTTGCAACAATGTAGATTCTTTCAAACTGACTTCTGCTGGGCACCTGGTGCTCAAATTCAAAAATCTAACTCAGTCTCCATGGCAACCATCATGCATTTAGGCCCTTATACTTGTCCCTCATGTGTCCCCTATGTGTTTTCATACATTTACACACAGGTACGGTGTGTTCCACGCCCTAGGGCACCCCACAAGCAGTGATACGGACCGTACACGCGCTTGTACGGTCCGGATCACAATATGGGCGCTGGCGTATGCGTACGCCACAGTAGTACGGACTGTACACGCGCTTGTACGGTCCGGATCACAATATGGGTGCTGGCGTATGCATACGCCACAGTAGTACGGACTGTACACGCGCTTGTACGGTCCGGATCACAATATGGGCGCTGGCGTATGCGTATGCCACAGTAGTACGGACCGTACAAGCGCTTGTACGGTCCGGATCACAATATGGGCGCTGGCGTATGCGTACGCCACAGTAGTACGGACCGTACAAGCGCGTGTACAGTCCGTACAGGTCATTGGGTCATTGGGTCCATAGATGGGACACATGTTGCGTTGGTACCACCACAGGCACAGGAGGTGGTGTATAGGAATCGCAAACATTATCACTCCATTAATGCCCTTGTGGTGTGTCTGTCCAACATGGTGATTTCACATGTCTGTTTTCGCTTTCCAGGATCAGCACACGATGCCTTCATCATGAGGCGTAGCAGGCTGCCTGAAATGATGCAGCAGCTGCGGAACGAGCAAGCATGTATTGTTGGTGGGTAGACTCTGGCAGTTCAGTGTTTGGCGTCATTTTCCAATCTCACTGCCTGTGCTGACACACTTCTGTCCATGATGTTTCCTTGTAGGGGACGCTGGCTATCCCAACATGCCATGGCTGATGACGCCTGTCCGCAACCCCAGCACGGCTGCCGAGCACCGCTACAACAACGCCCATGGGCGGACCAGGAGAGTCATTGAGAGGACGTTTGGACTTCTGAAGAGCCGATTCCGGTGCCTCCACAAGACCGGCGGAGCACTCCCATATGCCCCGGTGAAGGTGTGCAAGATCATCATCGTCTGCTGCATGCTGCACAACATGGCAGTGGAGGAAGCTGTTCCACTCATACTGGATCAAGATGACCAGGACCATCCACCCGTGGAGGATGAAGGCCTTGGTGACGGGGCAAGTGATGTGGAGGAGGAGGAGGCTGTGGAGGACATGCGGAGTCGGCTCATACGCAACTTCTTTGCTTAGTGGTGAGTTCCAGTGTCTGAGTGTGCACGCATTGGGCCGTGTGTGGCATGTGTTGCATTGTGTGTGTCCATCTGCATGTCTGCCAAGTGAGTCAGTGGTGTGTATTGAAGTGTCACTCGAGTGATGGCGCAATGGAAGGATGTTGTCAGAGAGTCATCATTGTCACCTGTCATGTTGACAACATGATACGTGTTGAGTACATGCTTGCGGATGTGCTCCTTTGGGCTGACTCCTTGTGTGTCTCTCTTCCACAGGTCCATGGGCATGCTGTCTGCTGGCGGCATTGTTGTGCTCCTGCTACTCCTCATGAACACAGCAACATGTGCTGATTCTGCGTCACATGCACGGGCAAGTTTGGAAATCTCCTTAGGGTAAGGGATGCCTCACGGCGTTTTGGGTGTGTAAATTGTTTGTAGTCTGTGTGCACTTCTCCGGTTCATGTGTGGTCAATTTGCATACATGTGGATCCTACATGGGGAACATGACATGGGGCAGGCTTCACCTGGAGCCATGGTCAGACTTGGTGACTGTCATGTGTCAGGGGATTGGGGATTGTGATGAGGCCATCAATGTGTGTAACACTGGCCTCGGAAACATACAGGTTGCACCGGGTTGACATGGTGTGTGATTGCCCCATCAGGGCCTCAATGGTGTATAGCAGCCTCTCCGTGGCAGCAGGGGGTGTTTAGCTGTTATCCGTCACTTGTGTGCCAGTTCAATGGAATACCAGCATCTGTGTTGCAATGGGGGGTGCCAGTGTTGCTCCCACATGTTCATCCACATGACCTGTGTATGTGTTGACAGAGTATCATTGTCATTCCAACACACATGACTAATAAATTTGTCCCTCTGTCTCCAAGGTGCCTCTTCCCTGTCAATGGTGGCCTGTTGCCACTGTGCGTGCAGCATGTCTGGCATAGTTTTCAGAGGTGGTGCATATGTGTCTATGTGTAGAGTGACAAGATGCTAGCGGTTTGTCAGGAAGTGGAAACTGTCTTATGCACAAGATGCACAGTTCCATCCACCTCAAGGCAAGAGAGACCATCCCCCAGGGCAACTACAACATCCGTGTCGAATCCTACCCTGCAGTCTACGGACATGCGCCTTACGACTCCCATGATACTTGTCCATATCCGGAGTGCATCTGCACAGCTCTGCTACTGCATCGGGCAACCAGGCCACCACAACGTCCAAACGGGATGGGGGGAATGATTCACAGCCAGCTGCAGGATGACCTTCTCGATCCACGCCCACACTCATGATGCAGCACACAACCCCAACACAACCATGTGGCACTGTGATCGAAAAGTGCATTCTGGCATCTCCATGCATCCAACCTTGGCCTAGCCACCATTCTCAACATCCGCCTGACGCAAGCATGCAGGACATGGTAGGGACACATGTCTAGACATACCTGGGAGCGGCAAGCCAGGTCACTCCACATGATCCCTGACCTCTGCGCATGACTGTTGCTCCCCTGAATGTGTCTGTAGCCACAGTTGTGCGGGAACCACTCAGCTGGTTGGGCCCAGCACAGGTGAGTATGGTACTCCATGTCTGTATCAGATGATACATTGGGACCCATGTGTGTCCTGGGCAAGACTGAGACCCCACGGTTTGGATGGTTGGAGTTAATTCTGAGATCAGGCATGCTTTGACTTTACGACACACACATGAATTTTAATAATGCAGAATCACGGCATCATCTTGTAAGTGTGATTAATTTATTGGTGGTGGGGTACGGGTTTGTGGGGATGACAAGAGGTGCACAGCGGGAGTGTAGAATCCAAAGTTTACTGGGGGAGTTGGTATCCTTGCCGTAGCAAAATGTCAGAGTCCATGCCACAGTCTTCGTCAACATAGGTCAGACAGTGACCAGCAAGTCCATGTGGCAGAGGATGTCATGTGCTGCTATTGGGCCAGAGGGCCAGGTGCCAGGCCAGGTGACCTGGGAGATGGTGATGTTCTGCTGACTCTCACAGTCTTTTTCGTGGACGACCCACCTTCCTGCGGGGACCCTCGGAAGCAGGCCGTGACGATGTCTGTGACGCTCCGTCGGATGAATCCTCCTCCTCCTGATCCCTCCCTGTGTCTGGTAATGGCCTTCGCCTGGTGCCACAGGGAGGGTTGCCCATGTTGTCGGCAATCCGACGGAGTACACCGGTCATTTGGGTTTGCACCGCCACGAGCTCAGCCTGTCTATCCTCCATCCTTCCTTGGTGTTGCAGTTGACAGGCATGTTGCTGGGCCTGCAGGGTCTTCATCTCCTGGAGGGTCCCCTTGATGTCATTGAGGGTGGACGCAATCTGGTCCATGCCCCTGGTGTCACGCCGGTATGTATCCAGGATGTTGCTGACCTGGGACACTACCGTGTCCTGAGCTCCCTGGTCAGGTTCGCGCCTCCGCCGTCCTCCACTCCCGCCACCCCTGCCCACGTGCACCTGGCCTGCCGTTGTGGGCGCATCGGGTCTCCGGGACCCCTGAGGGATGGCATCTGCGTTGCCGCCTGCCTCCTCCTGGGTGCCCGGAGGACCGTGTCCCTCCTGGGCAGACTGGCTGTGTGGTCGTGTGCGGGCAGGGCTCCTGGACGTCTCCTGGGATGTGGCAGGAATGGGGGTGGTGGTTGACACAGTTGTACCTGACGCAGGTGCTGCAGGTGGTTGGACACCAGAGGGGCCAGGTTGGTCTGGGTCATCCACGGAGTGGTGAGAGTCGTCGCTGGCGGTGGGGTCCTCATCCCGCAGAGCCTGGTCCTGTGAGACTTCCCCCCCAGTGTTGGGGGGTGATCGTCGACGTTGACCTGTGTGTGAGAGAGACAATGTTAACAGTGTTACATGTGGCATCCATGTTTCATGCATTTCTGATTTGGTACTCTTCCTCTGGGTAGTTGGATCTGTCTTGCATTCCTCTCACAGTGCACTTGTGCATGGGTATGTCCCTTGGCCACAGCTGTCAGGGCTTTACGCATGTGTGACACAATCTTAGTTGATGCATCTATTTGGGTACACAGTCAGCAGTGTGGTGTGCGGGCGTAGCGAGCCATGCAGAGGCGCCTTACGTGTTGCACTGTACTTGGCCAAATGGTGTTTTGCCAAGGCAATTTGATGTTGCAGGTAGGTAACTGAAGCATTTGTGACAGGGTTCTTACCGACACAGTGGGAGGGTATACTGGGTGTGTGGTTAGGTCTGTGCCTGCAGCACGGATGGACTCGTGCACAGATTGACACATGGACCGGTCTTCATCTACGGTAGGGGGGGTTGAGGCACTGCCAGACCTGGTCTGCATGCACACAGTCCACCGGCTGACGAGTGGACATGGCCACACCACCCAAGGGTGATTTGGTCTCCCTGTGTCTCCCTTCCTCCCTCCCTCTGTCACCCTCTTCCCTCTGTCGGTCTCCCTCTGTCACCCTACTCCCTCCCTCTGTCTGTCTCCCTGTGTCCCCCTCTGTCTCCTTCCCTCTCATTCCCCCTCTCCCTCCCTCTATTTGTCACCCTCTGTCACCTCAGGCCAGCTTCCTGGGCACACACAGTTAGCCGGTCTTTGAATGGCCATTGGCTTGTTCATGTGAGTTAGTTCCTGTTCTCCGGGCACCCATTGGGCAGTGTGTCTGAGTGTAGGCTGCTGCTGTGGCGGTGTGTGCTGAGACTCTATCAGAGCGATGCATCTTCATTGTCTGCTGTAATGTGCAAATTGTGCCTTCAGACCCATGTCATCCTGCATGGCAGCCACCATTTGCAGGCAAGACAGTACTGTGTGGGTACACACAGTTTGTATGGCTGTGCCCTGGGCCATATGGGCTGAGGGCATTGTTGTGTGCTTGTGAGTTGCTCAATGTTAGTTTTGATGCCCCCACTCTCAGCATCGGCCACATCCTGTGTTGTGTTGGTGTTTTGTGTGGCCTGTGACTTGGCATGGCCCTGATTGATGCATGGGGCATGGAGGCGCTAGTGGCATGTGTGTGTTTGTGGAGTGTTGTTGTGTCCGGTGGTGGCTTGGGGGGGTGGCATGCATGATTGATTGTGTATGGCATCCCCCCATGTGAGGTGAGTTGTTTGTGTACTCACCAGGGTCTGGGAGTCCTGGTAGTCCGTGTAGACCCTCCACCGCCAGCGTGGACATCACCTTCTCCTCCCAGGGATGGTATTGTACCGGTCTGGGGGGCGGCCCTCCTCCAGTGTTGTTCCCCTGGTTGTGATTGTCAGTCATCTTCCTCTTGACCGTCCTCCGCAGATCGTACCACCTGGATTGGCACTCGTGCCTGGTCCTTCTGGTGGTCCCAACAGCATTCACAGAATCGACAATCCTCTGCCACATGGCCGTTTTTTTGGATATGCTGGTCTGTCTGACCAATGTCCCAAAGAGCTGTGGCTCGACTCTGAGGATTTCGTCGACAAGGATCTCCAGCTCCTCCTTTGTGAACTTTGGATTCTTGGTGGTGGACATGGCGTGGGGTGTGGGTGTGGATGGTTGTGGGGGTGTGAATGGTTGTGGGTGTGTGGGTGTGGTAGTGGAGGTGTGTGTGTGAATGTGATGAGGGGGTGTTTGTGTAGGTGGTTGTGTGAAGGTATGCAAGTGTGAGGTTCAAGTATGGTGGTGTGGGTCGTCTGTGGGCTCTGGCAGCAGTGGGTCTGTTGCAAAGGCTCATGGTTTGTGTGTGTGGTCCATTTTTATTGGTCCATTTGTGGGTGTGGCTGTGTTTGAAATTTGTGTGGGTGTGTTATGAGGAGTGATTGGGTTTTGGGCCTCTGTTTGGCAGTTTGGCAGTTGCAGGTCAGTGTATGTGATGTTTGTGGGGTTGTTGGGCATGTTTGGTGGTGTGGGGAAACTCTAATTGACTCTCCTTGTGTAAATATGGTTTGTCCTGGTTCAGTACATGTGTTTTTGGCGTCAGTACGGTCCGTACATGCACTGGTGGGGGTACGGTCCGTACATTCCCTGGTGGGGTGTGGGTACGGCTGTACTTCCACGGGTGGTGGTTCGTTGCGTACATACACGGCTGGGGGTTAGGTGCGTACATACACGGCTGGGGGTTAGGTGCGTACATACACGGGTGGGGTGGGGGTTCGGTGCGTACATACACGGGTGGTGGTTGGGTGCGTACATACACGGGTGGGGTGGGGGTTCGGTGCGTACATACACTGCTGGGGTGGGGGTTCGGTGCGTACATACACGGGTGGGGGTTTGGTGCGTACATACACGGGTGGGGTGGGGGTTCGGTGCGTACATACACTGCTGGGGTGGGGGTTCGGTGCGTACATACACGGGTGGGGGTTCGGTGCGTACATACACGGGTGGGGTGGGGGTTCGGTGCGTACATACACGGCTGGGGGGGTTCGGTGCGTACATACACGGGTGGGGGTTCGGGGCGTACATACACTGCTGGGGTGGGGGTTCAGGGCATACATACACTGCTGGGGTGGGGGTTCGGTGCGTACATACACGGGTGGGGGTTCGGTGCGTACATACACGGGTGGGGGTTCGGGGCGTACATACACTGCTGGGGTGGGGGTTCGGGGCGTACATACACTGCTGGGGTGGGGGTACAGGCCGTACTTCCACGGGTGTGGGTACGGTCCGTACATACACGGGTGGTGGTTCGGTGCGTACATACACTGCTGGGGTGGGGGTTCGGTGCGTACATACACGGGTGGGGGTTCGGTGCGTACATACACGGGTGGGGGTTCGGGGCGTACATACACTGCTGGGGTGGGGGTTCGGTGCGTACATACACGGGTGGGGGTTCGGTGCGTACATACACGGGTGGGGTGGGGGTTCGGTGCGTACATACACTGCTGGGGTGGGGGTTCGGTGCGTACATACACGGGTGGGGTGGGGGTTCGGTGCGTACATACACGGGTGGGGTGGGGGTTCGGTGCGTACATACACGGCTGGGGTGGTTCGGTGCGTACATACACGGGTGGGGGTTCGGGGCGTACATACACTGCTGGGGTGGGGGTTCGGGGCATACATACACTGCTGGGGTGGGGGTTCGGTGCGTACATACACGGGTGGGGGTTCGGTGCGTACATACACGGGTGGGGGTTCGGGGCGTACATACACTGCTGGGGTGGGGGTTCGGGGCGTACATACACTGCTGGGGTGGGTGTTCGGTGTGTACATACACGGGTGGGGGTTCGGTGCGTACATACACGGGTGGGGTGGGGGTTCGGTGCGTACATACACTGCTGGGGTGGGGGTTCGGTGCGTACATACACGGGTGGGGGTTCGGTGCGTACATACACGGGTGGGGTGGGGGTTCGGTGCGTACATACACGGCTGGGGGGGTTCGGTGCGTACATACACGGGTGGGGGTTCGGGGCATACATACACTGCTGGGGTGGGGGTTCGGTGCGTACATACACTGCTGGGGTGGGGGTTCGGTGCGTACATACACGGGTGGGGGTTCGGTGCGTACATACACGGGTGGGGGTTCGGGGAGTACATACACTGCTGGGGTGGGGGTTCGGGCGTACATACACTGCTGGGGTGGGGGTACAGGCCGTACTTCCACGGGTGTGGGTACGGGCCATACTTCCACGGGTGTGGGTACGGTCCGTACATACATGGGTGGGGGTTCGGTGCATACATACATGGCTGGGGGGGTTCGGTGCGTACATACACGGGTGGGGGTTCGGGGCGTACATACACTGCTGGGGTGGGGGTTCGGGGCGTACATACACTGCTGGGGTGGGGGTACAGGCCGTACTTCCACGGGTGTGGGTACGGTCCGTACATACACGGGTGGTGGTTCGGTGCGTACATACACTGCAGGGGTGGGGGTTCGGTGCGTACATACACGGGTGGGGGTTCGGTGCGTACATACACGGGTGGGGGTTCGGGGTGTACATACACTGCTGGGGTGGGGGTTCGGGGCGTACATACACTGCTGGGGTGGGGGTACGGGCCGTACTTCCACGGGTGTGGGTACGGTCCGTACATACACGGGTGGGGGTTCGGTGCGTACATACACGGGTGGGGGTTCGGGGCGTACATACACTGCTGGGGTGGGGGTTCGGTGCGTACATACACGGGTGGGGGTTCGGGGCGTACATACACGGGTGGGGGTTCGGGGCGTACATGCACTGCTGGGGTGGGGGTTCGGTGCGTACATACGTGGGCGGGGGGGCGGTGGGGTGTTCGGCGCGTATGCGGGCACATGTCTCCATGGTTGCTATGGGAGTTCGGTTCGGACGGTGTTTTTTGCGTACGGTTGTGAAATGGGGAGGACGGGAGGGATCGTACTTGCGCTGTCGGACTTTATTTTTCCGCACGGTGGGTTTTTCGACCGGGGACGTGTCGGTGACTTTTCCCGACCCGAGGACGTGTGGGCAAATCTTCCCAATGCGATTCGTATGGACTTTTTTCCGTTCGAATCGTACTTGGCAGTTTGTACGCTACTTTGACGATTCGGACGGAAAAAAATCCGGATACGAGTCGGACGGGGAATTTTTTTACCGGATCGGAATTGGCACCTTGATTTGTACCTTGTCCCTATGAGCCACAAACATCAGAGTTGCCTCTATAAAGTGTACATGCCTTAGCTACATAGTGCAATTTAAATTAAGTCAGTAACCCATACACTTCAAGAATTATAGTGCACTACATACTCTGTAGTATATCCCATCCATTTCAATTGGGTGACCAGATGGCCGCAAATGTAAAATCGCCTCGTATGGATTCAAATTACATTGTAGGAACCTTGTGAGTGAGCCACATGCATGTAATTTGGCATCCTGCAGTGGGATGTTCTATAGAATGTGTTGCATTTGCAAATGAAGCTCTATGTAGTATGGATCAGGAAGTATGACACAATATACGTGAAATATTTGAAATAAATTGAGATTTTTTGTATTTAAAACATGCATTTAATCACTGAAAGATTCTCACCACTTCTAAGCATGGCACAAGCATGAAAATGGACACAGAACAGTGGCATGATGTTAGCTTTATGCTGCACTTTGAATTGAGGATCCAGATTGTATGGTTTCAGAATTATGGGCCAAAATGTAAGGCATACTTTTTAGAACTTGTGACATAATTGAAAAACATCATACATTCAACTTCACATTTTGACTACTATCCAATATGCCACATACATGATAAATCACATGGGTACGTAGAACAAGACTAGGAACAATGTGTTGTTTAAATTATGGCTCTATCATATATAGATTGTGAATTAGAGCCCAAAGCAAAAAGAGTTCTTCAACATACATGAAGGTGAAAAAGAAAAACCAACCTGAAGGTTACACTTGATTTGTACCTTGTCCCTATAAGCCACAAACATCAGAGTTGCCACTATAAAGTGTACATGTCTTAGCTACATACTGTAATTTAAATTAAGTCAGTACCTCATACGCTTCCAAAATGATAGTGCACTACATACTCTGTAGTATATCCTACCCATTTCAATTGGGTGACCAGATGGCCGCAAATTGAAAATTGCCTCGTATGGATTCAATTTGCATTGTATGTACCTTGTGTGTGAACCACATGCATTTAAAATGGCACACTGTAGTAGGCTATGATATAGAGTGTGTTGCAGTTGGAAATCAAGCTCTATCTAGTGTGGATCATGACTGATGACACAATATACGAGACACATTTTGCAAAAACTGGAGGCAAATTTTTAAAAACATGCATTTAATCACTGAAAGATTCTCACCACTTCTAAGCATTCCACAGGCATTATAATGGACACAGGACAGTGGCATGATGGTAGCTGTATGCTACACTTTGAATTATGGATCCAGATTGTATGGTTTGACAATGATGGTACAAAATGTAAGGCATACTTTTTCGAACATGTGACGTAATTGAAAAACATCATATATTCAACTTCACAATTTGACTACTTTCCAATATGCCACATACATGATGATTCACATGGGTAAGTAGAACAATACTGCAAACAGTGTGTTGTTTAAAGTATGTCTCTATCATATACAGATTGTCAATTATAGCCAAAAGCATAAAGTGTTCTTCAACCTACATGAATGTGAAATGGAAAAACCTACCTGAAGGTTACACTTGATTTGTACCTTGTCCCTATGAGCCACAAACATCAGAGTTGCCTCTATAAAGTGTACATGCCTTAGCTACATAGTGCAATTTAAATTAAGTCAGTAACCCATACACTTTAAGAATTATAGTGCACTACATACTCTGTAGTATATCCCATCCATTTCAATTGGGTGACCAGATGGCCGCAAATGTAAAATCGCCTCGTATGGATTCAAATTACATTGTAGGAACCTTGTGAGTGAGCCACATGCATGTAATTTGGCATCCTGCAGTGGGATGTCCTATAGAATGTGTTGCATTTGCAAATGAAGCTCTATGTAGTATGGATCAGGAAGTATGACACAATATACGTGAAATATTTGAAATAAATTGAGATTTTTTGTATTTAAAACATGCATTTAATCACTGAAAGATTCTCACCACTTCTAAGCATGGCACAAGCATGAATATTGAACACAGAACAGTGGCATGATGTTAGCTTTATGCTGCACTTTGAATTGAGGATACAGATTGTATGGTTTCAGAATTATGGGCCAAAATGTAAGGCATACTTTTTCGAACTTGTGACATAATTGAAAAACATCATACATTCAACTTCACATTTTGACTACTATCCAATATGCCACATACATGATAATTCACATGGGTACGTAGCACTAGACTAGGAACAATGTGTTGTTTAATTTATGGCTCTATCATATATAGATTGTGAATTATAGCCAAAAGCAAAAAGAGTTCTTCAACATACATGAAGGTGAAAAAGAAAAACCAACCTGAAGGTTACACTTGATTTGTACCTTGTCCCTATAAGCCACAAACATCAGAGTTGCCACTATAAAGTGTACATGTCTTAGCTACATACTGCAATTTAAATTAAGTCAGTACCTTCTACGCTTCCAGAATTATAGTGAACTACATATTCTGTAGTATCCTATCCATTTCAATTGGGAGACCAGATGGCCGCAAATTGAAAATTGACTCGTATGGATTCAAATTGTATTGTATGTGCCTTGTGTGTGATCCACATGCATTTAAAATGGCACACTGTAGTAGGCTATGCTATAGAATGTGTTGCAGTTGGAAATCAAGCTCTATCAAGTGTGGGTCATGACTGATGACACAATATACGAGACACATTTTTCAAAAACTGGAGGCAAATGTTTAAAAACATGCATTTAATCACTGAAAGGTTTTTACCACTTCTAAGTTTTCCACAGGCTTCATAATGGACACAGAACAGTGGCATGATGGTAGCTTTATGCTGCACTTTGAATTATGGATCCAGATTGTATGGTTTCAGAATTATGGGCCAAAATGTAAGGCATACTTTTTCAAACTTGTGACATAATTGAAAAACATCATACATTCAACTTCACATTTTGACTACTATCCAATATGCCACATACATGATAATTCACATGGGTAAGTAGCACAAGACTAGGAACAATGTGTTGTTTAAATTATGGCTCTATCATATTTAGATTGTGAATTAAAGCCAAAAGCAAAAAGAGTTCTTCAACATACATGAAGGTGAAAAAGAAAAACCAACCTGAAGGTTACACTTGATTTGTACCTTGTCCCTATAAGCCACAAACATCAGCGTTGCCTCTATAAAGTGTATATGTCTTAGCAACATAGTGCAATTTAAATTAAGTCAGTACCTCATGCGCTTCAAGAATTATAGTGCACCACATACTCTGTAGTATATCTCATCCATTTCAATTGGGTGACCAGATGGCCGCAAATGTAAAATCGCCTCGTATGGATTCAAATTGCATTGTATGTACCTTGTGAGTAAGCCACATGCATGTAATTTGGCATCCTGCAGTGGGATATTCTATAGAATGTGTTGCATTTGCAAATGAAGCTTTATCTCGTATGGATCATGAATTCTGACAAAATATACCTGAAATATTTGAAATAAATTGAGAGTATTTGTATTTAAAACATGCATTTAATCACTGAAAGATTCTCACCACTTCTAAGCATGGCACAAGCATGAAAATTAACACAGAACAGTGGCATGACGTTAGCTTTATGCTGCACTTTGAAGTGAGGATACAGATTGTATGGTTTCAGAATTATGGGCCAAAATGTAAGGCATACTTTTTCGAACATGTGACGTAATTGAAGAACATCATACCTTCAACTTCACATTTTGACTACCATCCAATATGCCACATACATGATAATTCACAGGGGTAAGTAGCACAAGACTAGGAACAATGTGTTGTTTAAATGATGTCTCTATCATATATAGATTGTGAATTATAGCCAAAAGCAAAAAGAGTTCTTCAACATACATGAAGGTGAAAAAGAAAAACCAACCTGAAGGTTACACTTGATTTGTACCTTGTCCCTATAAGCCACAAACATCAGGGTTGCCACTATAAAGTGTACATGTCTTAGCTACATACTGCAATTTAAATTAAGTCAGTACCTCATACGCTTCCAAAATGATAGTGCACTACATACTCTGTAGTATATCCTACCCATTTCAATTGGGTGACCAGATGGCCGCAAATTGAAAATTGCCTCGTATGGATTCAATTTGCATTGTATGTACCTTGTGTGTGAGCCACATGCATTTAAAATGGCACACTGTAGTAGGCTATGATATAGAGTGTGTTGCAGTTGGAAATCAAGCTCTATCTAGTGTGGATCATGACTGATGACACAATATACGAGACACATTTTGCAAAAACTGGAGGCAAATTTTTAAAAACATGCATTTAATCACTGAAAGATTCTCACCACTTCTAAGCATTCCACAGGCATTATAATGGACACAGGACAGTGGCATGATGGTAGCTGTATGCTACACTTTGAATTATGGATCCAGATTGTATGGTTTGACAATGATGGTACAAAATGTAAGGCATACTTTTTCGAACATGTGACGTAATTGAAAAACATCATATATTCAACTTCACAATTTGACTACTTTCCAATATGCCACATACATGATGATTCACATGGGTAAGTAGAACAATACTGCAAACAGTGTGTTGTTTAAAGTATGTCTCTATCATATACAGATTGTCAATTATAGCCAAAAGCATAAAGTGTTCTTCAACCTACATGAATGTGAAATGGAAAAACCTACCTGAAGGTTACACTTGATTTGTACCTTGTCCCTATGAGCCACAAACATCAGAGTTGCCTCTATAAAGTGTACATGCCTTAGCTACATAGTGCAATTTAAATTAAGTCAGTAACCCATACACTTTAAGAATTATAGTGCACTACATACTCTGTAGTATATCCCATCCATTTCAATTGGGTGACCAGATGGCCGCAAATGTAAAATCGCCTCGTATGGATTCAAATTACATTGTAGGAACCTTGTGAGTGAGCCACATGCATGTAATATGGCATCCTGCAGTGGGATGTCCTATAGAATGTGTTGCATTTGCAAATGAAGCTCTATGTAGTATGGATCAGGAAGTATGACACAATATACGTGAAATATTTGAAATAAATTGAGATTTTTTGTATTTAAAACATGCATTTAATCACTGAAAGATTCTCACCACTTCTAAGCATGGCACAAGCATGAATATTGAACACAGAACAGTGGCATGATGTTAGCTTTATGCTGCACTTTGAATTGAGGATACAGATTGTATGGTTTCAGAATTATGGGCCAAAATGTAAGGCATACTTTTTCGAACTTGTGACATAATTGAAAAACATCATACATTCAACTTCACATTTTGACTACTATCCAATATGCCACATACATGATAATTCACATGGGTACGTAGCACTAGACTAGGAACAATGTGTTGTTTAATTTATGGCTCTATCATATATAGATTGTGAATTATAGCCAAAAGCAAAAAGAGTTCTTCAACATACATGAAGGTGAAAAAGAAAAACCAACCTGAAGGTTACACTTGATTTGTACCTTGTCCCTATAAGCCACAAACATCAGAGTTGCCACTATAAAGTGTACATGTCTTAGCTACATACTGCAATTTAAATTAAGTCAGTACCTTCTACGCTTCCAGAATTATAGTGAACTACATATTCTGTAGTATCCTATCCATTTCAATTGGGAGACCAGATGGCCGCAAATTGAAAATTGACTCGTATGGATTCAAATTGTATTGTATGTGCCTTGTGTGTGATCCACATGCATTTAAAATGGCACACTGTAGTAGGCTATGCTATAGAATGTGTTGCAGTTGGAAATCAAGCTCTATCAAGTGTGGGTCATGACTGATGACACAATATACGAGACACATTTTTCAAAAACTGGAGGCAAATGTTTAAAAACATGCATTTAATCACTGAAAGGTTTTTACCACTTCTAAGTTTTCCACAGGCTTCATAATGGACACAGAACAGTGGCATGATGGTAGCTTTATGCTGCACTTTGAATTATGGATCCAGATTGTATGGTTTCAGAATTATGGGCCAAAATGTAAGGCATACTTTTTCAAACTTGTGACATAATTGAAAAACATCATACATTCAACTTCACATTTTGACTACTATCCAATATGCCACATACATGATAATTCACATGGGTAAGTAGCACAAGACTAGGAACAATGTGTTGTTTAAATTATGGCTCTATCATATTTAGATTGTGAATTAAAGCCAAAAGCAAAAAGAGTTCTTCAACATACATGAAGGTGAAAAAGAAAAACCAACCTGAAGGTTACACTTGATTTGTACCTTGTCCCTATAAGCCACAAACATCAGCGTTGCCTCTATAAAGTGTATATGTCTTAGCAACATAGTGCAATTTAAATTAAGTCAGTACCTCATGCGCTTCAAGAATTATAGTGCACCACATACTCTGTAGTATATCTCATCCATTTCAATTGGGTGACCAGATGGCCGCAAATGTAAAATCGCCTCGTATGGATTCAAATTGCATTGTATGTACCTTGTGAGTAAGCCACATGCATGTAATTTGGCATCCTGCAGTGGGATATTCTATAGAATGTGTTGCATTTGCAAATGAAGCTTTATCTCGTATGGATCATGAATTCTGACAAAATATACCTGAAATATTTGAAATAAATTGAGAGTATTTGTATTTAAAACATGCATTTAATCACTGAAAGATTCTCACCACTTCTAAGCATGGCACAAGCATGAAAATTAACACAGAACAGTGGCATGACGTTAGCTTTATGCTGCACTTTGAAGTGAGGATACAGATTGTATGGTTTCAGAATTATGGGCCAAAATGTAAGGCATACTTTTTCGAACATGTGACGTAATTGAAGAACATCATACCTTCAACTTCACATTTTGACTACCATCCAATATGCCACATACATGATAATTCACAGGGGTAAGTAGCACAAGACTAGGAACAATGTGTTGTTTAAATGATGTCTCTATCATATATAGATTGTGAATTATAGCCAAAAGCAAAAAGAGTTCTTCAACATACATGAAGGTGAAAAAGAAAAACCAACCTGAAGGTTACACTTGATTTGTACCTTGTCCCTATAAGCCACAAACATCAGGGTTGCCACTATAAAGTGTACATGTCTTAGCTACATACTGCAATTTAAATTAAGTCAGTACCTCATACGCTTCCAAAATGATAGTGCACTACATACTCTGTAGTATATCCTACCCATTTCAATTGGGTGACCAGATGGCCGCAAATTGAAAATTGCCTCGTATGGATTCAATTTGCATTGTATGTACCTTGTGTGTGAGCCACATGCATTTAAAATGGCACACTGTAGTAGGCTATGATATAGAATGTGTTGCAGTTGGAAATCAAGCTCTATCTAGTGTGGATCATGACTGATGACACAATATACGAGACACATTTTGCAAAAACTGGAGGCAAATTTTTAAAAACATGCATTTAATCACTGAAAGATTCTCACCACTTCTAAGCATTCCACAGGCATTATAATGGACACAGGACAGTGGTATGATGGTAGCTGTATGCTACACTTTGAATTATGGATCCAGATTGTATGGTTTGACAATTATGGTACAAAATGTAAGGCATACTTTTTCGAACATGTGACGTAATTGAAAAACATCATATATTCAACTTCATATTTTGACTACTTTCCAATATGCCACATACATGATGATTCACATGGGTAAGTAGAACAATACTGCAAACAGTGTGTTGTTTAAATTATGTCTGTATCATATACAGATTGTGAATTATAGCCAAAAGCATAAAGTGTTCTTCAACCTACATGAATGTGAAATGGAAAAACCTACCTGAAGGTTACACTTGATTTGTACCTTGTCCCTATGAGCCACAAACATCAGAGATGCCTCTATAAAGTGTACATGCCTTAGCTACATAGTGCAATTTAAATTAAGTCAGTAACCCATACACTTCAAGAATTATAGTGCACTACATACTCTGTAGTATATCCCATCCATTTCAATTTGGGTGACCAGATGGCCGCAAATGTAAAATCGCCTCGTATGGATTCAAATTACATTGTATGAACCTTGTGAGTGAGCCACATGCATGTAATTTGGCATCCTGCAGTAGGATATTCTATAGAATGTGTTGCATTTGCAAATGAAGCTCTATGTAGTATGGATCATGAAGTATGACACAATATACGTGAAATATTTGAAATAAATTGAGATTTTTTGTATTTAAAATATGCATTTAATCACTGAAAGATTCTCACCACTTCTAAGCATGGCACAAGCATGAAAATGGACACAGAACAGTGGCATGATGTTAGCTTTATGCTGCACTTTGAAGTGAGGATCCAGATTGTACGGTTTCAGAATTATGGGCCAAAATGTAAGGCATACTTTTTCGAACTTGTGACATAATTGAAAAACATCATACATTCAACTTCACATTTTGACTACTATCCAATATGCCACATACATATAATTCACATGGGTACGTAGCACAAGACTAGGAACAATGTGTTGTTTAAATTATGGCTCTATCATATATAGATAGTGAATTATAGCCAAAAGCAAAAAGAGTTCTTCAACATACATGCAGGTGAAAAAGAAAAACCAACCTGAAGGTTACACTTGATTTGTACCTTGTCCCTATAAGCCACAAACATCAGAGTTGCCACTATAAAGTGTACATGTCTTAGCTACATACTGCAATTTAAATTAAGTCAGTACCTCATACGCTTCTAAAATTATAGTGCACTACATACTCTGTAGTATATCCTACCCATTTCAATTGGGTGACCAGATGGCCGCAAATTGAAAATTGCCTCGTATGGATTCAATTTGCATTGTAAGTACCTTGTGTGTGAGCCACATGCATTCAAAATGGCACACTGTAGTAGGCTCGATATAGAATGTGTTGCAGTTGGAAATCAAGCTCTATCTAGTGTGGATCATGACTGATGACACAAAATACGAGACACATTTTGCAAAAACTGGAGGCAAATTTTTAAAAACATGCATTTAATCACTGAAAGATTCTCAACACTTCTAAGCATTCCACAGGCATTATAATGGACTCAGGACAGTGGCATGATGGTAGCTGTATGCTACACTTTGAATTATGGATCCAGATTGTATGGTTTGACAATTATGGTACAAAATGTAAGGCATACTTTTTCGAACATGTGACGTAATTGAAAAACATCATATATTCTACTTCACATTTTGGCTACTTTCCAATATGCCACATACATGATGATTCACATGGGTAAGTAGAACAATACTGCAAACAGTGTGTTGTTTAAATTATGTCTCTATCATATACAGATTGTGAATTATAGCCAAAAGCATAAAGTGTTCTTCAACCTACATGAATGTGAAATGGAAAAACCTACCTGAAGGTTACACTTGATTTGTACCTTGTCCCTATGAGCCACAAACATCAGAGTTGCCTCTATAAAGTGTACATGCCTTAGCTACATAGTGCAATTTAAATTAAGTCAGTAACCCATACACTTCAAGAATTATAGTGCACTACATACTCTGTAGTACATCCCATCCATTTCAATTGGGTGACCAGATGGCTGCAAATGTAAAATCACCTCGTATGGATTCAAATTACATTGTATGAACCTTGTGAGTGAGCCACATGCATGTAATTTGGCATCCTGCAGTGGGATGTTCTATAGAATGTGTTGCATTTGCAAATGAAGCTCTATGTAGTATGGATCATGAAGTATGACACAATATACGTGAAATATTTGAAATAAATTGAGATTTTTTGTATTTAAAACATGCATTTAATCACTGAAAGATTATCACCACTTCTAAGCATGGCAAAAGCATGTAAATGGACATAGAACAGTGGCATGATGTTAGCTTTATGCTGCACTTTGAATTGAGGATCCAGATTGTATGGGTTCAGAATTATGGGCCAAAATGTAAGGCATACTTTTTCGAACTTGTGACATAATTGAAAAACATCATAAATTCAACTTCACATTTTGACTACTATCCAATATGCCACATACATGATAATTCACATGGGTACGTAGAACAAGACTAGGAACAATGTGTTGTTTAAATTATGGCTCTATCATATATAGATTGTGAATTAGAGCCCAAAGCAAAAAGAGTTCTTCAACATACATGAAGGTGAAAAAGAAAAACCAACCTGAAGGTTACACTTGATTTGTACCTTGACCCTATAAGCCACAAACATCAGAGTTGCCACTATAAAGTGTACATGTCTTAGCTACATACTGCAATTTAAATTAAGTCAGTACCTCATACGCTTCCAGAATTATAGTGAACTACAAACTCTGTAGTATATCCTATCCATTTCAATTGGGTGACCAGATGGCCGCAAATTGAAAATTGCCTCGTATGGATTCAAATTGTATTGTATGTACATTGTGTGTCATCCACATGCATTTAAAATGACACATGATGATTCACATGGGTAAGTAGCACAAGACTAGGAACAATGTGTTGGTTAAATTATGGCTCTATCATATATAGATTGTGAATTAAAGCCAAAAGCAAAAAGAGTTCTTCAACATACATGAAGGTGAAAAAGAAAAACCAACCTGAAGGTTACACTTGATTTGTACCTTGTCCCTATAAGCCACAAACATCAGAGTTGCCTCTATAAAGTGTACATGTCTTAGCAACATAGTGCAATTTAAATTAAGTCAGTACCTCATACGCTTCAAGAATTATAGTGCACCACATACTCTGTAGTATATCCCATCCATTTCAATTGGGTGACCAGATGGCAGCAAATGTAAAATCGCCTCATATGGATTCAAATTGCATTGTATGTACCTTGTGAGTGAGCCACATGCATGTAATTTGGCATCCTGCAGTGGGATATTCTGTAGAATGTGTTGCATTTGCAAATGAAGCTCTATCTCGTATGGATCATGAATACTGACAAAATATACGTGAAATATTTGAAATAAATTGAGATTATTTGTATTTAAAACATGCATTTAATCACTGAAAGATTCTCACCACTTCTAAGCATGGCACAAGCATGAAAATTAACACAGAATAGTGGCATGAGGTTAGCTTTATGCTGCACTTTGAATTGAGGATCCAGATTGTATGGTTTCAGAATTATGGGCCAAAATGTAAGGTATACTTTTTCGAACATGTGACGTAATTGAAGAACATCATACCTTCAACTTTACATTTTGACTACTATCCAATATGCCACATACATGATAATTCACACGGGTAAGTAGCACAAAACTAGGAACAATGTGTTGTTTAAATGATGTCTCTATCATATATAGATTGTGAATTATAGCCAAAAGCATAAAGAGTTCTTCAACATACATGCAGGTGAAAAAGAAAAACCAACCTGAAGGTTACACTTGATTTGTACCTTGTCCCTATAAGCCACACACATCAGAGTTGCCACTATAAAGTGTACATGTCTTAGCTACACACTGCAATTTAAATTAAGTCAGTACCTCATACGCTTCCAAAATTATAGTGCACTACATACTCTGTAGTATATCCTACCCATTTCAATTGGGTGACCAGATGGCCGCAAATTGAAAATTGCCTCGTATGGATTCAATTTGCATTGTATGTACCTTGTGTGTGAGCCGTATGCATTTAAAATGGCACACTGTAGTAGGCTATGATATAGAATGTGTTGCTGTTGGAAATCAAGCTCTATCTAGTGTGGATCATGACTGATGACACAATATACGAGACACATTTTTCAAAAACTGGAGGCAAATTTGTAAAAACATGTATTTAATCACTGAAAGGTTTTCACCACTTCTAAGCATTCCACAGGCATTATAATGGACACAGGACAGTGGCATGATGTTAGCTTTATGCTGCACTTTGAATTATGGATCCAGATTGTATGGTTTGACAATTATGGTACAAAATGTAAGGCATACTGTTTCGAACATGTGACGTAATTGAAAAACATCATATATTCAACTTCACATTTTGACTACTTTCCAATATGCCACATACATGATGATTCACATGGGTAAGTAGAACAATACTGCAAACAGTGTGTTGTTTACATTATGTCTCTATCATATACAGATTGTGAATTATAGCCAAAAGCATAAAGTGTTCTTCAACCTACATGAATGTGAAATGGAAAAACCTACCTGAAGGTTACACTTGATTTGTACCTTGTCCCTATGAGCCACAAACATCAGAGTTGCCTCTATAAAGTGTACATGCCTTAGCTACATAGTGCAATTTAAATTAAGTCAGTAACCCATACACTTCAAGAATTATAGTGCACTACATGCTCTGTAGCATATCCCATCCATTTCAATTGGGTGACCAGATGGCCGCAAATGTAAAATCGCCTCGTATGGATTCAAATTACATTGTATGAACCTTGTGAGTGAGCCACATGCATGTAATTTGGCATCTTGCAGTGGGACATTCTATAGAATGTGTTGCATTTGCAAATGAAGCTCTATGTAGTATGGATCATGAAGTATGACACAATATACGTGAAATATTTGAAATAAATTGAGATTTTTCGTATTTAAAACATGTAGTTAATCACTGAAAGATTCTCACCACTTCTAAGCATGGCACAAGCATGAAAATGGACACAGAACAGTGGCATGAAGTTAGCTTTATGCTGCACTTTGAATTGAGGATCCAGATTGTACGGTTTCAGAATTATGGGCCAAAATGTAAGGCATACTTTTTCAAACATGTGACGTAATTGAAAAACATCATACATTCAACTTCACATTTTGACTACTATCTAATAAGCCACATACATGATAATTCACCTGGGTAAGTAGTAAGAGACTAGGAACAATGTGCTGTTTAAATTATGGTTCTATCATATATAGATTGTGAATTATAGCCAAAAGCAAAAAGAGTTCTTCAACATACATGAAGGTCAAAAACAAAAACCAACCTGAAGGTTACACTTGATTTGTACCTTGTCCCTATAAGCCACAAACATCAGAGTTGCCACTATAAAGTGTACATGTCTTAGCTACATACTGCAATTTAAATTAAGTCAGTACCTCATACGCTTCCAGAATTATAGTGAACTACATACTCTGTAGTATATCCTATCCATTTTAATTGGGTGACCAGATGGCCGCAAATTGAAAATTGCCTCGTATGGATTCAAATTGTATTGTATGTACCTTGTGTGTGATCCACATGCATTTAAAATGGCACACTGTAGTAGGCTATGCTATAGAATGTGTTGCAGTTCGAAATCAAGCTCTATCTAGTGTGGGTCATGACTGATGACACAATATACGAGACACATTTTTCAAAAACTGGAGGCAAATTTTTAAAAACATGCATTTAATCACTGAAAGGTTTTTACCACTTCTAAGTAATCCACAGCCTTTATAATGGATACAGGACAGTGGCATGATGGTAGCCTTATGCTGCACTTTGAAATATGGATCCAGATTGTATGGTTTCAGAATTATGGGCCAAAATGTAAGGCATACTTTTTCAAACTTGTGACATAATTGAAAAACATCATACATTCAACTTCACATTTTGACTACTATCCAATATGCCACATACATGATAATTCACATGGGTAAGTAGCACAAGACTAGGAACAATGTGCTGTTTAAATTATGGCTCTATCATATATAGATTGTGAATTAAAGCCAAAAGCAAAAAGAGTTCTTCAACATACATGAAAGTGAAAAAGAAAAACCAACCTGAAGGTTACACTTGATTTGTACCTTGTCCCTATAAGCCACAAACATCAGAGTTGCCTCTATAAAGTGTACATGTCTTAGCTACATACTGTAATTTAAATTAAGTCAGTACCTCATACGCTTCCAAAATTATAGTGCACTACATACTCTGTAGTATATCCTACCCATTTCAATTGGGTGACCAGATGGCCGCAAATTGAAAATTGCCTCGTATGGATTCAATTTGCATTGTATGTACCTTGTGTGTGAGCCACATGCATTTAAAATGGCACACTGTAGTAGGCTATGATATAGAATGTGTTGCAGTTGGAAATCAAGCTCTATCTAGTGTGGCTCATGACTGATGACACAATATACGAGACACATTTTGCAAAAACTAGAGGCAAATTTTTAAAAACATGCATTTAATCACTGAAAGATTCTCACCACTTCTAAGCATTCCACAGGCATTATAATTGACACAGGACAGTGGCATGATGTTAGCTTTATGCTGCACTTTGAATTATGGATCCAGATTGTATGGTTCGACAATTATGGTACAAAATGTAAGGCATACTTTTTCGAACATGTGACGTAATTGAAAAACATCATATATTCAACTTCATATTTTGACTACTTTCCAATATGCCACATACATGATGATTCACATGGGTAAGTAGAACAATACTGCAAACAGTGTGTTGTTTAAATTATGTCTGTATCATATACAGATTGTGAATTATAGCCAAAAGCATAAAGTGTTCTTCAACCTACATGAATGTGAAATGGAAAAACCTACCTGAAGGTTACACTTGATTTGTACCTTGTCCCTATGAGCCACAAACATCAGAGATGCCTCTATAAAGTGTACATGCCTTAGCTACATAGTGCAATTTAAATTAAGTCAGTAACCCATACACTTCAAGAATTATAGTGCACTACATACTCTGTAGTATATCCCATCCATTTCAATTTGGGTGACCAGATGGCCGCAAATGTAAAATCGCCTCGTATGGATTCAAATTACATTGTATGAACCTTGTGAGTGAGCCACATGCATGTAATTTGGCATCCTGCAGTAGGATATTCTATAGAATGTGTTGCATTTGCAAATGAAGCTCTATGTAGTATGGATCATGAAGTATGACACAATATACGTGAAATATTTGAAATAAATTGAGATTTTTTGTATTTAAAATATGCATTTAATCACTGAAAGATTCTCACCACTTCTAAGCATGGCACAAGCATGAAAATGGACACAGAACAGTGGCATGATGTTAGCTTTATGCTGCACTTTGAAGTGAGGATCCAGATTGTACGGTTTCAGAATTATGGGCCAAAATGTAAGGCATACTTTTTCGAACTTGTGACATAATTGAAAAACATCATACATTCAACTTCACATTTTGACTACTATCCAATATGCCACATACATATAATTCACATGGGTACGTAGCACAAGACTAGGAACAATGTGTTGTTTAAATTATGGCTCTATCATATATAGATAGTGAATTATAGCCAAAAGCAAAAAGAGTTCTTCAACATACATGCAGGTGAAAAAGAAAAACCAACCTGAAGGTTACACTTGATTTGTACCTTGTCCCTATAAGCCACAAACATCAGAGTTGCCACTATAAAGTGTACATGTCTTAGCTACATACTGCGATTTAAATTAAGTCAGTACCTCATACGCTTCTAAAATTATAGTGCACTACATACTCTGTAGTATATCCTACCCATTTCAATTGGGTGACCAGATGGCCGCAAATTGAAAATTGCCTCGTATGGATTCAATTTGCATTGTAAGTACCTTGTGTGTGAGCCACATGCATTCAAAATGGCACACTGTAGTAGGCTCGATATAGAATGTGTTGCAGTTGGAAATCAAGCTCTATCTAGTGTGGATCATGACTGATGACACAAAATACGAGACACATTTTGCAAAAACTGGAGGCAAATTTTTAAAAACATGCATTTAATCACTGAAAGATTCTCAACACTTCTAAGCATTCCACAGGCATTATAATGGACTCAGGACAGTGGCATGATGGTAGCTGTATGCTACACTTTGAATTATGGATCCAGATTGTATGGTTTGACAATTATGGTACAAAATGTAAGGCATACTTTTTCGAACATGTGACGTAATTGAAAAACATCATATATTCTACTTCACATTTTGGCTACTTTCCAATATGCCACATACATGATGATTCACATGGGTAAGTAGAACAATACTGCAAACAGTGTGTTGTTTAAATTATGTCTCTATCATATACAGATTGTGAATTATAGCCAAAAGCATAAAGTGTTCTTCAACCTACATGAATGTGAAATGGAAAAACCTACCTGAAGGTTACACTTGATTTGTACCTTGTCCCTATGAGCCACAAACATCAGAGTTGCCTCTATAAAGTGTACATGCCTTAGCTACATAGTGCAATTTAAATTAAGTCAGTAACCCATACACTTCAAGAATTATAGTGCACTACATACTCTGTAGTACATCCCATCCATTTCAATTGGGTGACCAGATGGCTGCAAATGTAAAATCACCTCGTATGGATTCAAATTACATTGTATGAACCTTGTGAGTGAGCCACATGCATGTAATTTGGCATCCTGCAGTGGGATGTTCTATAGAATGTGTTGCATTTGCAAATGAAGCTCTATGTAGTATGGATCATGAAGTATGACACAATATACGTGAAATATTTGAAATAAATTGAGATTTTTTGTATTTAAAACATGCATTTAATCACTGAAAGATTATCACCACTTCTAAGCATGGCAAAAGCATGTAAATGGACATAGAACAGTGGCATGATGTTAGCTTTATGCTGCACTTTGAATTGAGGATCCAGATTGTATGGGTTCAGAATTATGGGCCAAAATGTAAGGCATACTTTTTCGAACTTGTGACATAATTGAAAAACATCATAAATTCAACTTCACATTTTGACTACTATCCAATATGCCACATACATGATAATTCACATGGGTACGTAGAACAAGACTAGGAACAATGTGTTGTTTAAATTATGGCTCTATCATATATAGATTGTGAATTAGAGCCCAAAGCAAAAAGAGTTCTTCAACATACATGAAGGTGAAAAAGAAAAACCAACCTGAAGGTTACACTTGATTTGTACCTTGACCCTATAAGCCACAAACATCAGAGTTGCCACTATAAAGTGTACATGTCTTAGCTACATACTGCAATTTAAATTAAGTCAGTACCTCATACGCTTCCAGAATTATAGTGAACTACAAACTCTGTAGTATATCCTATCCATTTCAATTGGGTGACCAGATGGCCGCAAATTGAAAATTGCCTCGTATGGATTCAAATTGTATTGTATGTACATTGTGTGTCATCCACATGCATTTAAAATGGCACATGATGATTCACATGGGTAAGTAGCACAAGACTAGGAACAATGTGTTGGTTAAATTATGGCTCTATCATATATAGATTGTGAATTAAAGCCAAAAGCAAAAAGAGTTCTTCAACATACATGAAGGTGAAAAAGAAAAACCAACCTGAAGGTTACCCTTGATTTGTACCTTGTCCCTATAAGCCACAAACATCAGAGTTGCCTCTATAAAGTGTACATGTCTTAGCAACATAGTGCAATTTAAATTAAGTCAGTACCTCATACGCTTCAAGAATTATAGTGCACCACATACTCTGTAGTATATCCCATCCATTTCAATTGGGTGACCAGATGGCAGCAAATGTAAAATCGCCTCATATGGATTCAAATTGCATTGTATGTACCTTGTGAGTGAGCCACATGCATGTAATTTGGCATCCTGCAGTGGGATATTCTATAGAATGTGTTGCATTTGCAAATGAAGCTCTATCTCGTATGGATCATGAATACTGACAAAATATACGTGAAATATTTGAAATAAATTGAGATTATTTGTATTTAAAACATGCATTTAATCACTGAAAGATTCTCACCACTTCTAAGCATGGCACAAGCATGAAAATTAACACAGAATAGTGGCATGAGGTTAGCTTTATGCTGCACTTTGAATTGAGGATCCAGATTGTATGGTTTCAGAATTATGGGCCAAAATGTAAGGTATACTTTTTCGAACATGTGACGTAATTGAAGAACATCATACCTTCAACTTTACATTTTGACTACTATCCAATATGCCACATACATGATAATTCACATGGGTAAGTAGCACAAAACTAGGAACAATGTGTTGTTTAAATGATGTCTCTATCATATATAGATTGTGAATTATAGCCAAAAGCATAAAGAGTTCTTCAACATACATGCAGGTGAAAAAGAAAAACCAACCTGAAGGTTAGACTTGATTTGTACCTTGTCCCTATAAGCCACACACATCAGAGTTGCCACTATAAAGTGTACATGTCTTAGCTACACACTGCAATTTAAATTAAGTCAGTACCTCATACGCTTCCAAAATTATAGTGCACTACATACTCTGTAGTATATCCTACCCATTTCAATTGGGTGACCAGATGGCCGCAAATTGAAAATTGCCTCGTATGGATTCAATTTGCATTGTATGTACCTTGTGTGTGAGCCGTATGCATTTAAAATGGCACACTGTAGTAGGCTATGATATAGAATGTGTTGCTGTTGGAAATCAAGCTCTATCTAGTGTGGATCATGACTGATGACACAATATACGAGACACATTTTTCAAAAACTGGAGGCAAATTTGTAAAAACATGTATTTAATCACTGAAAGGTTTTCACCACTTCTAAGCATTCCACAGGCATTATAATGGACACAGGACAGTGGCATGATGTTAGCTTTATGCTGCACTTTGAATTATGGATCCAGATTGTATGGTTTGACAATTATGGTACAAAATGTAAGGCATACTGTTTCGAACATGTGACGTAATTGAAAAACATCATATATTCAACTTCACATTTTGACTACTTTCCAATATGCCACATACATGATGATTCACATGGGTAAGTAGAACAATACTGCAAACAGTGTGTTGTTTACATTATGTCTCTATCATATACAGATTGTGAATTATAGCCAAAAGCATAAAGTGTTCTTCAACCTACATGAATGTGAAATGGAAAAACCTACCTGAAGGTTACACTTGATTTGTACCTTGTCCCTATGAGCCACAAACATCAGAGTTGCCTCTATAAAGTGTACATGCCTTAGCTACATAGTGCAATTTAAATTAAGTCAGTAACCCATACACTTCAAGAATTATAGTGCACTACATGCTCTGTAGCATATCCCATCCATTTCAATTGGGTGACCAGATGGCCGCAAATGTAAAATCGCCTCGTATGGATTCAAATTACATTGTATGAACCTTGTGAGTGAGCCACATGCATGTAATTTGGCATCTTGCAGTGGGACATTCTATAGAATGTGTTGCATTTGCAAATGAAGCTCTATGTAGTATGGATCATGAAGTATGACACAATATACGTGAAATATTTGAAATAAATTGAGATTTTTCGTATTTAAAACATGTAGTTAATCACTGAAAGATTCTCACCACTTCTAAGCATGGCACAAGCATGAAAATGGACACAGAACAGTGGCACGAAGTTAGCTTTATGCTGCACTTTGAATTGAGGATCCAGATTGTACGGTTTCAGAATTATGGGCCAAAATGTAAGGCATACTTTTTCAAACATGTGACGTAATTGAAAAACATCATACATTCAACTTCACATTTTGACTACTATCTAATAAGCCACATACATGATAATTCACCTGGGTAAGTAGTAAGAGACTAGGAACAATGTGCTGTTTAAATTATGGTTCTATCATATATAGATTGTGAATTATAGCCAAAAGCAAAAAGAGTTCTTCAACATACATGAAGGTCAAAAACAAAAACCAACCTGAAGGTTACACTTGATTTGTACCTTGTCCCTATAAGCCACAAACATCAGAGTTGCCACTATAAAGTGTACATGTCTTAGCTACATACTGCAATTTAAATTAAGTCAGTACCTCATACGCTTCCAGAATTATAGTGAACTACATACTCTGTAGTATATCCTATCCATTTTAATTGGGTGACCAGATGGCCGCAAATTGAAAATTGCCTCGTATGGATTCAAATTGTATTGTATGTACCTTGTGTGTGATCCACATGCATTTAAAATGGCACACTGTAGTAGGCTATGCTATAGAATGTGTTGCAGTTCGAAATCAAGCTCTATCTAGTGTGGGTCATGACTGATGACACAATATACGAGACACATTTTTCAAAAACTGGAGGCAAATTTTTAAAAACATGCATTTAATCACTGAAAGGTTTTTACCACTTCTAAGTAATCCACAGCCTTTATAATGGATACAGGACAGTGGCATGATGGTAGCCTTATGCTGCACTTTGAAATATGGATCCAGATTGTATGGTTTCAGAATTATGGGCCAAAATGTAAGGCATACTTTTTCAAACTTGTGACATAATTGAAAAACATCATACATTCAACTTCACATTTTGACTACTATCCAATATGCCACATACATGATAATTCACATGGGTAAGTAGCACAAGACTAGGAACAATGTGCTGTTTAAATTATTGCTCTATCATATATAGATTGTGAATTAAAGCCAAAAGCAAAAAGAGTTCTTCAACATACATGAAGGTGAAAAAGAAAAACCAACCTGAAGGTTACACTTGATTTGTACCTTGTCCCTATAAGCCACAAACATCAGAGTTGCCTCTATAAAGTGTACATGTCTTAGCTACATACTGTAATTTAAATTAAGTCAGTACCTCATACGCTTCCAAAATTATAGTGCACTACATACTCTGTAGTATATCCTACCCATTTCAATTGGGTGACCAGATGGCCGCAAATTGAAAATTGCCTCGTATGGATTCAATTTGCATTGTATGTACCTTGTGTGTGAGCCACATGCATTTAAAATGGCACACTGTAGTAGGCTATGATATAGAATGTGTTGCAGTTGGAAATCAAGCTCTATCTAGTGTGGATCATGACTGATGACACAATATACGAGACACATTTTGCAAAAACTGGAGGCAAATTTTTAAAAACATGCATTTAATCACTGAAAGATTCTCACCACTTCTAAGCATTCCACAGGCATTATAATTGACACAGGACAGTGGCATGATGTTAGCTTTATGCTGCACTTTGAATTATGGATCCAGATTGTATGGTTCGACAATTATGGTACAAAATGTAAGGCATACTTTTTCGAACATGTGACGTAATTGAAAAACATCATATATTCAACTTCACATTTTGACTACTTTCCAATATGCCACATAAATGATGATTCACATGGGTAAGTAGAACAATACTGCAACCAATGTGTTGTTTAAATTATGTCTCTATCATATATAGATTGTGAATTATAGCCAAAAGCATAAAGTGTTCTTCAACCTACATGAATGTGAAATGGAAAAACCTACCTGAAGGTTACACTTGATTTGTACCTTGTCCCTATGAGCCACAAACATCAGAGTTGCCTCTATAAAGTGTACATGTCTTAGCTACATATTGCAATTTAAATTAAGTCAGTACCTCATACTCTTCAAGAATTATAGTGCACCACATACTCTGTAGTATATCCCATCCATTTCAATTGGGTGACCAGATGGCCGCAAGTTTAAAATCGCCTCGTATGGATTCAAAATACATTGTATGAACCTTGTGAGTGAGCCACATGCATGTAATTTGGCATCCTGCAGTGGGATAATCTATAGAATGTGTTGCATTTGCAAATGAAGCTCTATCTAGTATGGATCATGAATTATGACACAATATAAGTGAAATATTTGAAATAAATTGAGGTTTTTTGTATTTAAAACATGCATTTATTCACTGAAAGATTCTCACCACTTCTAACCATGGCACAAGCATGAAAATAGACACGGAACAGTGGCATGATGTTAGCTGCATGCTGCTCTTTGAATTGAGGATCCAGATTGTATGGTTTCAGAATTATGGGCCAAAATGTAGGGCATACTTTTTCGAACTTGTGACATAATTGAAAAACATTATACATTCAACTTCACATTTTGACTACTATCCAATATGCCACATACATGCTAATTCACATGGGTAAGTAGCACAAGACTAGGAACAATGTGTTGTTTAAATTATGGCTCTATCATATATAGATTGTGAATTATAGCCAAAAGCAAAAAGAGTTCTTCAACATACATGAAGGTGAAAAAGAAAAACCAACCTGAAGGTTACACTTGATTTGTACCTTGTCCCTATAAGCCACAAACATCAGAGTTGCCACTATAAAGTGTACATGTCTTAGCTACATACTGCAATTTAAATTAAGTCAGTACCTCATACGCTTCCAGAATTATAGTGAACTACATACTCTGTAGTATATCCTATCCATTTCTATTGGGTGACCAGATGGCCGCAAATTGAAAATTGCCTCGTATAGATTCAAATTGCATTGAATGTACCTTGTGTGTGATCCACATGCATTTAAAATGGCACACTGTAGTAGGCTATGCTATAGAATGTGTTGCAGTTGGAAATCAAGCTCTATCTAGTGTGGGTCATGACTGATGACACAATATACGAGACACATTTTTCAAAACTGGAGGCAAATTTTTAAAAACATGCATTTAATCACTGAAAGGTTTTCACCAATTCTAAGCATTCCACAGGCATTATAATGGACACAGGACAGTGGCATGATGTTGCCTTTATGCTGCACTTTGAATTATCGATCCAGATTGTATGGTTTCAGAATTCTGGGCCAAAATGTAAGGCATACTTTTTCAAACTTGTGACATAATTGAAAAACATCATACATTTAACTTCACATTTTGACTACTATCCAATACGCCACATACATGATAATTCACATGGGTAAGTAGCAAAAGACTAGGAACAATGTGTTGTTTAAATTATGGCTCTATCATATATAGATTGTGAATTATAGCCAAAAGCAAAAAGAGTTCTTCAACATACATGAAGGTGAAAAAGAAAAACCAACCTGAAGGGTACAATTGATTTGTACCTTGTCCCTATGAGCCACAAACATCAGAGTTGTCTCTATAAAGTGTACATGCCTTAGCTACATAGTGCAATTTAAATTAAGTCAATACCTCATACGCTTCAAGAATTATAGTGCACCACATACTCTGTAGTATATCCCATCCATTTCAATTGGGTGACCAGATGGCCGCAAATGTAAAATCGAATCGTATGGATTCAAATTGCATTGTATGTACCTTGTGAGTGGGCCACATGCATGTAATTTGGCATCCTGCAGAGGGATATCCTATAGAATGTGTTGCATTTGCAAATGAAACTCTATCTCATATGGATCATGAATTCTGACACAATATACGTGAAATATTTGAAATAAATTGAGATTTTTTGTATTTAAAACATGCATTTAATCACTGAAAGATTCTCACCACTTCTAAGCATGGCACAAGCATGAAAATGGACACAGAACAGTGGAATGATGTTAGCTGTATGCTGCACTTTGCATTGAGGATCCAGATTGTATGGTTTTAGAATTATGGGCCAAAATGTAAGGCATACTTTTTCAAACTTGTGACATAAATGAAAAACATCATACATTCAACTTCACATTTTGACTACTATCAAATATGCCACATACATGATAATTCACATGGGTAAGTAGCAAAAGACTAGGAACAATGTGTTGTTTAAATTATGGCTCTATCATATATAGATTGTGAATTATAGCCAAAAGCATAAAGTATTCTTCAACCTACATGAATGTGAAATGGAAAAACCTACCTGAAGGTTACACTTGATTTGTACCTTGTCCCTATGAGCCACAAACATCAGAGTTGCCTCTATAAAGTGTACATGTCTTAGCTACATAGTGCAATTTAAATTAAGTGAGTACCTCATACGCTTCAAGAATTATAGTGCACCACATACTCTGTAGTATATCCCATCCATTTAAATTGGGTGACCAGATGGCCGCAAATTTAAAATTGTCTCGTATGGATTCAAATTACATTGTATGAACCTTGTGAGTGAGCCACATGCATGTAATTTGGCATCCTGCAGTGGGATATTCTATAGAATGTGTTGCATTTGCAAATGAAGCTCTATCTAGTATGGATCATGAATTATGAAAAAATATACGTGAAATCTTTGAAATAAATTGAGGTTTTTTGTATTTAAAACATGCATTTAATCACTGAAAGATTCTCACCACTTCTTAGCATGGCACAAGCATGAAAATGGACACGGAACAGTGGCATGATGTTAGATGTATGCTGCACTTTGGATTGAGGATCCAGATTGTATGGTTTCAGAATTATGGGCCAAAATGTAAGGCATACTTTTTCGAACATGTGACGTAATTGAAGAACATCATACCTTCAACTTCACATTTTGACTACTATCCAATATGCCACATACATGCTAATTCACACGGGTAAGTAGCACAAGACTAGGAACAATGCGTTGTTTAAATTATGTCTCTATCATCTATAGATTGTGAATTATAGCCAAAAGGAAAAGAGTTCTTCAACATACATGCAGGTGAAAAAGAAAAACCAACCTGAAGGTTACACTTGATTTGTACCTTGTCCCTATAAGCCACAAACATCAGAGTTGCCACTATAAAGTGTACATGTCTTAGCTACATACTGCAATTTAAATTAAGTCAGTACCTAATACGCTTCCAGAATTATAGTGCACTATATACTCTGTAGTATATCCTACCCATTTCAAAAGGGTGACCAGATGGCCGCAAATTGAAAATTGCCTCGTATGGATTGAAATTGCATTGTATGTACCTTGTGTGTGAGCAAAATGCATTTAAAATGGAACACTGTAGTAGGCTATGATATAGAATGTGTTGCAGTTGGACATCAAGCTCTCTAGTGTGGATCATGACTGATGACACAATATACGAGACACATTTTGCAAAAACTGGAGGCAACTTTTTAAAAACATGCATTTAATCACTGAAATATTCTCACCACTTCTAAGCATGGCACACGCATGAAAATGGACACAGAACAGTGGCATGATGTTAGCTTTATGCTGCACTTTGAATTATGGATCCAGATTGTATGGTTTTACAATTATGGGACGAAATGTAAGGCATACTTTTTCGAACATGTGACTTAATTGAAAAACATCATATATTCAACTTCACATTGTGACTACTTTCCAATATGCCACATACATGATGATTCACATGGGTAAGTAGAACAATACTGCAAACATTGTGTTGTTTAAATTATGTCTCTATCATATATAGATTGTGAATTATAGCCAAAAGCATAAAGTGTTCTTAAACCTACATGAATGTGAAATGGCAAAACCTACCTGAAGGTTACACTTGATTTGTACCTTGTTCCCATAAGCCACAAACATCAGAGTTGCCACTATAAAGTGTACATGTCTTAGCTACATACTGCAATTTAAATTAAGTCAGTACCTCATACGCTTCCAGAATTATAGTGCACTACATACTCTGTAGTATATCCTATCCATTACAATTGGGTGACCAGATGGCCGCAAATTGAAAATTGCCTCGTATGGATTCAAATTGCATTGTATGTACCTTGTGTGTGATCCACATGCATTTAAAATGGCACACTGTAGTAGGCTATGCTATAGAATGTGTTGCAGTTGGAAATCAAGCTCTATCTATTGTGGGTCATGACTGATGACACAATATACGAGACACATTTTTAAAAAACTGGAGGCAAATTTTAAAAAACATGCATTTAAACACTGAAAGATTATCACCACTTCTAAGCATTCCACAGGCATTATAATGGACACAGGGCAGTGGCATGATGTTAGCTTTATGCTGCACTTTGAATTATGGATCCAGATTGTATGGTTTTACAATTATGGGACGAAATGTAAGGCATACTTTTTCGAACATGTGACTTAATTGAAAAACATCATATATTCAACTTCACATTGTGACTACTTTCCAATATGCCACATACATGATGATTCACATGGGTAAGTAGAACAATACTGCAAACATTGTGTTGTTTAAATTATGTCTCTATCATATATAGATTGTGAATTATAGCCATAAGCATAAAGTGTTCTTCAACCTACATGAATGTGAAATGGAAAAACCTACCTGAAGGTTACACTTGATTTGTACCTTGTCCCTATGAGCCACAAACATCAGAGTTGCCTCTATAAAGTGTACATGTCTTAGCTACATAGTGCAATTTAAATTAAGTGAGTACCTCATACGCTTCAAGAATTATAGTGCACCACATACTCTGTAGTATATCCCATCCATTTCAATTGGGTGACCAGATGGCCGCAAATTTAAAATCGTCTCGTATGGATTCAAATTACATTGTATGAACCTTGTGAGTGAGCCACATGCATGTAATTTGGCATCCTGCAGTGGGATATTCTATAGAATGTGTTGCATTTGCAAATGAAGCTCTATCTAGTATGGATCATGAATTATGACACAATATACGTGAAATATTTGAAATAAATTGAGGTTTTTTGTATTTAAAACATGCATTTAATCACTGAAAGATTCTCACCACTTCTAAGCATGGCACAAGCATGAAAATGGACACAGAACAGTGGCATGATGTTAGCTGTATTCTGCACTTTGGATTGAGGATCCAGATTGTATGGTTTCAGAATTATGGGCCAAAATGTAAGGCATACTTTTGCGAACATGTGACGTAATTGAAGAACATCATACATTCAACTTCACATTTTGACTACTATCCAATATGCCACATACAGGATAATTCACACGGGTAAGTAGCACAAGACGAGGAACAATGCGTTATTTAAATTATGTCTCTATCATCTATAGATTGTGAATTATAGCAAAAAGCAAAAAGAGTTCTTCAACATACATGCAGGTGAAAAAGAAAAACCAACCTGAAGGTTACACTTGATTTGTACCTTGTCCCTATAAGCCACAAACATCAGAGTTGCCACTATAAAGTGTACATGTCTTAGCTACATACTGCAATTTAAATTAAGTCAGTACCTAATACGCTTCCAGAATTATAGTGCACTACATACTCTGTAGTATATCCTACCCATTTCAAAAGGATGACCAGATGGCCGCAAATTGTAAATTGCCTCGTATGGATTCAAATTGCATTGTATGTACCTTGTGTGTGAGCAACATGCATTTAAAATGGAACACTGTAGTAGGCTATGATATAGAATGTGTTGCAGTTGGAAATCAAGCTCTAGCTAGTGTGGATCATGACTGATGACACAATATACGAGACACATTTTGCAAAAACTGGAGGCAAATTTTTAAAAACATGCATTTAATCACTGAAATATTCTCACCACTTCTAAGCATGGCACAAGCATGAAAATGGACACAGAACAGTGGCATGATGTTAGCTGTATGCTGCACTTTGGATTGAGGATCCAGATTGTATGGTTTCAGAATTATGGGCCAAAATGTAAGGCATATTTTACAAACATGTGACGTAATTGAAGAACATCATACCTTCAACTTCACATTTTGACTACTATCCAATATGCCATATACATGATAATTCACACGGGTAAGTAGCACAAGACTAGGAACAAAGCGTTGTTTAAATTATGTCTCTATCATCTATAGATTGTGAATTATAGCCAAAAGCAAAAAGAGTTCTTCAACATACATGCAGGTGAAAAAGAAAAACCAACCTGAAGGTTACACTTGATTTGTACCTTGTCCCTATAAGCCACAAACATCAGAGTTGCCACTATAAAGTGTACATGTCTTAGCTACATACTGCAATTTAATTTAAGTCAGTACCTAATACGCTTCCAGAATTATAGTGCACTACATACTCTGTAGTATATCCTACCCATTTCAAAAGGGTGAACAGATGGCCGCAAATTGAAAATTGCCTCGTATGGATTCAAATTGCATTGTATGTACCTTGTGTGTGAGCAACATGCATTTAAAATGGAACACTGTAGTAGGCTATGATATAGAATGTGTTGCAGTTGGAAATCAAGCTCTAGCTAGTGTGGATCATGACTGATGACACAATATACGAGACACATTTTGCAAAAACTGGAGGCAAATTTTTAAAAACATGCATTTAATCACTGAAATATTCTCACCACTTCTAAGCATGGCACAAGCATGACAATGGACACAGAACAATGGCATGATGTTAGCTTTATGCTCCACTTTGAATTGAGGATCCAGATTGTACGGTTTCAGAATTATGGGCCAAAATGTAAGGCATACTTTTTCGAACATGTGACGTAATTGAAAAACATCATATATTCAACTTCACATTTTGACTACTTTCCAATATGCCACATACATGATGATTCACATGGGTAAGTAGAACAACACTGCAAACAGTGTGTTGTTTACATTATGTCTCTATCATATATAGATTGTGAATTATAGCCAAAAGCATAAAGTGTTCTTCAACCTACATGAATGTGAAATGGCAAAACCTACCTGAAGGTTACACTTGATTTGTACCTTGTCCCTATAAGCCACAAACATCAGAGTTGCCACTATAAAGTGTACATGTCTTAGCTACATACTGCAATTTAAATTAAGTCAGTACCTCATACGCTTCCAGAATTATAGTGCACTACATACTCTGTAGTATATCCTATCCATTACAATTGGGTGACCAGATGGCCGCAAATTGAAAATTGCCTTGTATGGATTCAAATTGCATTGTATGTACCTTGTGTGTGATCCGCATGCATTTAAAATGGCACACTGTAGTAGGCTATGCTATAGAATGTGTTGCAGTTGGAAATAAAGCTCTATCTAGTGTGGGTCATGACTGATGACAAAAATACGAGACACATTTTTAAAAAACTGGAGGCAAATTTTTAAAAACATGCATTTAATCACTGAAAGATTCTCACCACTTTTAAGCATTCCACAGGCATTATAATGGACACAGGGCAGTGGCATGATGTTAGCTTTATGTTGCACTTTGAATTATGGATCCAGATTGTATGGTTTTACAATTATGGGACAAAATGTAAGGCATACTTTTTCGAACATGTGACGTAATTGAAAAACATCATATATTCAACTTCACATTGTGACTACTTTCCAATATGCCACATACATGATGATTCACATGGGTAAGTAGAACAATACTGCAAACATTGTGTTGTTTAAATTATGTCTCTATCATATATAGATTGTGAATTATAGCCAAAAGCAAAAAGAGTTCTTCAACATACATGAAGGTGAAAAAGAAAAACCAACCTGAAGGTTACAATTGATTTGTACCTTGTCCCTATGAGCCACAAACATCAGAGTTGTCTCTATAAAGTGTACATGCCTTAGCTACATAGTGCAATTTAAATTAAGTCAGTACCTCATACGCTTCAAGAATTATAGTGCACCACATACTCTGTATTATATCCCATCCATTTCAATTGGGTGACCAGATGGCCGCAAATGTAAAATCGAATCGTATGGATTCAAATTGCATTGTATGTACCTTGTGAGTGAGCCACATGCATGTAATTTGGCATCATGCAGTGGGATATCCTATAGAATGTGTTGCATTTGCAAATGAAGCTCTATCTCATATGGATCATGAATTCTGACACAACATACGTGAAATATTTGAAATAAATTGAGATTTTTTGTATTTAAAACATGCATTTAATCACTGAAAGATTATCACCACTTCTAAGCATGGCACAAGCATGACAATGGACACAGAACAGTGGCATGATTTTAGCTGTATGCTGCACTTTGGATTGAGGATCCAGATTTTATGGTTTCAGAATTATGGGCCAAAATGTAAGGCATACTTTTTCAAACTTGTGACATAAATGAAAAACATCATACATTCAACTTCACATTTTGACTACTATCCAATAAGCCACATACATGATAATTCACATGGGTAAGTAGCAAAAGACTAGGAACAATGTGTTGTTTAAATTATGGCTCTATCGTATAAAGATTGTGAATTATAGCCAAAAGCATAAAGTGTTCTTCAACCTACATGAATGTGAAATGGAAAAACCTACCTGAAGGTTACACTTGATTTGTACCTTGTCCCTATGAGCCACAAACATCAGAGTTGCCTCTATAAAGTGTACATGTCTTAGCTACATAGTGCAATTTAAATTAAGTGAGTACCTCATACGCTTCAAGAATTATAGTGCACCACATACTCTGTAGTATATCCCATCCATTTCAATTGGGTGACCAGATGGCCGCAAATTTAAAATCGTCTTGTATGGATTCAAATTACATTGTATGAACCTTGTGAGTGAGCCACATGCATGTAATTTGGCATCCTGCAGTGGGATATTCTATAGAATGTGTTGCATTTGCAAATGAAGCTCTATCTAGTATGGATCATGAATTATGACACAATATACGTGAAATATTTGAAATAAATTGAGGTTTTTTGTATTTAAAACATGCATTTAATCACTGAAAGATTCTCACCACTTCTAAGCATGGCACAAGCATGAAAATGGACACAGAACAGTGGCATGATGTTAGCTGTATGCTGCACTTTGGTTTGAGGATCCAGATTGTATGGTTTCAGAATTATGGGCCAAAATGTAAGGCATACTTTTGCTAACATGTGACGTAATTGAAGAACATCATACATTCAACTTCACATTTTGACTACTATCCAATATGCCACATACATGATAATTCACACGGGTAAGTAGCACAAGACGAGGAACAATGCGTTGTTTAAATTATGTCTCTATCATCTATAGATTGTGAATTATAGCCAAAAGCAAAAAGAGTTCTTCAACATACATGCAGGTGAAAAAGAAAAACCAACCTGAAGGTTACACTTGATTTGTACCTTGTCCCTATAAGCCACAAACATCAGAGTTGCCACTATAAAGTGTACATGTCTTAGCTACATACTTCAATTTAAATTAAGTCAGTACCTAATACGCTTCCAGAATTATAGTGCACTACATACTCTGTAGTATATCCTACCCATTTCAAAAGGGTGACCAGATGGCCGCAAATTGAAAATTGCCTCGTATGGATTCAAATTGCATTGTATGTACCTTGTGTGTGAGCAACATGCATTTAAAATGGAACACTGTAGTAGGCTGTGATATAGAATGTGTTGCAGTTGGAAATCAAGCTCTATCTAGTGTGGATCATGACTGATGACACAATATACGAGACACATTTTGCAAAAACTTTAGGCAAATTTTTAAAAACATGCATTTAATCACTGAAATATTCTCACCACTTCTAAGCATGGCACAAGCATGAAAATGGACACAGAACAGTGGCATGATGTTAGCTTTATGCTCCACTTTGAATTGAGGATCCAGATTGTACGGTTTCAGAATTATGGGCCAAAATGTAAGGCATACTTTTTCGAACATGTGACGTAATTGAAAAACATCATATATTCAACTTCACATTGTGACTACTTTCCAATATGCCACATACATGATGATTCACATGGGTAAGTAGAACAATACTGCAAACATTGTGTTGTTTAAATTATGGCTCTATCATATATAGATTGTGAATTAGAGCCCAAAGCAAAAAGAGTTCTTCAACATACATGAAGGTGAAAAAGAAAAACCAACCTGAAGGTTACACTTGATTTGTACCTTGTCCCTATAAGCCACAAACATCAGAGTTGCCACTATAAAGTGTACATGTCTTAGCTACATACTGCAATTTAAATTAAGTCAGTACTTCATACGCTTCCAGAATTATAGTGCACTACATACTCTGTAGTATATCCTATCCATTACAATTGAGTGACCAGATGGCCGCAAATTGAAAATTGCCTCGTATGGATTCAAATTGCATTGTATGTACCTTGTGTGTGATCCACATGCATTTAAAATGGCACACTGTAGTAGGCTATGCTATAGAATGTGTTGCAGTTGGAAATCATGCTCTATCTAGTGTGGGTCATGACTGATGACACAATATACGAGACACATTTTTAAAAAACTGGATGCAAATTTTAAAAAACATGCATTTAATCACTGAAAGATTCTCACCACTTCTAAGCATTCCACGGGCATTATAATGGACACAGGGCAGTGGCATGTTAGCTTTATGCTGCACTTTGAATGATGGATCCAGATTGTATTGTTTTACAATTATGGGACAAAATGTAAGGCATACTTTTTCGAACATGTGACGTAATTGAAAAACATCATATATTCAACTTCACATTGTGACTACTTTCCAATATGCCACATACATGATGATTCACATGGGTAAGTAGAACAATACTGCAAACATTGTGTTGTTTAAATTATGTCTCTATCATATATAGATTGTGAATTATAGCTAAAAGCATAAAGTGTTCTTCAACCTACATGAATGTGAAATGGAAAAACCTACCTGAAGGTTACACTTGATTTGTACCTTGTCCCTATAAGCCACAAACATCAGAGTTGCCACTATAAAGTGTACATGTCTTAGCTACATACTTCAATTTAAATTAAGTCAGTACCTCATACGCTTCCAGAATTATAGTGCACTACATACTCTGTAGTATATCCTATCCATTACAATTGGGTGACCAGATGGCCGCAAATTGAAAATTGCCTCGTATGGATTCAAATTGCATTGTATGTACCTTGTGTGTGATCCACATGCATTTAAAATGGCACACTGAAGTAGGCTATGCTATAGAATGTGTTGCAGTTGGAAATCAAGCTCTATCTAGTGTGGGTCATGACTGATGACACAATATACGAGACACATTTTTAAAAAACTGGAGGCAAATTTTAAAAAACATGCATTTAATCACTGAAAGATTCTCACCACTTCTAAGCATTCCACAGGCATTATAATGGACACAGGGCAGTGGCATGATGTTAGATTTATGCTGCACTTTGAATTATGGATCCAGATTGTATGGTTTTACAATTATGGGACAAAATGTAAGGCATACTTTTTTGAACATGTGACGTAATTGAAAAACATCATATATTCAACTTCACATTGTGACTACTTTCCAAAATGCCACATACATGATGATTCACATGGGTAAGTAGAACAATACTGCAAACATTGTGTTGTTTAAATTATGTCTCTATCTTATATAGATTGTGAATTATAGCCAAAAGCATAAAGTGTTCTTCAACCTACATGAATGTGAAATGGAAAAACCTACCTGAAGGTTACACTTGATTTGTACCTTGTCCCTATGAGCCACAAACATCAGAGTTGCCTCTCTAAAGTGTACATGTCTTAGCTACATATTGCAATTTAAATTAAGTCAGTACCTCATACGCTTCAAGAATTATAGTGCACCACATACTCTGTAGTATCTCCCATCCATTTCAATTGGGTGACCAGATGGCCGCAAATTTAAAATCGCCTCGTATGGATTCAAATTACATTGTATGAACCTTGTGAGTGAGCCACATGCATGTAATTTGGCATCCTGCAGTGGGATAGTCTATAGAATGTGTTGCATTTGCAAATGAAGCTCTATCTAGTATGGATCATGAATTATGACACAATATAAGTGAAATATTTGAAATAAATTGAGGTTTTTTGTATTTAAAACATGCATTTATTCACTGAAAGATTATCACCACTTCTAACCATGGCACAAGCATGAAAATAGACACGGAACAGTGGCATGATGTTAGCTGTATGCTGCTCTTTGAATTGAGGATCCAGATTGTATGGTTTCAGAATTATGGGCCAAAATGTAGGGCATACTTTTTCGAACTTGTGACATAATTGAAAAACATCATACATTCAACTTCACATTTTGACTACTATCCAATATGCCACATATATGCTAATTCACATGGGTAAGTAGCAAGAGACTAGGAACAATGTGCTGTTTAAATTATGGTTCTATCATATATAGATTGTGATTTATAGCCAAAAGCAAAAAGAGTTCTTCAACATACATGAAGGTGAAAAAGAAAAACCAACCTGAAGGTTACACTTGATTTGTACCTTGTCCCTATAAGCCACATACATCAGAGTTGCCACTATAAAGTGTACATGTCTGAGCTACATACTGTAATTTAAATTAAGTCAGTACCTCATACGCTTCCAGAATTATAGTGAACTACATACTCTGTAGTATATCCTATCCATTTCAATTGGGTGACCAGATGGCCGCAAATTGAAAATTGCCTCGTATAGATTCAAATTGCATTGAATGTACCTTGTGTGTGATCCACATGCATTTAAAATGGCACACTGTAGTAGGCTATACTATAGAATGTGTTGCAGTTGGAAATCAAGCTCTATCTAGTGTGGGTCATGACTGATGACACAATATACGAGACACATTTTTCAAAACTGGAGGCAAATTTTTAAAAACATGCATTTAATCACTGAAAGGTTTTCACCAATTCTAAGCATTCCACAGGCATTATAATGGACACAGGACAGTGGCATGATGTTGCCTCTATGCTGCACTTTGAAGTATGGATCCAGATTGTATGGTTTCAGAATTCTGGGCCAAAATGTAAGGCATACTTTTTCAAACTTGTGACATAATTGAAAAACATCATACATTCAACTTCACATTTTGACTACTATCCAATATGCCACATACATGATAATTCACATGGGTAAGTAGCAAAAGACTAGGAACAATGTGTCGTTTAAATTATGGCTCTATCATATATAGATTGTGCATTATAGCCAAAAGCAAAAAGAGTTCTTCAACATACATGAAGGTGAAAAAGAAAAACCAACCTGAAGGTTACAATTGATTTGTACCTTGTCCCTATGAGCCACAAACATCAGAGTTGTCTCTATAAAGTGTAAATGCCTTAGCTACATAGTGCAATTTAAATTAAGTCAGTACCTCATACGCTTCAAGAATTATAGTGCACCACATACTCTGTAGTATATCCCATGCATTTCAATTGGGTGACCAGATGGCCGCAAATGTAAAATCGAATCGTATGGATTCAAATTGCATTGTATGTACATTGTGAGTGAGCCACATGCATGTAATTTGGCATCCTGCAGTGGGATATCCTATAGAATGTGTTGCATTTGCAAATGAAGCTCTATCTCATATGGATCATGAATTCTGACACAATATACGTGAAATATTTGAAATAAATTGAGATTTTTTGCATTTAAAACATGCATTTAATCACTGAAAGATTCTCACCACTTCTAAGCATGGCACAAGCATGAAAATGGACACAGAACAGTGGCATGATGTTAGCTGTATGCTGCACTTTGGATTGAGGATCCAGATTGTATGGTTTCAGAATTATGGGCCAAAATGTAAGGCATACCTTTTCAAACTTGTGACATAAATGAAAAACATCATACATTCAACTTCGCATTTTGTCTACTATCCAATATGCCACATACATGATAATTCACATGGGTAAGTAGCCAAAGACTAGGAACAATGTGTTGTTTAAATTATGGCTCTATCGTATATAGATTGTGATTTATAGCCAAAAGCAAAAAGAGTTCTTCAACATACATGAAGGTGAAAAAGAAAAACCAACCTGAAGGTTACACTTGATTTGTACCTTGTCCCTATAAGCCACATACATCAGAGTTGCCACTATAAAGTGTACATGTCTGAGCTACATACTGTAATTTAAATTAAGTCAGTACCTCATACGCTTCCAGAATTATAGTGAACTACATACTCTGTAGTATATCCTATCCATTTCAATTGGGTGACCAGATGGCCGCAAATTGAAAATTGCCTCGTATAGATTCAAATTGCATTGAATGTACCTTGTGTGTGATCCACATGCATTTAAAATGGCACACTGTAGTAGGCTATACTATAGAATGTGTTGCAGTTGGAAATCAAGCTCTATCTAGTGTGGGTCATGACTGATGACACAATATACGAGACACATTTTTCAAAACTGGAGGCAAATTTTTAAAAACATGCATTTAATCACTGAAAGGTTTTCACCAATTCTAAGCATTCCACAGGCATTATAATGGACACAGGACAGTGGCATGATGTTGCCTCTATGCTGCACTTTGAAGTATGGATCCAGATTGTATGGTTTCAGAATTCTGGGCCAAAATGTAAGGCATACTTTTTCAAACTTGTGACATAATTGAAAAACATCATACATTCAACTTCACATTTTGACTACTATCCAATATGCCACATACATGATAATTCACATGGGTAAGTAGCAAAAGACTAGGAACAATGTGTCGTTTAAATTATGGCTCTATCATATATAGATTGTGCATTATAGCCAAAAGCAAAAAGAGTTCTTCAACATACATGAAGGTGAAAAAGAAAAACCAACCTGAAGGTTACAATTGATTTGTACCTTGTCCCTATGAGCCACAAACATCAGAGTTGTCTCTATAAAGTGTAAATGCCTTAGCTACATAGTGCAATTTAAATTAAGTCAGTACCTCATACGCTTCAAGAATTATAGTGCACCACATACTCTGTAGTATATCCCATGCATTTCAATTGGGTGACCAGATGGCCGCAAATGTAAAATCGAATCGTATGGATTCAAATTGCATTGTATGTACATTGTGAGTGAGCCACATGCATGTAATTTGGCATCCTGCAGTGGGATATCCTATAGAATGTGTTGCATTTGCAAATGAAGCTCTATCTCATATGGATCATGAATTCTGACACAATATACGTGAAATATTTGAAATAAATTGAGATTTTTTGCATTTAAAACATGCATTTAATCACTGAAAGATTCTCACCACTTCTAAGCATGGCACAAGCATGAAAATGGACACAGAACAGTGGCATGATGTTAGCTGTATGCTGCACTTTGGATTGAGGATCCAGATTGTATGGTTTCAGAATTATGGGCCAAAATGTAAGGCATACCTTTTCAAACTTGTGACATAAATGAAAAACATCATACATTCAACTTCGCATTTTGTCTACTATCCAATATGCCACATACATGATAATTCACATGGGTAAGTAGCCAAAGACTAGGAACAATGTGTTGTTTAAATTATGGCTCTATCGTATATAGATTGTGAATTATAGCCAAAAGCATAAAGTGTTCTTCAACCTACATGAATGTGAAATAGAAAAACCTACCTGAAGGTTACACTTGATTTGTACCTTGTCCCTATGAGCCACAAACATCAGAGTTGCCTCTATAAAGTGTACATGTCTTAGCTACATAGTGCAATTTAAATTAAGTGAGTACCTCATACGCTTCAAGAATTATAGTGCACCACATACTCTGTAGTATAACCCATCCATTTCAATTGGGTGACCAGATGGCCGCAAATTTAAAATCGTCTCGTATGGATTCAAATTACATTGTATGAACCTTGTGAGTGAGCCACATGCATGTAATTTGGCATCCTGCAGTGGGGTATTCTATAGAATGTGTTGCATTTGCAAATGAAGCTCTATCTAGTATGGATCATGAATTATGACACAATATACGTGAAAAATTTGAAATAAATTGAGGTTTTTTGTATTTAAAACATGCATTTAATCACTGAAAGATTCTCACCCCTTCTAAGCATGGCACAAGCATGAAAATGGACACAGAACAGTGGCATGATGTTAGCTGTATGCTGCACTTTGGATTGAGGATCCAGATTGTATGGTTTCAGAATTATGGGCCAAAATGTAAGGCATACTTTTCCGAACATGTGACGTAATTGAAGAACATCATACCTTCAACTTCACATTTTGACTACTATCCAATACGCCACATACATGATAATTCACACGGGTAAGTAGCACAAGACTAGGAACAATGCGTTATTTAAATTATGTCTCTATCATCTATAGATTGTGAATTATAGCCAAAAGCAAAAAGAGTTCTTCAACATACATGCAGGTGAAAAAGAAAAACCAACCTGAAGGTTACACTTGATTTGTACCTTGTCCCTATAAGCCACAAACATCAGATTTGCCACTATAAAGTGTACATGTCTTAGCTACATACTGCAATTTAAATTAAGTCAGTACCTAATACGCTTCCAGAATTATAGTGCACTACATACTCTGTAGTATATCCTACCCATTTCAAAAGGGTGACCAGATGGCCGCAAATTGAAAATTGCCTCGTATGGATTCAAATTGCATTGTATGTACCTTGTGTGTGAGCAACATGCATTTAAAATGGAACACTGTAGTAGGCTATGATATAGAATGTGTTGCAGTTGGAAATCAAGCTCTATCTAGTGTGGATCATGACTGATGACACAATATACGAGACACATTTTGCAAAAACTGGAGGCAAATTTTTAAAAACATGCATTTAATCACTGAAATATTCTCACCACTTCTAAGCATGGCACAAGCATGAAAATGGACACAGAACAGTGGCATGACGTTAGCTTTATGCTGCACTTTGAATTGAGGATCCAGATTGTATGGATTCAGAATTATGGGCCAAAATGTAAGGCATACGTTTTCGAACTTGTGACATAATTGAAAAACATCATACATTCAACTTCACATTTTGACTACTATCCAATATGCCACATACATGATCATTCACATGGGTACGTAGCACAAGACTAGGAACAATGTGTTGTTTAAATTATGGCTCTATCATATATAGATTGTGAATTATAGCCAAAAGCAAAAAGAGTTCTTCAACATACATGAAGGTGAAAAAGAAAAAACAACCTGAAGGTTACACTTGATTTGTACCTTGTCCCTATAAGCCACAAACATCAGAGTTGCCACTATAAAGTGTACATGTCTTAGCTACATACTGCAATTTAAATTAAGTCAGTACCTCATACGCTTCCAGAATTATAGTGAACTACATACTCTGTAGTATATCCTATCCATTTCAATTGGGTGACCAGATGGCCGCAAATTGAAAATTGCCTCGTATGGATTCAAATTGCATTGTATGTACCTTGTGTGCGATCCACATGCATTTAAAATGGCACACTGTAGTAGGCTATGCTATAGAATGTGTTGCAGTTGGAAATCAAGCTCTATCTAGTGTGGGTCATGACTGATGACACAATATACGAGACACATTTTTCAAAAACTGGAGGCAAATTTTTAAAAACAAGCATTTAATCACTGAAAGGTTTTTACCACTTCTAAGTAAGTATTCCACAGGCTTTATAATGGACACAGGACAGTGGCATGATGGTAGCTTTATGCTGCACTTTGAATTATGGATCCAGATTGTATGGTTTCAGAATTATGGGCCAAAATGTAAGGCATACTTTTTCAAACTTGTGACATAATTGAAAAACATCATACATTCAACTTCACATTTTGACTACTATCCAATATGCCACATACATGATAATTCACATGGGTACGTAGCACGAGACTAGGAACAATGTGTTGTTTAAATTATGGCTCTATCATATATAGATTGTGAATTATAGCCAAAAGCAAAAAGAGTTCTTCAACATACATGAAGGTGAAAAAGAAAAACCAACCTGAAGGTTACACTTGATTTGTACCTTGTCCCTATAAGCCACAAACATCAGAGTTGCCACTATAAAGTGTACATGTCTTAGCTACATACTGCAATTTAAATTAAGTCAGTACCTCATACGCTTCCAGAATTATAGTGAACTACATACTCTGTAGTATATCCTATCCATTTCAATTGGGTGACCAGATGGCCGCAAATTGAAAATTGCCTTGTATGGATTCAAATTGCATTGTATGTACCTTGTGTGCGATCCACATGCATTTAAAATGGCACACTGTAGTAGGCTATGCTATAGAATGTGTTGCAGTTGGAAATCAAGCTCTATCTAGTGTGGGTCATGACTGATGACACAATATACGAGACACATTTTTCAAAAACTGGAGGCAAATTTTTAAAAACAAGCATTTAATCACTGAAAGGTTTTTACCACTTCTAAGTAAGTATTCCACAGGCTTTATAATGGACACAGGACAGTGGCATGATGGTAGCTTTATGCTGCACTTTGAATTATGGATCCAGATTGTATGGTTTCAGAATTATGGGCCAAAATGTAAGGCATACTTTTTCAAACTTGTGACATAATTGAAAAACATCATACATTCAACTTCACATTTTGACTACTATCCAATATGCCACATACATGATAATTCACATGGGTACGTAGCACGAGACTAGGAACAATGTGTTGTTTAAATTATGGCTCTATCATATATAGATTGTGAATTATAGCCAAAAGCAAAAAGAGTTCTTCAACATACATGAAGGTGAAAAAGAAAAACCAACCTGAAGGTTACACTTGATTTGTACCTTGTCCCTATAAGCCACAAACATCAGAGTTGCCACTATAAAGTGTACATGTCTTAGCTACATACTGCAATTTAAATTAAGTCAGTACCTCATACGCTTCCAGAATTATAGTGAACTACATACTCTGTAGTATATCCTATCCATTTCAATTGGGTGACCAGATGGCCGCAAATTGAAAATTGCCTCTTATGGATTCAAATTGCATTGTATGTACCTTGTGTGCGATCCACATGCATTTAAAATGGCACACTGTAGTAGGCTATGCTATAGAATGTGTTGCAGTTGGAAATCAAGCTCTATCTAGTGTGGGTCATGACTGATGACACAATATACGAGACACATTTTTCAAAAACTGGAGGCAAATTTTTAAAAACAAGCATTTAATCACTGAAAGGTTTTTACCACTTCTAAGTAAGTATTCCACAGGCTTTATAATGGACACAGGACAGTGGCATGATGGTAGCTTTATGCTGCACTTTGAATTATGGATCCAGATTGTATGGTTTCAGAATTATGGGCCAAAATGTAAGGCATACTTTTTCAAACTTGTGACATAATTGAAAAACATCATACATTCAACTTCACATTTTGACTACTATCCAATATGCCACATACATGATAATTCACATGGGTACGTAGCACAAGACTAGGAACAATGTGTTGTTTAAATTATGGCTCTATCATATATAGATTGTGAATTATAGCCAAAAGCAAAAAGAGTTCTTCAACATACATGAAGGTGAAAAAGAAAAACCAACCTGAAGGTTACACTTGATTTGTACCTTGTCCCTATAAGCCACAAACATCAGGGTTGCCACTATAAAGTGTACATGTCTTAGCTACATACTGCAATTTAAATTAAGTCAGTACCTCATACGCTTCCAGAATTATAGTGAACTACATACTCTGTAGTATATCCTATCCATTTCAATTGGGTGACCAGATGGCCGCAAATTGAAAATTGCCTCTTATGGATTCAAATTGCATTGTATGTACCTTGTGTGTGAGCCACATGCATTTAAACTGGCACAAATGTGTTGCAGTTGGAAATCAAGCTCTATCTAGTGTGTGTCATGACTGATGACACAATATACGAGACACATTTTTCAAAAACTGGAGGCAAATTTGTAAAAACATGTATTTACTCACTGAAAGGTTTTCACCACTTCTAAGCATTCCACAGGCATTATAATGGACACAGGACAGTGGCATGCTGTTAGCTTTATGCTGCACTTTGAATTATGGATCCAGATTGTATGGTTTGAAAATTATGGTACAAAATGTAAGGCATACTTTTTCGAACATGTGACGTAATTGAAAAACATCATATATTCAACTTCACATTTTGACTACTTTCCAATATGCCACATACATGATGATTCACATGGGTAAGTAGAACAATACTGCAAACAGTGTGTTGTTTACATTATGTCTCTATCATATATAGATTGTGAATTATAGCCAAAAGCATAAAGTGTTCTTCAACCTACATGAATGTGAAATGGCAAAACCTACCTGAAGGTTACACGTGATTTGTACCTTGTCCCTATAAGCCAAAAACATCAGAGTTGCCACTATAAAGTGTACATGTCTTAGCTACATACTGCAATTTAAATTAAGTCAGTACCTCATACGCTTCCAGAATTATAGTGCACTACATACTCTGTAGTATATCCTATCCATTACAATTGGGTGACCAAATGGCCGCAAATTGAAAATTGCCTCGTATGGATTCAAATTGCATTGTATGTACCTTGTGTGTGATCCACATGCATTTAAAATGGCACACTGTAGTAGGCTATGCTATAGAATGTGTTGCAGTTGGAAATCAAACTCTATCTAGTGTGGGTCATGACTGATGACACAATATACGAGACACATTTTTAAAAAACTGGAGGCAAATTTTAAAAAACATGCATTTAATCACTGAAAGATTCTCACCACTTCTAAGCATTCCACAGGCATTATAATGGACACAGGACAGTGGCATGATGTTAGCTTTATGCTGCACTTTGAATTATGGATCCAGATTGTATGGTTTTACAATTATGGGACAAAATGTAAGGCATACTTTTTCGAACATGTGACGTAATTGAAAAACATCATATATTCAACTTCACATTGTGACTACTTTCCAATATGCCACATACATGATGATTCACATGGGTAAGTAGAACAATACTGCAAACATTGTGTTGTTTAAATTATGTCTCTATCATATATAGATTGTGAATTATAGCCAAAAGCATAAAGTCTTCTTCAACCTACATGAATGTGAAATGGAAAAACCTACCTGAAGGTTACACTTTATTTGTACCTTGTCCCTATGAGCCACAAACATCAGAGTTGCCTCTATAAAGTGTACATGTCTTAGCTACATATTGCAATTTAAATTAAGTCAGTACCTCATACGCTTCAAGAATTATAGTGCACCACATACTCTGTAGTATATCCTATCCATTTCAATTGGGTGACCAGATGGCCGCAAATTTAAAATCGCCTCGTATGGATTCAAATTACATTGTATGAACCTTGTGAGTGAGCCACATGCATGTAATTTGGTATCCTGCAGTGGGATAATCTATAGAATGTGTTGCATTTGCAAATGAAGCTCTATCTAGTATGGATCATGAATTATGACATAATATAAGTGAAATATTTGAAATAAATTGAGGTTTTTTGTATTTAAAACATGCATTTATTCACTGAAAGATTCTCACCACTTCTAACCATGGCACAAGCATGAAAATGGACACGGAACAGTGGCATGATTCTAGCTGTATGCTGCACTTTGAATTGAGGATCCAGATTGTATGGTTTCAGAATTATGGGCCAAAATAAAGGGCATACTTTTTCGAACTTGTGACATAATTGAAAAACATCATAAATTCATCTTCACATTTTGACTACTATCCAATATGCCACATACATGATAATTCACATGGGTAAGTAGCAAAAGACTAGGAACAATGTGTTGTTTAAATTATGGCTCTATCATATATAGATTGTGAATTATAGCCAAAAGCAAAAAGAGTTCTTCAACATACATGAAGGTGAAAAAGAAAAACCAACCTGAAGGTTACACTTGATTTGTACCTTGTCCCTATAAGCCACAAACATCAGAGTTGCAACTATAAAGTGTACATGTCTTAGCTACATACTGCAATTTAAATTAAGTCAGTACCTCATACGCTTCCAGAATTATAGTGAACTACATACTCTGTAGTATATCCTATTTATTTGAATTGGGTGACCAGATGGCCGCAAATTGAAAATTGCCTCGTATAGATTCAAATTGCATTGAATGTACCTCGTAAGTGATCCACATGCATTTAAAATGGCACACTGTAGTAGGCTATGCTATAGAATGTGTTGCAGTTGGAAATCAAGCTCTATCTAGTGTGGGTCATGACTGATGACACAATATACGAGACACATTTTTCAAAACTGGAGGCAAATTTTTAAAAACATGCATTTAATCACTGAAAGGTTTTCACCAATTCTAAGCATTCCACAGGCATTATAATGGACACAGGACAGTGGCATGATGTTGCCTTTATGCTGCACTTTGAATTATGGATCCAGATTGTATGGTTTCAGAATTCTGGGCCAAAATGTAAGGCATACTTTTTCAAACTTGTGACATAATTGAAAAACATCATACATTCAACTTCACATTTTGACTACTATCCAATATGCCACATACATGATAATTCTCATGGGTAAGTAGCAAAAGACTAGGAACAATGTGTTGTTTAAATTATGGCTCTATCATATATAGATTGTGAATTATAGCCAAAAGCAAAAAGAGTTCTGCAACATACATGAAGGTGAAAAAGAAAAACCAACCTGAAGTTTACACTTGATTTGTACCTTGTCCCTATGAGCCACAAACATCAGAGTTGTCTCTATAAAGTGTACATGCCTTAGCTACATAGTGCAATTTAAATTAAGTCAGTACCTCATACGCTTTAAGAATTATAGTGCACCACATACTCTGTAGTATATCCCATCCATTTCAATTGGGTGACCAGATGGCCGCAAATGTAAAATCGAATCGTATGGATTCAAATTGCATTGTATGTACCTTGTGAGTGAGCCACATGCATGTAATTTGGCATCCTGCAGTGGGATATCCTATAAAATGTGTTGCATTTGCAAATGAAGCTCTATCTCATATGGATCATGAATTCTGACACAATATACGTGAAATATTTGAAATAAATTGAGATTTTTTGTATTTAAAACATGCATTTAATCACCAAAAGATTCTCACCACTTCTAAGCATGGCACAAGCATGAAAATGGGCACAGAACAGTGGCATGATAGTAGCTGTATGCTGCACTTTGGATTGAGGATCCAGATTGTATGGTTTCAGAATTATGGGCCAAAATGTAAGGCATACTTTTTCAAACTTGTGACATAAATGAAAAACATCATACATTCAACTTCACATTTTGACTACTATCCAATATGCCACATACATGATAATTCTCATGGGTAAGTAGCAAAAGACTAGGAACAATGTGTTGTTTAAATTATGGCTCTATCATATATAGATTGTGAATTATAGCCAAAAGCATAAAGTGTTCTTCAACCTACATGAATGTGAAATGGAAAAACCTACCTGAAGGTTACACTTGATTTGTACCTTGTCCCTATGAGCCACAAACATCAGAGTTGCCTCTATAAAGTGTACATGTCTTAGCTACATAGTGCAATTTAAATTAAGTGAGTACCTCATACGCTTCCAGAATTATAGTGAACTACATACTCTGTAGTATATCCTATCCATTTCAATTGGGTGACCAGATGGCCGCAAATTGAAAATTGCCTCGTATAGATTCAAATTGCATTGAATGTACCTTGTGTGTGATCCACATGCATTTAAAATGTCACACTGTAGTAGGCTATGCTATAGAATGTCTTGCAGTTGGAAATCAAGCTCTATCTAGTGTGGGTCATGACTGATGACACAATATACGAGACACATTTTTCAAAACTGGAGGCAAATTTTTAAAAACATGCATTTAATCACTGAAAGGTTTTCACCAATTCTAAGCATTCCACAGGCATTATAATGGACACAGGACAGTGGCATGATGTTGCCTTTATGCTGCACTTTGAATTATGGATGCAGATTGTATAGTTTCAGAATTCTGGGCCAAAATGTAAGGCATACTTTTTCAAACTTGTGACATAATTGAAAAACATCATACATTCAACTTCACATTTTGACTACTATCCAATATGCCACATACATGATAATTCACATGGGTAAGTAGCAAAAGACTAGGAACAATGTGTTGTTTAAATTATGGCTCTATCATATATAGATTGTGAATTATAGCCAAAAGCAAAAAGAGTTCTTCAACATACATGAAGGTGAAAAAGAAAAACCAACCTGAAGGTTACACTTGATTTGTACCTTGTCCCTATGAGCCACAAACATCAGAGTTGTCTCTATAAAGTGTACATGCCTTAGCTGCATAGGGCAATTTAAATTAAGTGAGTACCTCATACGCTTCAAGAATTATAGTGCACCACATACTCTGTAGTATATCCCATCCATTTCAATTGGGTGACCAGACGGCCGCAAATGTAAAATCGAATCGTATGCATTCAAATTGCATTGTATGTACCTTGTGAGTGAGCCACATGCATGTAATTTGGCATCCTGCAGTGGGATATCCTATAGAATGTGTTGCATTTGCAAATGAAGCTCTATCCCATATGGATCATGAATTCTGACACAATATACGTGAAATATTTGAAATAAATTGAGATATTTTGTATTTAAAACATGCATTTAATCACTGAAAGATTCTCACCACTTCTAAGCATGGCACAAGCATGAAAATGGACACAGAGCAGTGGCATGATGTTAGCTGTATGCTGCACTTTGGATTGAGGATCCAGATTGTATGGTTTCAGAATTATGAGCCAAAATGTAAGGCATACTTTTTCAAACTTGTGACATAAATGAAAAACATCATACATTCAACTTCAAATTTTGACTACTATCCAATATGCCACATACATGATAATTCTCATGGGTAAGTAGCAAAAGACTAGGAACAATTTGTTGTTTAAATTATGGCTCTATCATATATAGATTGTGAATTAAAGCCAAAAGCATAACGTGTTCTTCAACCTACATGAATGTGAAATGGAAAAACCTACCTGAAGGTTACACTTGATTTGTACCTTGTCCCTATGAGCCACAAACATCAGAGTTGCCTCTATAAAGTGTACATGTCTTAGCTACATAGTGCAATTTAAATTAAGTGAGTACCTCATATGCTTCAAGAATTATAGTGCAACACATACTCTGTAGTATATCCTATCCATTTCAATTGGGTGACCAGATGGCCGCAAATTTAAAATCGTCTCATATGGATTCAAATTACATTGTATGAACCTTGTGAGTGAGCCACATGCATGTAATTTGGCATCCTGCAGTGGGATGTTCTATAGAATGTGTTGCATTTGCAAATGAAGCTCTATCTAGTATGGATCATGAATTATGACACAATATACGTGAAATATTTGAAATAAATTGAGGTTTTTTGTATTTAAAACATGCATTTAATCAATGAAAGATTCTCACCACTTCTAAGCATGGCACAAGCATGAAAATGGACACAGAACAGTGGCAGGATGTTAGCTGTATGCTGCACTTTGGATTGAGGATCCAGATTGTATGGTTTCAGAATAATGGGCCAAAATGTAAGGCATACTTTTTCGAACATGTGACGTAATTGAAGAACATCATACATTCAACTTCACATTTTGACTACTATCCAATATGCCACATACATGATAATTCACATGGGTAAGTAGCACAAGACTAGGAACAATGTGTTGTTTAAATTATGGCTCTATCATATTTAGATTGTGAATTAAAGCCAAAAGCAAAAAGAGTTCTTCAACATACATGCAGGTGAAAAAGAAAAACCAACCTGAAGGTTACACTTGATTTGTACCTTGTCCCTATAAGCCACAAACATCAGAGTTGCCACTATAAAGTGTACATGTCTTAGCTACATACTGCAATTTAAATTAAGTCAGTACCTAATACGCTTCCAGAATTATAGTGCACTACATACTCTGTAGTATATCCTATCCATTTCAGTTGGGTGACCAGATGGCCGCAAATTGAAAATTGCCTCGTATGGATTCAAATTGCATTGTATGTACCTTGTGTGTGAGCAACATGCATTTAAAATGGAACACTGTAGTAGGCTATGATATAGAATGTGTTGCAGTTGGAAATCAAGCTCTATCTAGTGTGGATCATGACTGATGACACAATATACGAGACACATTTTGCAAAAACTGGAGGCAAATTTTTAAAACATGCATTTAATCACTGAAATATTCTCACCACTTCTAAGCATTCCACAGGCATTATAATGGACACAGGACAGTGGTATGATGTTAGCTTTATGCTACACTTTGAATTATGGATCCAGATTGTATGGTTTGACAATTATGGTACAAAATGTAAGGTATACTTTTTCGAACATGTGACGTAATTGAAAAACATCATATTTTCAACTTCACATTTCGACTACTTTCCAATATGCCACATACATGATGATTCACATGGGTAAGTAGAACAATACTGCAAACAGTGTGTTGTTTAAATTATGTCTCTTTCATATATAGATTGTGAATTATAGCCAAAAGCTTAAAGTGTTCTTCAATCTACATGAATGTGAAATGGAAAAACCTACCTGAAGGTTACACTTGATTTGTACCTTGTCCCTATGAGCCACAAACATCAGAGTTGCCTCTATAAAGTGTACATGCTTTAGCTACATAGTGCAATTTAAATTAAGTCAGTACCTCATACACTTCAAGAATTATAGTGCACCACATACTCTGTAGTATATCCCATCCATTTCAATTGGGTGACCAGATGCCACAAATGTAAAATCGCCTTGTATGGATTCAAATTGCATTGTATGTACCTTGTGAGTGAGCCACATGCATGTAATTTGGCATCCTGCAGTGGGATATTCTATAGAATGTGTTGCATTTGCAAATGAAGCTCTATGTAGTATGGATCATGAAGTATGACACAATATACGTGAAATATTTGTAATAAATTGAGATTTTTTGTATTTAAAACATGCATTTAATCACTGAAAGATTCTCACCACTTCTAAGCATGGCACAAGCATGACAATTAACACAGAACAGTGGCATGGCGTTAGCTTTATGCTGCACTTCGAATTGAGGATCCAGATTGTATGGTTTCAGAATTATGGGCCAAAATGTAAGGCATACTTTTTCGAACATGTGGCGTAATTGAAAAACATCATATATTCAACTTCACATTTTGACTACTATCCAATATGCCACATACATGATAATTCACATGGGTAAGTAGCACAAGACTAGGAACAATGTGTTGTTTAAATGATGTCTCTATCATATATAGATTGTGAATTATAGCCAAAAGCAAAAAGAGTTCTTCAACATACATGAAGGTGAAAAAGAAAAACCAACCTGAAGGTTACACTTGATTTGTACCTTGTCCCTATAAGCCACAAACATCAGAGTTGCCACTATAAAGTGTACATGTCTTAGCTATATACTGCAATTTAAATTAAGTCAGTACCTCATACGCTTCCAGAATCATAGTGCACTACATACTCTGTAGTATATCCTATCCATTTCAATTGGGTGACCAGATGGCCGCAAATTGAAAATTGCCTTGTATGGATTCAATTTGCATTGTATGTACCTTGTGTGTGAGCCACATGCATTTAAAATGGCACAATGTAGTAGGCTATGCTGTAGAATGTGTTGCAGTTGGAAATCAAGCTCTATCTAGTGTGGGTCATGACTGATGACACAATATACGAGACACATTTTTAAAAAACTGGAGGCAAATTTTTAAAAACATGCATTTAATCACTGAAAGATTGTCACCACTTCTAAGCATTCCACAGGCATTATAATGGACACAGGACAGTTGCATGATGTTAGCTTTATGCTGCACTTTGAATTATGGATCCAGATTGTATGGTTTTACAATTATGGGACAAAATGTAAGGCATATTTTTTCGAACATGTGACGTAATTGAAAAACATCATATATTCAACTTCACATTGTGACTACTTTCCAATATGCCACATACATGATGATTCACATGGGTAAGTAGAACAACACTGCAAACAGTGTGTTGTTTACATTATGTCTCTATCATATATAGATTGTGAATTATAGCCAAAAGCATAAAGTGTTGTTCAACCTACATGAATGTGAAATGGAAAAACCTACCTGAAGGTTACACCTGATTTGTACCTTGTCCCTATGAGCCACAAACATCAGAGTTGTCTCTATAAAGTGTACATGCCTTAGCTACATAGTGCAATTTAAATTAAGTGAGTACCTCATACGCTTCAAGAATTATAGTGCACCACATACTCTGTAGTATATCCCATCCATTTCAATTGGGTGACCAGATGGCCGCAAATTTAAAATCGCCTCGTATGGATTCAAATTACATTGTATGAACCTTGTGAGTGATCCACATGCATGTAATTTGGCATCCTGCAGTGGGATATTCTATAGAATGTGTTGCATTTGCAAATGAAGCTCTATATAGTATGGATCATGAAGTATGACACAACATACGTGAAATATTTGTAATAAATTGAGATTTTTTGTATTTAAAACATGCATTTAATCACTGAAAGATTCTCACCACTTCTAAGCATGGCACAAGCATGACAATTAACACAGAACAGTGGCATGGCGTTAGCTTTATGCTGCACTTTGAATTGAGGATCCAGATTGTATGGTTTCAGAATTATTGGCCAAAATGTAAGGCATACTTTTTCGAACATATGATGTAATTGAAAAACATCATACATTCAACTTCACATTTTGACTACTATCCAATATGCCACATACATGATGATTCACATGGGTAAGTAGAACAATACTGCAAACAGTGTGTTGTTTAAATTATGTCTCTTTCATATATAGATTGTGAATTATAGCCAAAAGCTTAAAGTGTTCTTCAACCTACATGAATGTGAAATGGAAAAACCTACCTGAAGGTTACACTTGATTTATACCTTGTCCCTATGAGCCACAAACATCAGAGTTGCCTCTATAAAGTGTACATGCTTTAGCTACATAGTGCAATTTAAAATAAGTCAGTACCTCATACACTTCAAGAATTATAGTGCACCACATACTCTGTAGTATATCCCATCCATTTCAATTGGGTGACCAGATGCCACAAATGTAAAATCGCCTTGTATGGATTCAAATTGCATTGTATGTACCTTGTGAGTGAGCCACATGCATGTAATTTGGCATCATGCAGTGGGATATTCTTTAGAATGTGTTGCATTTGCAAATGAAGCTCTATGTAGTATGGATCATGAAGTATGACACAATATACGTGAAATATTTGTAATAAATTGAGATTTTTTGTATTTAAAACATGCATTTAATCACTGAAAGATTCTCACCACTTCTAAGCATGGCACAAGCATGACAATTAACACAGAACAGTGGCATGGCGTTAGCTTTATGCTGCACTTCGAATTGAGGATCCAGATTGTATGGTTTCAGAATTATGGGCCAAAATGTAAGGCATACTTTTTCGAACATGTGGCGTAATAGAAAAACATCATATATTCAACTTCACATTTTGACTACTATCCAATATGCCACATACATGATAATTCACATGGGTAAGTAGCACAAGATTAGGAACAATGTGTTGTTTAAATGATGTCTCTATCATATATAGATTGTGAATTATAGCCAAAAGCAAAAAGAGTTCTTCAACATACATGAAGGTGAAAAAGAAAAACCAACCTGAAGGTTACACTTGATTTGTACCTTGTCCCTATAAGCCACAAACATCAGAGTTGCCACTATAAAGTGTACATGTCTTAGCTACATAGTGCAATTTAAACTAAATCAGTACCTCATACGCTTCCAGAATTATAGTGCACTACATACTCTGTAGTATATCCTATCCATTTCAATTGGGTTAACAGATGGCCGCAAATTGAAAATTGCCTCGTATGGATTCAAGTTGCATTGTATGTACCTTGTGTGTGAGCCACATGCATTTAAAATGGCACAAATGTGTTGCAGTTGGAAATCAAGCTCTATCTAGTGTGGGTCATGACTGATGACACAATATACGAGACACATTTTTCAAAAACTGGAGGCAAATTTTTAAAAACATGCATTTAATCACTGAAAGATTCTCACCACTTCTGAGCATTCCACAGGAATTATAATGGACACAAGACAGTGGCATGATGTTAGCTTTATGCTGCACTTTGAATTATGGATCCAGATTGTATGGTTTTACAATTATGGGACAAAATGTAAGGCATACTTTTTCGAACATGTGACGTAATTGAAAAACATCATATATTCAACTTCACATTTCGACTACTTTCCAATATGCCACATACATGATGATTCACATGGGTAAGTAGAACAATACTGCAAACAGTGTGTTGTTTAAATTATGTCTCTTTCATATATAGATTGTGAATTATAGCCAAAAGCTTAAAGTGTTCTTCAATCTACATGAATGTGAAATGGAAAAACCTACCTGAAGGTTACACTTGATTTGTACCTTGTCCCTATGAGCCACAAACATCAGAGTTGCCTCTATAAAGTGTACATGCTTTAGCTACATAGTGCAATTTAAATTAAGTCAGTACCTCATACACTTCAAGAATTATAGTGCACCACATACTCTGTAGTATATCCCATCCATTTCAATTGGGTGACCAGATGCCACAAATGTAAAATCGCCTTGTATGGATTCAAATTGCATTGTATGTACCTTGTGAGTGAGCCACATGCATGTAATTTGGCATCCTGCAGTGGGATATTCTATAGAATGTGTTGCATTTGCAAATGAAGCTCTATGTAGTATGGATCATGAAGTATGACACAATATACGTGAAATATTTGTAATAAATTGAGATTTTTTGTATTTAAAACATGCATTTAATCACTGAAAGATTCTCACCACTTCTAAGCATGGCACAAGCATGACAATTAACACAGAACAGTGGCATGGCGTTAGCTTTATGCTGCACTTCGAATTGAGGATCCAGATTGTATGGTTTCAGAATTATGGGCCAAAATGTAAGGCATACTTTTTCGAACATGTGGCGTAATTGAAAAACATCATATATTCAACTTCACATTTTGACTACTATCCAATATGCCACATACATGATAATTCACATGGGTAAGTAGCACAAGACTAGGAACAATGTGTTGTTTAAATGATGTCTCTATCATATATAGATTGTGAATTATAGCCAAAAGCAAAAAGAGTTCTTCAACATACATGAAGGTGAAAAAGAAAAACCAACCTGAAGGTTACACTTGATTTGTACCTTGTCCCTATAAGCCACAAACATCAGAGTTGCCACTATAAAGTGTACATGTCTTAGCTATATACTGCAATTTAAATTAAGTCAGTACCTCATACGCTTCCAGAATCATAGTGCACTACATACTCTGTAGTATATCCTATCCATTTCAATTGGGTGACCAGATGGCCGCAAATTGAAAATTGCCTTGTATGGATTCAATTTGCATTGTATGTACCTTGTGTGTGAGCCACATGCATTTAAAATGGCACACTGTAGTAGGCTATGCTATAGAATGTGTTGCAGTTGGAAATCAAGCTCTATCTAGTGTGGGTCATGACTGATGACACAATATACGAGACACATTTTTAAAAAACTGGAGGCAAATTTTTAAAAACATGCATTTAATCACTGAAAGATTGTCACCACTTCTAAGCATTCCACAGGCATTATAATGGACACAGGACAGTTGCATGATGTTAGCTTTATGCTGCACTTTGAATTATGGATCCAGATTGTATGGTTTTACAATTATGGGACAAAATGTAAGGCATATTTTTTCGAACATGTGACGTAATTGAAAAACATCATATATTCAACTTCACATTGTGACTACTTTCCAATATGCCACATACATGATGATTCACATGGGTAAGTAGAACAATACTGCAAACAGTGTGTTGTTTACATTATGTCTCTATCATATATAGATTGTGAATTATAGCCAAAAGCATAAAGTGTTGTTCAACCTACATGAATGTGAAATGGAAAAACCTACCTGAAGGTTACACCTGATTTGTACCTTGTCCCTATGAGCCACAAACATCAGAGTTGTCTCTATAAAGTGTACATGCCTTAGCTACATAGTGCAATTTAAATTAAGTGAGTACCTCATACGCTTCAAGAATTATAGTGCACCACATACTCTGTAGTATATCCCATCCATTTCAATTGGGTGACCAGATGGCCGCAAATTTAAAATCGCCTCGTATGGATTCAAATTACATTGTATGAACCTTGTGAGTGATCCACATGCATGTAATTTGGCATCCTGCAGTGGGATATTCTATAGAATGTGTTGCATTTGCAAATGAAGCTCTATATAGTATGGATCATGAAGTATGACACAACATACGTGAAATATTTGTAATAAATTGAGATTTTTTGTATTTAAAACATGCATTTAATCACTGAAAGATTCTCACCACTTCTAAGCATGGCACAAGCATGACAATTAACACAGAACAGTGGCATGGCGTTAGCTTTATGCTGCACTTTGAATTGAGGATCCAGAATGTATGGTTTCAGAATTATTGGCCAAAATGTAAGGCATACTTTTTCGAACATGTGATGTAATTGAAAAACATCATACATTCAACTTCACATTTTGACTACTATCCTATATGCCACATACATGATGATTCACATGGGTAAGTAGAACAATACTGCAAACAGTGTGTTGTTTAAATTATGTCTCTTTCATATATAGATTGTGAATTATAGCCAAAAGCTTAAAGTGTTCTTCAACCTACATGAATGTGAAATGGAAAAACCTACCTGAAGGTTACACTTGATTTGTACCTTGTCCCTATGAGCCACAAACATCAGAGTTGCCTCTATAAAGTGTACATGCTTTAGCTACATAGTGCAATTTAAATTAAGTCAGTACCTCATACACTTCAAGAATTATAGTGCACCACATACTCTGTAGTATATCCCATCCATTTCAATTGGGTGACCAGATGCCACAAATGTAAAATCGCCTTGTATGGATTCAAATTGCATTGTATGTACCTTGTGAGTGAGCCACATGCATGTAATTTGGCATCATGCAGTGGGATATTCTATAGAATGTGTTGCATTTGCAAATGAAGCTCTATGTAGTATGGATCATGAAGTATGACACAATATACGTGAAATATTTGTAATAAATTGAGATTTTTTGTATTTAAAACATGCATTTAATCACTGAAAGATTCTCACCACTTCTAAGCATGGCACAAGCATGACAATAAACACAGAACAGTGGCATGGCGTTAGCTTTATGCTGCACTTCGAATTGAGGATCCAGATTGTATGGTTTCAGAATTATGGGCCAAAATGTAAGGCATACTTTTTCGAACATGTGGCGTAATTGAAAAACATCATATATTCAACTTCACATTTTGACTACTATCCAATATGCCACATACATGATAATTCACATGGGTAAGTAGCACAAGATTAGGAACAATGTGTTGTTTAAATGATGTCTCTATCATATATAGATTGTGAATTATAGCCAAAAGCAAAAAGAGTTCTTCAACATACATGAAGGTGAAAAAGAAAAACCAACCTGAAGGTTACACTTGATTTGTACCTTGTCCCTATAAGCCACAAACATCAGAGTTGCCACTATAAAGTGTACATGTCTTAGCTACATAGTGCAATTTAAACTAAATCAGTACCTCATACGCTTCCAGAATTATAGTGCACTACATACTCTGTAGTATATCCTATCCATTTCAATTGGGTTAACAGATGGCCGCAAATTGAAAATTGCCTCGTATGGATTCAAGTTGCATTGTATGTACCTTGTGTGTGAGCCACATGCATTTAAAATGGCACAAATGTGTTGCAGTTGGAAATCAAGCTCTATCTAGTGTGGGTCATGACTGATGACACAATATACGAGACACATTTTTCAAAAACTGGAGGCAAATTTTTAAAAACATGCATTTAATCACTGAAAGATTCTCACCACTTCTGAGCATTCCACAGGAATTATAATGGACACAAGACAGTGGCATGATGTTAGCTTTATGCTGCACTTTGAATTATGGATCCAGATTGTATGGTTTTACAATTATGGGACAAAATGTAAGGCATACTTTTTAGAACATGTGACGTAATTGAAAAACATCATATATTCAACTTCACATTTCGACTACTTTCCAATATGCCACATACATGATGATTCACATGGGTAAGTAGAACAATACTGCAAACAGTGTGTTGTTTAAATTATGTCTCTTTCATATATAGATTGTGAATTATAGCCAAAAGCTTAAAGTGTTCTTCAATCTACATGAATGTGAAATGGAAAAACCTACCTGAAGGTTACACTTGATTTGTACCTTGTCCCTATGAGCCACAAACATCAGAGTTGCCTCTATAAAGTGTACATGCTTTAGCTACATAGTGCAATTTAAATTAAGTCAGTACCTCATACACTTCAAGAATTATAGTGCACCACATACTCTGTAGTATATCCCATCCATTTCAATTGGGTGACCAGATGCCACAAATGTAAAATCGCCTTGTATGGATTCAAATTGCATTGTATGTACCTTGTGAGTGAGCCACATGCATGTAATTTGGCATCCTGCAGTGGGCTATTCTATAGAATGTGTTGCATTTGCAAATGAAGCTCTATGTAGTATGGATCATGAAGTATGACACAATATACGTGAAATATTTGTAATAAATTGAGATTTTTTGTATTTAAAACATGCATTTAATCACTGAAAGATTCTCACCACTTCTAAGCATGGCACAAGCATGACAATTAACACAGAACAGTGGCATGGCGTTAGCTTTATGCTGCACTTCGAATTGAGGATCCAGATTGTATGGTTTCAGAATTATGGGCCAAAATGTAAGGCATACTTTTTCGAACATGTGGCGTAATTGAAAAACATCATATATTCAACTTCACATTTTGACTACTATCCAATATGCCACATACATGATAATTCACATGGGTAAGTAGCACAAGACTAGGAACAATGTGTTGTTTAAATGATGTCTCTATCATATATAGATTGTGAATTATAGCCAAAAGCAAAAAGAGTTCTTCAACATACATGAAGGTGAAAAAGAAAAACCAACCTATCAGGAAGGCAAAGAGACTGTGGGAGGAAAGTCATTGGCAGGATTTAAAGGCCGCTGCCTTACAAAAAGACTCAACTCCCTTCTGGAGTCTCATTAATGTCCGGTCCAAGGGAAGAGCTGACCCAATCCCCAATCATATAACGGGGAGTCAATGGCACCAGCACTTCTCTGATCTTTACTCTTTTGGGGAAAAAATGGCTCCAGAGAACCTGACCCCGGTAATTGAGAACTTGGTACCCCTGGAGATAGAGGCCGCGTTTGGTCTATCAGAGGTCCTCTCTGCAATCAATATGATTGCCCCAGGAAAAGCAGCAGGACCTGATGGCCTCCCTGGCGATCTCTTGCTACACGACAAAGACCTATGGGCAGAATTCATTCTACGCATTTTAAATAATTTAGCTTTGGGATGCCCGGTCCCGGATTCTTGGAAGGGGGCGGAGGTGGTGGCCATTTATAAGAAAGGGGATAGGGGGGACCCTGCCAACTACAGACCGATTAGTTTAATCGATGTCCTACAAAAAGTGGTCGGCAGAGTCCTCCTCACTAGAATCAAGACCTGGATAGATGAGGAGGGTATCCTGAGCCATTTTCAAGCCGGTTTCAGGGAGGGGGTTGGCACCATTGACCAGGTCTTCAGATTTTGCACCATACATTGGAAATCTGTAATTATTGAAAAAGGCAGCCTGTATTTGGCTTTTATTGATTTAAAAACGGCCTTTGACCTGGTCCCACGATTACAGCTGTGGCAGGTCCTGTATGACTTGGGCATCCCCCCCCTAATCTTGGACCTCCTCAAACGCCTTCACGAAGGGAATTTTGCTAAAGTCCGATGGGGGCATCAGGGACAGCTCACAGAGAAGATTACCGTCGAGAAAGGAGTACGCCAGGGCTGTGTTTTAGCCCCGACCCTGTTCTCTCTCTTTATAAATGGGGTGGCAGACCACTTGAGAGAGGACACGGTCGATGCACCAACCCTGTGCGGGGAAAAAACACCCACCCTGCTCTTTGCTGACGACACTCTGTTGATATCTAAAAGCCCTATGGGCCTACAAAGATTGCTCTCCCGCTTCTCCCATTTTTGTGACACCAAGGGCTTGAAAATAAACACTTCTAAAACCAAGCTAATGGCACTATCACCCTCTAGAAATTTTAGGAATAATATTAAGCTTAACGACACTATTCTTGAGCTAGTTGAGGCTTTTGATTACCTTGGAGTCAGGGTAAACAATAAGCTAAAATGGGCTCCCCATCTATCGAAAATGCTTCTTGCCCATAAGAGAGCCTCAGGGGCAATAGCGAAACACCAGAGACTCTCTTACACCAGGCCCATTGCTGCGGCAGTTAAGGTCTATGAGGGGAAGGCAATGCCAGCTGCCCTATACGGGGCGGAACTGTGGGGGTTCGAAAACCTAACAGAGCTGCTTAGATCTGAGAATAAGTTCTTCAGAGACTTACTGTCGCTCCCTCTGTCTACCCCTCTAGTTCCTCTCCGTTATGATCTTGGCAGACAAAACATTAGCAATGTAGCCAGGCTGCGCCCATTACTATACTGGGCAAGGCTCCGGAGAACCCCTGAACTCCTCCACTATGCATCTGCCCTCGACGAGCTAATAAAACTTGGAGCTGAGCGTAAGATCCCTTGGGTATCAAATTTGAAAAAGGAGCTCCAGAAGATAGGTCTGGAAGAGGCCTGGGTAACCCAGCTCCCCCTACCCAAATCTGTGATAAAGAAGGCTTACTGGGAATGGGTTATGACTAATACCCTAAGAAATCAGGGAGGTGAGCTAACTTTGAATTTCCTGGATGTGAAACCTGCACCTAGCATGGAACCCTTTCTTGACATTATTGAATCTCCTGAAGATAGGTCCCTTTATCTCAAGATGAGATATGGTACACTCCCACTCTTCGAGTTTCAATCTAGATGGAGCACGGCACCCGTAAGTCCGAAAGGCTGTCCCGGTTGTGCCTCGCCCTTGGAGTCTACTGGTCACTTTCTGTTTGCATGCAAAGCATACCGGCAACCAAGAGCGAGATGGTTGACACCGGTTTGTAAAAATATGGGGACCAGGTCTGCCAGGGTGGCATTGCGTATCTTGATCTATGACACATCAGTCCCTAGTGTCATCTGTGGGACTGCTAAATACCTGGGCTGGGCCTGGAGGATTAGACGCAAGCTCCTTAAGGTGCAACAATTTTAAGATATAAACTTATCCCTGTTGCCCATAAAGAATACCATTGCCAAAGGTACTGACAAATGGGGGTCTTTGTTTACACTGTATATGCATATTTATTGCCATTTTTTACTGCTTTTAATTGTATAAGGTTCAAAGCATATAGTTGTAGTGGGTTTTTAAAACTGTTTTTATATTTATTGTACCAAACTTTTATGATATTTTTGTAATATATCGAATAAAGTAACTACAATTAAGTCAGTACCTCATACGCTTCCAGAATCATAGTGCACTACATACTCTGTAGTATATCCTATCCATTTCAATTGGGTGACCAGATGGCCGCAAATTGAAAATTGCCTTGTATGGATTCAATTTGCATTGTATGTACCTTGTGTGTGAGCCACATGCATTTAAAATGGCACACTGTAGTAGGCTATGCTATAGAATGTGTTGCAGTTGGAAATCAAGCTCTATCTAGTGTGGGTCATGACTGATGACACAATATACGAGACACATTTTTAAAAAACTGGAGGCAAATTTTTAAAAACATGCATTTAATCACTGAAAGATTGTCACCACTTCTAAGCATTCCACAGGCCTTATAATGGACACAGGACAGTTGCATGATGTTAGCTTTATGCTGCACTTTGAATTATGGATCCAGATTGTATGGTTTTACAATTATGGGACAAAATGTAAGGCATACTTTTTCGAACATGTGACGTAATTGAAAAACATCATATATTCAACTTCACATTGTGACTACTTTCCAATATGCCACATACATGATGATTCACATGGGTAAGTAGAACAATACTGCAAACAGTGTGTTGTTTAAATTATGTCTCTATCATATATAGATTGTGAATTATAGCCAAAAGCATAAAGTGTTCTTCAACCTACATGAATGTGAAATGGAAAAACCTACCTGAAGGTTACACTTGATTTGTACCTTGTCCCTATGAGCCACAAACATCAGAGTTGTCTCTATAAAGTGTACATGCCTTAGCTACATCGTGCAATTTAAATTAAGTGAGTACCTCATACGCTTCAAGAATTATAGTGCACCACATACTCTGTAGTATATCCCATCCATGTCAATTGGGTGACCAGATGGCCGCAAATTTAAAATCGCCTCGTATGGATTCAAATTACATTGTATGCACCTTGTGAGTGATCCACATGCATGTAATTTGGCATCCTGCAGTGGGATATTCTATAGAATGTGTTGCATTTGCAAATGAAGCTCTATATAGTATGGATCATGAAGTATGACACAACATACGTGAAATATTTGTAATAAATTGAGATTTTTTGTATTTAAAACATGCATTTAATCACTGAAAGATTATCACCACTTCTAAGCATGGCACAAGCATGACAATTAACACAGAACAGTGGCACGGCGTTAGCTTTATGCTGCACTTTGAATTGAGGATCCAGAATGTATGGTTTCAGAATTATGGGCCAAAATGTAAGGCATACTTTTTCGAACATGTGATGTAATTGAAAAACATCATACATTCAACTTCACATTTTGACTACTATCCAATATGCCACATACATGATAATTCACATGGGTAAGTAGCACGAGACTAGGAACAATGTGTTGTTTAAATTATGTCTCTATCATATATAGATTATGAATTATAGCCAAAAGCAAAAAGAGTTCTTCAACATACATGCAGGTGAAAAAGAAAAACCAACCTGAAGGTTACACTTGATTTATACCTTGTCCCTATAAGCCACAAACATCAGAGTTGCCAATATAAAGTGTACATGTCTTAGCTACATACTGTAATTTAAATTAAGTCAGTACCTCATACGATTCCAAAATTATAGTGCACTACATACTCTGTAGTATATCCTACCCATTTCAATTGGGTGACCAGATGGCCGCAAATTGAAAATTGCCTCGTATGGATTCAATTTGCATTGTATGTACCTTGTGTGTGAGCCACATGCATTTAAAATGGCACACTGTAGTAGGCTATGATGTAGAATGTGTTGCAGTTGGAAATCAAGCTCTATCTAGTGTGGATCATGACTGATGACACAATATACGAGACACATTTTTAAAAAACTGGAGGCAAATTTTTAAAAACATGCATCTAATCACTGAAAGATTCTCACCACTTCTAAGCATTCCACAGGCATTATAATGGACACAGGTCAGTGGCATGATGGTAGCTGTATGCTACACTTTGAATTATGGATCCAGATTGTATGGTTTGACAATGATGGTACAAAATGTAAGGCATACTTTTTCGAACATGTGACGTAATTGAAAAACATCATATATTCAACTTCACATTTTGACTACTTTCCAATATGCCACATACATGATGATTCACATGGGTAAGTAGAACAATACTGCAAACAGTGTGTTGTTTAAATTATGTCTCTATCATATACAGATTGTGAATTATAGCCAAAAGCATAAAGTGTTCTTCAACCTACATGAATGTGAAATGGAAAAACCTACCTGAAGGTTACACTTGATTTGTACCTTGTCCCTATGAGCCACAAACATCAGCGTTGCCTCTATAAAGTGTACATGTCTTAGCTACATAGTGCAATTTAAATTAAGTGAGTACCTCATACGCTTCAAGAATTATAGTGCACCACATACTCTGTAGTATAACCCATCCATTTCAATTGGGTGACCAGATGGCCGCAAATTTAAAATCGCCTCGTATGGATTCAAATTACATTGTATGTACCTTGTGAGTGAGCCACATGCATGTGATTTGGCATCCTGCAGTGGGATATTCCATAGAATATGTTGCATTTGCAAATGAAGCTCTATGTAGTATGGATCATGAAGTATGACACAATATACGTGAAATATTTGAAATAAATTGAGATTTTTCGTATTTAAAACATGCATTTAATCACTGAAAGATTCTCACCACTTCTAAGCATGGCACAAGCATGAAAGTGTACACAGAACAGTGGCATGATGTTAGCTTTATGCTGCACTTTGAATTGAGGATCCAGATTGTACGGTTTCAGAATTATGGGCCAAAATGTAAGGCATACTTTTTCAAACTTGTGACATAAATGAAAAACATCATACATTCAACTTCACATTTTGACTACTATCCAATATGCCACATACATGATAATTCTCATGGGTAAGTAGCAAAAGACTTGGAACAATGTGTTATTTAAATTATGGCTCTATCATATATAGATTGTGAATTATAGCCAAAAGCATAAAGTGTTCTTCAACCTACATGAATGTGAAATGGAAAAACCTACCTGAAGGTTACACTTGATTTGTACCTTGTCCCTATGAGCCACAAACATCAGAGTTGCCTCTATAAAGTGTACATGTGTTAGCTACATAGTGCAATTTAAATTAAGTGAGTACCTCATACGCTTCCAGAATTATAGTGAACTACATACTCTGTAGTATATCCTATCCATTTCAATTGGGTGACCAGATGGCCGCAAATTGAAAATTGCCTCGTATAGATTCAAATTGCATTGAATGTACCTTGTGTGTGATCCACATGAATTTAAAAAGGCACACTGTAGTAGGCTATGCTATAGAATGTGTTGCAGTTGGAAATCAAGCTCTATCTAGTGTGGGTCATGACTGATGACACAATATACGAGACACATTTTTCAAAACTGGAGGCAAATTTTTAAAAACCTGCATTTAATCACTGAAAGGTTTTCACCAATTCTAAGCATTCCACAGGCTTTATAATGGACACAGAACAGTGGCATGATGTTAGCTTTATGCTGCACTTTGAATTGAGGATCCAGATTGTATGGTTTCAGAATTATGGGCCAAAATGTAAGGCATACTTTTTCGAACTTGTGACATAATTGAAAAACATCATACATTCAACTTCACATTTTGACTACTATCCAATATGCCACATACATGATAATTCACATGGGTAAGTAGCACAAGAATAGGAACAATGTGTTGTTTAAATGATGTCTCTATCATATATAGATTGTGAATTATAGCCAAAAGCAAAAAGAGTTCTTCAACATACATGAAGGTGAAAAAGAAAAACCAACCTGAAGGTTACACTTGATTTGTACCTTGTCCCTATAAGCCACAAACATCAGAGTTGCCACTATAAAGTGTACATGTCTTAGCTACATAGTGCAATTTAAACTAAATCAGTACCTCATACGCTCCCAGAATTATAGTGCACTACATACTCTGTAGTATATCCTATCCATTTCAATTGGGTGAACAGATGGCCGCAAATTGAAAATTGGGTCGTATGGATTCAAGTTGCATTGTATGTACCTTGTGTGTGAGCCACATGCATTTAAAATGGCACAAATGTGTTGCAGTTGGAAATCAAGCTCTATATAGTGTGGGTCATGACTGATGACACAATATACGAGACACATTTTTCAAAAATTGGAGGCAAATTTTTAAAAACATGCATTTAATCACTGAAAGATTCTCACCACTTCTGAGCATTCCACAGGAATTATAATGTACACAAGACAGTGGCATGATGTTAGCTTTATGCTGCACTTTGAATTATGGATCCAGATTGTATGGTTTTACAATTATGGGACAAAATGTAAGGCATACTTTTTTGAACATGTGACGTAATTGAAAAACATCATACATTCAACTTCACATTTTGACTACTATCCAATATGCCACATACATGATGATTCACATTGGTAAGTAGAACAATACTGCAAACAGTGTGTTGTTTAAATTATGTCTCTTTCATATATAGATTGTGAATTATAGCCAAAAGCTTAAAGTGTTCTTCAACCTACATGAATGTGAAATGGAAAAACCTACCTGAAGGTTACACTTGACTTGTACCTTGTCCCTATGAGCCACAAACATCAGAGTTGCCTCTATAAAGTGTACATGCTTTAGCTACATAGTGCAATTTAAATTAAGTCAGTACCTCATACACTTCAAGAATTATAGTGCACCACATACTCTGTAGTATATCCCATCCATTTCAATTGGGTGACCAGATGCCACAAATGTAAAATCACCTTGTATGGATTCAAATTGCATTGTATGTACCTTGTGAGTGAGCCACATGCATGTAATTTGGCATCCTGCAGTGGGCTATTCTATAGAATGTGTTGCATTTGCAAATGAAGCTCTATGTAGTATGGATCATGAAGTATGACACAATATACGTGAAATATTTGTAATAAATTGAGGTTTTTTGTATTTAAAACATGCATTTAATCACTGAAAGATTCTCACCACTTCTAAGCATGGCACAAGCATGACAATTAACACAGAACAGTGGCATGGCGTTAGCTTTATGCTGCACTTCGAATTGAGGATCCAGATTGTATGGTTTCAGAATTATGGGCCAAAATGTAAGGCATACTTTTTCGAACATGTGGCATAATTGAAAAACATCATATATTCAACTTCACATTTTGACTACTATCCAATATGCCACATACATGATAATTCACATGGGTAAGTAGCACGAGACTAGGAACAATGTGTTGTTTAAATGATGTCTCTATCATATATAGATTATGAATTATAGCCAAAAGCAAAAAGTGTTCTTCAACATACATGCAGGTGAAAAAGAAAAACCAACCTGAAGGTTACACTTGATTTGTACCTTGTCCCTATAAGCCACAAACATCAGAGTTGCCACTATAAAGTGTACATGTCTTAGCTACATACTGTAATTTAAATTAAGTCAGTACCTCATACGCTTCCAAAATTATAGTGCACTACATACTCTGTAGTATATCCTACCCATTTCAATTGAGTGACCAGATGGCCGCAAATTGAAAATTGCCTCGTATGGATTCAATTTGCATTGTATGTACCTTGTGTGTGAGCCACATGCATTTAAAATTGCACACTGTAGTAGGCTATGATATAGAATGTGTTGCAGTTGGAAATCAAGCTCTATCTAGTGTGGATCATGACTGATGACACAATATACGAGACACATTTTGCAAAAACTGGAGGCAAATTTTTAAAAACATGCATTTAATCACTGAAAGATTCTCACCACTTCTAAGCATTCCACAGGCATTATAATGGACACAGGACAGTGGCATGATGGTAGCCTTATGCTGCACTTTGAATTATGGATCCAGAATGTATGGTTTCAGAATTATGGGCCAAAATGTAAGGCATACTTTTTCAAACATGTGATGTAATTGAAAAACATCATACATTCAACTTCACATTTTGACTACTATCCAATATGCCACATACATGATAATTCACATGGGTAAGTAGCACGAGACTAGGAACAATGTGTTGTTTAAATGATGTCTCTATCATATATAGATTATGAATTATAGCCAAAAGCAAAAAGAGTTCTTCAACATACATGCAGGTGAAAAAGAAAAACCAACCTGAAGTTTACACTTGATTTGTACCTTGTCCCTATAAGCCACAAACATCAGAGTTGCCACTATAAAGTGTACATGTCTTAGCTACATACTGTAATTTAAATTAAGTTAGTACCTCATACGCTTCCAAAATTATAGTGCACTACATACTCTGTAGTATATCCTACCCATTTCAATTGGGTGACCAGATGGCCGCAAATTTAAAAATAGCCTCGTATGGATTCAATTTGCATTGTATGTACCTTGTGTGTGAGCCACATGCATTTAAAATGGCACACTGTAGTAGGCTATGATACAGAATGTGTTGCAGTTGGAAATCAAGCTCTATCTAGTGTGGATCATGACTGATGACACAATATACGAGACACATTTTGCAAAAACTGGAGGCAACTTTTTAAAAACATGCATTTAATCACTGAAAGATTCTCACCACTTCTAAGCATTCCACAGGCATTATAATGGACACAGGACAGTGGCATGATGGTAGCCTTATGCTGCACTTTGAAGTATGGATCCAGATTGTATGGTTTCAGAATTATGGGCCAAAATGTAAGGCATACTTTTTCAAACTTGTGACATAATTGAAAAACATCATACATTCAACTTCACATTTTGACTACTATCCAATATGCCACATACATGATAATTCACATGGGTAAGTAGCACAAGACTAGGAACAATGTGTTGTTTAAATTATGGCTCTATCAAAGTCAAAGTCAAAGTCAAAGCTTTATTTCGATAAAAAGTCATTATCATAAAAGCAGCTCAGTGTATAAAAAGTTACAGTTAAGAACAACAGTAATACATTTAAAAAGATTTTATATCTCTGTTCCAACATTTAGGAAGGGCAATAGTTTCAAAAAATGTTTGTTCAGTTAAACTAGCCAACTAGTTGGTTAAATTTTAGAGGTTAAACAATTATGGTAGCATTTTCAGTTTAAGAAATTTTTCTAACAAAGAATTAGACAGATTGTTTTAGCTTTTTGGCTCGGATAGCCCAAGCCCAGGATAGAAACTTGGCTAGGGCGCAAGCATAGGGTACGCTACTGTCCGAAGTAAGTATCCTGATTGCCACATCATGACTCCTAGTCCCCAGCTGACGGCATAGGTTTTTGAGCCAGACCCTCCTTGGAGTAGCATATTCGCCGCACACAAACATAAAATGTGCTAATGTTTCCGGTTTAACAAGACACGATGGGCATAGCTCAGACATTTCCATACAGGATTTCCATCTTTTAGTAAAGGTATTAAGTGGTAAGGTTCCCATTCTAAATCTAAAATACAAGGCCCTATCAAAGGGTTTTCCAATTGCATCCAGGTACAGTTCCCGCCTGGGGCAGTCTTTGAACCTCAGAAAGTCCTCTGTTAGCCTGCCCAGGGAGGTGCTAGAGTTTCTTTGAGAACAAATCCAGTCCCAATAAAGCTTTTTAAGTGTTTGCTTTGGGGGTGAAGTTCTACTTAGCCATGATTCAAGTTGACCCATCTTAATTAATACGTTTTTCATGTCTTTTAGCCATTTGATTTTATACCAGCTTGGTGATGACATGATTTCCTTGAGGCCTCTGGCATATCCGCTTAGTTCTTCTACCCGCCAAATACGGGCCCATAATAACAAAGGGCGAAATTTCGCAATTTCGCCAATCTGGGTACAGCCAAGGTCCATGAATAAAGGAAGTGTCGGGGTGCCTTGTGGAAGGGACATTATTTCTCTGCAGAATTTGTTCTCAGATCTCTGCAGAGCGTCAGTGGACGAAAAGCCCCAGAGTTCCGCCCCATAAAGGGCAGAGCTAACTCCTTTAGCTGTGTAAATCTCAAGGACTGTTCCTATAGGCCTTGTTGTACTGGAACGTTGCTCTCTTAATAGGGCACCTGTAATCCTTTTGTGGCTCAACAGCATTTTATCTAGGTGTGGCGTCCAGTCCATTTTATCCGAAAGGCGTATCCCAAGGTAATCAAAGACCTTTACCCTTTCCAGAAGCTCAGCGTTTAGGGTGGGGGAACGCACATGTTGTTTCGGTGGATTGAGGACAAGGTACTTCGTTTTGTTAGTATTTATTACCAGACCTCGTTTGGTACAAAATGATTGGAAATTGTCCAAAAGTCTCTGGAGTCCCATTGGGGTTTTGGAGATTAAAAGCGTATCATCCGCGAAGAGGAGGGTCGGTATGCGTTCGCCAGCCAGGGATGGCTCGTCAGATGGATGTTTGAGGAGATGCTCAACCACCCCATTGATGTAGAGAGAGAAAAGGGTGGGAGCCAGAACACATCCCTGGCGGACTCCTCTCTCGACCGGAATACTGCCCATTTTCTCCCCTCCAGGGCCCCACCTGACCTGGGCAAAGCTGTCCTGGTGTAGTCTGACTAATAGGGATAGTAGATAATGTGGCAGCCCCATGTCAGCAAGTACTTTCCATAATAGGTCCCTAGGTACAAGGTCAAAGGCAGTCTTTAAATCGATAAACGCGAGATAAAGACTGCCCTTGCCTATAACCACAACCTTCCAATATACCATCATGAGCCTGAATGCCTGCTCAATCGTTCCAGTACCCACTCTAAAACCTGCCTGGAAGTCGGAAAGGATTTTATTTTCTTCTACCCAATTTAGGATTCTAAGTAACAGGACTTTGCCGACAACTTTTTGGCTGGTATCTAACAAGCTGATTGGCCTATAGTTAGATGGGTCATCCCTCGAACCTTTCTTATGGATGGGGACCACCTCCGCCCCTTTCCACGATGAGGGAATAGGGGCACCCCTACAGATGGCAACAAGAAGGGAGTGGATCAATTTGCCCCATTTGGTGCTATTGGATTTTAGCAGGTCCCCGGGAATCCCATCAGGTCCGGCCGCTTTTTGTGGAATGATAGAGCTTATTGCGTATTCCACTTCCTTTAGCGTAAAATCAAAGTCAGTGGGGCAGAGTGCATAGTTTGTGGTAGGCAGGGATATAGCAGACCCTCTCCCGTTGAAGCCGTCATGGCAGGAGTAGAGTTTGGAGAAGTGGTCCTCCCACACCTGGCTTGAGATGTTACAGGTTAGCAGATCACTGTCTGGTCTGTTACGTGCCCTTATAGTGTCCCAAAAATATTTAGAGTCTTTTTTCAGGCTGGCTTCTTTAAGGGTTAACCAGTAGGCATCTTCCCACTCCCTTTTGGCCAACCACAAGAACTTTTTATATTCCCTTCTAGCTATTTGAATTGATAAGGGGGACTTCCCTTTAACTGCCTCAATTAGACATGTCTTGGCCTTTCTGCATGGTGCAGAATACCAGTCGTGTCTGCCTTTGGGTTTGGTTAGAGGTTTGGTATTCCCTATAATCCCTTTTACCCAGAAAAGGTCCCCTATAGTTTTTATGGCTACTTCGTAGATAGTTGTTACCTTATCTGCTGCCATAAATAAATCTATGGAGCTGATTACATCTTGTGTGCCATTAATCACCTCTTCAATAGTGGACAATTTATTAGTATTACACAAGATCTTATTCCACTTAAGGCGTCTTCCACAAGAGGAGACAGTAATCTCCTGTGGACAGCTCGGTGGTGCTAGCGGCGCTCTGGTAGACCAAGAATTCATTAGGGTTAGGGAAAGTGAGTTATGATCACTCTCTATGGTAGGAATAACAACCATATCGATGACCGAACTCCAGAGCCCCCGGTCCAGCAGAATATAGTCTATCCTTGTGGAGTGACCAACTCTGTTGAACGTTGGGGCACCCATCTGATCAGAACGTGTGCGGCCATTGGCTGCTCTTAATCCAAACTCTAATGTAAGTGCGTTAAGCTGTATTGCACTGCGAGTCCAGCGCTTAATGGGTGGGATAGAGAGGATGGGAATACCCCACCTACTGTCCTCTTCTCCTAAATCGGGTATTCCTTCTAGGGGGAGTGGCTCATATGTGCAGTTGAAATCTCCTGCTATTATGATATGGCCAGGTTCGTTATGGTCCCCTAATTGGGCCTCAAGTTCCGCTACTGTTGGTGAGATGCACCCATTTTTGGAGCCTCTAACGTAGACATCGTAGAGATCTACAAGTAGTCCCCCACGTTGGCCCGATAGAGAGATACCAAGGATGTCTGGGTTTCCTGCCTTTTTTATGGTTATCCGACAGTTGAGCGAAATGCTTACCCAGATGATAAGCCCCCCTGATGGCCGCCCCTTCCCTGCCTTAGGTTTTACAGCTGGTGTATAAAATGTGACAAACCCGACACGGTGCAGTGGCTCAGTGGTCCAGGTCTCTTGGAATACACAAATCTTGTGGGCGTCAATCAGGACGTTCCACTCCGGGAGGCCTAATTTCCTAGAGATCCCCGCAAGGTTCCAACTAAGAATTTTTATCTCGCCATGTGTTGGATCACCGTCGGGATGGTAATAATTTTAGAATTTGGTGGGTCTACACTGTCCCTAGTAAATATGTGGGCAAGTGGTATTAGGGGTGCCTCTGTTGGGGATTCGGAACATATAGGGAGAGATGTGGCTGGCGGAACATCCTCCATATCGTTATCGGTGATAGTGAGATTTATATCTGGACCTTCCATGAAGTTGAGTCAGTCTACCTCATCTAGCACACAGTATCTATTTGGATGAGCGAATTGTGAATACGAGGGGTCGAAGGAAGGGGGCAAGTCCTGCCATGGCTGTTGCCAATGATGGTTAGCGAATTGTGGAGGCTGAAGGGGTTGCTGCCACTGCTGAGCAGCCTGATATAGGGGTGGTAGATGTTGAAAAGGTTGTTGCCACTGAAGACTAGCATGATGTGGGAATAAAGATGAGAATTGTGGTGGTTTTTGCCAGTGTTTAGTGGTATGTTGCGGGGGATACACAGACCCTCTGTTAGTTGGAAAAGTAGGCCGATGGGGATTTAGTCTTGGCGGCATGGGAAGGAAATAAGACAAAGGGAGTGGATTGATTTGGGTAGCAGAACCACTATTGGGTGTATTGCATATGTAGCTGGCTGCCCCTATATCCCTAAAGTTAACTGTAATTACATCCCCTGCTATTGTTTTCTTACTCCTGCCCACCCAGTCCCCTCTACGCACTGTAAGAATTTCACCACTCATATTGCTAGGTAAAGGTTTGTGTAGTTGAAGCCACTGAGCACATTTGTTTTTAAGCTCTACAAAGGTTTCTTTTACTCCCTCCTTCAGTGGGGGAACGGCTGTCAGCACAACCACAAAAGGAGAGACTTCCGGTGGCAGGCTAATTGACTTAAAGCGCGCCTGCTTTGGCTTAGAGCCTTCGGGCTTGTTTGTAGAATGAGGAGCTGCAGGGTTAGTAGACTTTCCTGGGAGATCTTTTGCTTGTAAGTTGGTAGTTTTATTTCCACCAGCAGATTGTTGGAAAGCCGAAGTAGGACCCACCGCCTTCGGAGTAGATAGAGGTGGGGATTGAGCAGAAGTATTCCCTGTTTGGGACAGGTGTAATACAGCTGAATCCTTGGTAGCTGATGGTATTTTTGCCTTGTTAGATGCATCTTTAGGGGGCTTGACGCAAGGTGAAGGTTTGGGAAGCGTTTCTTTAATCCCTTGTGACTGAATAGACCCAGGCCCATTCATCTTATTAGGCCATTTCGAAGTTATTAGTGACGTGAGTCTGTCAAGTTTGGAGATTAAAGGCTTTATTTGCGCTGCTATTGTGGCCTCAAGGTCCAGTTTAAGATCTGTTACCATGTTTTCAACCCAGCAGGGTATGCCTGACGCCAGGTGCGGGGTAGGCGATATCAAGTTGTGATTCCTTGCTTTAGCTTTAGGTTTTTCCTTAGACTTGGTCTTGGACGCCACCTTTGTAGGAATAGTAACCCTGCCCCCAGTGTCGATAGGTACAGAAAGTGTTCCTTTGTCCATTTGCCCATCTAGGCTTGGCTTCGTCTTTTCAGATGTCTGGCAGACTTCTAGATCTGGGGTAGCCTCAAGATCAACATAAGACGGATCCGAGTCAGATTGGGTGACTGACAAATCGACAACGTTCGGAACTGTGAATTCGTCAGCGGTGGTCAAGGGTAGGGGTAAGGAACAATTAATCAAAGCTTGCTGGGAGGGTGAATTTGCGTTTGCAAGAGAGCCCAAGGAAGAGCGCTTAGCGTTCATGAGGTCCAAGGAAACTCTTTTTTCCAGCAATATAATACTTTTATCGATGGTCTCATTCACCCGTGAAATAAAAAGATCTATAGGTCCAGTCACTTGTGCTACCGCCATGGCTTTTTTAGTACAGCTTCTAGTTCTATTGCGCATAGTTGACATCTGTGGTGCTGGGTCAGATGCAAGAAGGGGCCTCTCAAAAGCGGTAGATGATAGGGCTAGGAGGCGGGCACTATGTGTTTATAAAAGAGATGGAAATCACAGTTCCGCCTACCTTGCCAACGGATGAAGGGCGAGGATACAGGGGTTCAGGGCCAGGGCCGTCCTCTGCCTTCCTTGAACGGCCTTAAACGCCCCGGCCTTTGCCCCGCGCGCGTCCTGCGCGTCCCGCGTGCGCGTTGCTGCCACAGCTTATCTAAGGAGAGGTCAAGTGGAGGGGGCGGGAAGAGGACCAGCTGTGACCGATCCGCGCCGTTAGGCACGCTGGTCCTCGCAGTCCCGCCTCTGACCTTGGTGACCAGCTGTTGGTTTCCAGGAAGCGCGTTGGTGTTCATGCACGTCGAGGGACAGGAGGCTAAGTCCACAGTAACCAAAATCTTTGCCTACGAGCGGCACCCGCGAAGCGGGGGCCGCGAGGCGTGGCGAAGTGGCCGGAGAGCAACAGGAATCAGGAGCAGCGCTCCAAACAGTAAGGGACCCTGGATGGCCAGCTGGAGGTGTCTGGGGATGATGCGGGTCTTCTTGTTGTCACGGGCAGCGTTGCCGGCCAGCTCCAGGATCTCAGCGGTCAGCGTAAATACCTATCCAACTCGCTGTTCGGGCGTCTGCTAGGTGCAACCTTCAACTGGCTGAGGTTTCAGCCAGTGCGCCCAAGGGCCCTGTGGGCGAAGGCGGCGGGTGGGGAGACCGGTAAAAGATTGTATGGTTTCAGAATAATGGGCCAAAATGTAAGGCATACTTTTTCGAACATGTGACGTAATTGAAGAACATCATACATTCAACTTCACATTTTGACTACTATCCAATATGCCACATACATGATAATTCACATGGATAAGTAGCACAAGACTAGGAACAATGTGTTGTTTAAATTATGGCTCTATCATATATAGATTGTGAATTAAAGCCAAAAGCAAAAAGAGTTCTTCAACATACATGAAGGTGAAAAAGAAAAATGAACCTGAAGGTTACACTTGATTTGTACCTTGTCCCTATAAGCCACAAACATCAGAGTTGCCTCTATAAAGTGTACATGTCTTAGCTACATACTGTAATTTAAATTAAGTCAGTACCTCATACGCTTCCAAAATTATAGTGCACTACATACTCTGTAGTATATCCTACCCATTTCAATTGGGTGACCAGATGGCCGCAAATTGAAAATTGCCTTGTATGGATTCAATTTGCATTGTATGTACCCTGTGTGTGAGCCACATGCATTTAAAATGGCACACTGTAGTAGGCTATGATATAGAATGTGTTGCAGTTGGAAATCAAGCTCTATCTAGTGTGGATCATGACTGATGACACAATATACGAGACACATTTTGCAAAAACTGGAGGTATATTTTTAAAAACATGCATTTAATCACTGAAAGATTCTCACCACTTCTAAGCATTCCACAGGCATTATAATGGACACAGGACAGTGGCATGATGGTAGCTGTATGCTACACTTTGAATTATGGATCCAGATTGTATGGTTTGACAATGATGGTACAAAATGTAAAGCATACTTTTTCGAACATGTGACGTAATTAAAAAACATCATATATTCAACTTCACATTTTGACTACTTTCCAATATGCCACATACATGATGATTCACATGGGTAAGTAGAACAATACTGCAAACAGTGTGTTGTTTAAATTATGTCTCTATCATATACAGATTGTGAATTATAGCCAAAAGCATAAAGTGTTCTTCAACCTACATGAATGTGAAATGGAAAAACCTACCTGAAGGTTACACTTGATTTGTACCTTGTCCCTATGAGCCACACACATCAGAGTTGCCTCTATAAAGTGTACATGCCTTAGCTACATAGTGCAATTTAAATTAAGTCAGTAACCCATACAATTCAAGAATTATAGTGCACTACATACTCTGTAGTATATCCCATCCATTTCAATTGGGTGACCAGATGGCCGCAAATGTAAAATCGCCTCGTATGGATTCAAATTACATTGTATGAACCTTGTGAGTGAGCCACATGCATGTAATTTGGCATCCTGCAGTGGGATATTCTATAGAATGTGTTGCATTTGCAAATGAAGCTCTATGTAGTATGGATCATGAAGTATGACACAATATACGTGAAATATTTGAAATAAATTGAGATTTTTCGTATTTAAAACATGCATTTAATCACTGAAAGATTCTCACCACTTCTAAGCATGGCACAAGCATGAAAGTGGACACAGAATAGTGGCATGATGTTAGCTTTATGCTGCACTTTGAATTGAGGATCCAGATTGTACGGTTTCAGAATTATGGGCCAAAATGTAAGGCATACTTTTTCAAACATGTGACGTAATTGAAAAACATCATACATTCAACTTCACATTTTGACTACTATCTAATAAGCCACATACATGATAATTCACATGGGTAAGTAGCAAGAGACTAGGAACAATGTGCTGTTTAAATTATGGTTCTATCATATATAGATTGTGAATTATAGCCAAAAGCAAAAAGACTTCTTCAACATACATGAAGGTGAAAAAGAAAAAACAACCTGAGGGTTACACTTGATTTGTACCTTGTCCCTATAAGCCACAAACATCAGAGTTGCCACTATAAAGTGTACATGTCTTAGCTACATACTGCAATTTAAATTAAGTCAGTAACCCATACAATTCAAGAATTATAGTGCACTACATACTCTGTAGTATATCCCATCCATTTCAATTGGGTGACCAGATGGCCGCAAATGTAAAATCGCCTCGTATAGATTCAAATTACATTGTATGTACCTTGTGTGTGAGCCACATGCATTTAAAATGGCACAAATGTGTTGCAGTTGGAAATCAAGCTCTATCTAGTGTGGGTCATGACTGATGACACAATATACGAGACACATTTTTCAAAAACTGGAGGCAAATTTGTAAAAACATGTATTTAATCACTGAAAGGTTTTCACCACTTCTAAGCATTCCACAGGCATTATAATGGACACAGGACAGTGGCATGATGTTAGCTTTATGCTGCACTTTGAAATATGGATCCAGATTGTATGGTTTGACAATTATGGTACAAAATGTAAGGCATACTTTTTCGAACATGTGACGTAATTGAAAAACATCATATATTCAACTTCACATTTTGACTACTTTCCAATATGCCACATACATGATGATTCACATGGGTAAGTAGAACAATACTGCAAACAGTGTGTTGTTTACATTATGTCTCTATCATATACAGATTGTGAATTATAGCCAAAAGCATAAAGTGTTCTTCAACCTACATGAATGTGAAATGGAAAAACCTACCAGAAGGTTACACTTGATTTGTACCTTGTCCCTATGAGCCACAAACATCGGAGTTGCCTCTATAAAGTGTACATGCCTTAGCTACATAGTGCAATTTAAATTAAGTCAGTAACCCATACAATTCAAGAATTATAGTGCACTACATACTCTGTAGTATATCCCATCCATTTCAATTGGGTGACCAGATGGCCGCAAATGTAAAATCGCCTCGTATGGATTCAAATTACATTGTATGAACCTTGTGAGTGAGCCACATGCATGTAATTTGGCATCCTGCAGTGGGATATTCTATAGAATTTTTTGCATTTGCAAATGAAGCTCTATGTAGTATGGATCATGAAGTATGACACAATAAACGTGAAATATTTGAAATAAATTGAGATTTTTCGTATTTAAAACATGCATTTAATCACTGAAAGATTCTCACCACTTCTAAGCATGGCACAAGCATGAAAGTGGACACAGAATAGTGGCATGATGTTAGCTTTATGCTGCACTTTGAATTGAGGATCCAGATTGTACGGTTTCAGAATTATGGGCCAAAATGTAAGGCATACTTTTTCAAACATGTGACATAATTGAAAAACATCATACATTCAACTTCACATTTTGACTACTATCTAATAAGCCACATACATGATAATTCACATGGGTAAGTAGCAAGAGACTAGGAACAATGTGCTGTTTAAATGATGTCTCTATCATATATAGATTATGAATTATAGCCAGAAGCAAAAAGAGTTCTTCAACATACATGCAGGTGAAAAAGAAAAACCAACATGAAGGTTACACTTGATTTGTACCTTGTCCCTATAAGCCACAAACATCAGAGTTGCCACTATAAAGTGTACATGTCTTAGCTACATACTGCAATTTAAATTAAGTCAGTACCTCATACGCTTCCAGAATTATAGCGCACTACATACTCTGTAGTATATCCTATCCATTTCAATTGGGTGACCAGATGGCCGCAAATTGAAAATTGCCTCTTATGGATTCAAATTGCATTGTATGTACCTTATGTGTGAGCCACATGCATTTAAAATGGCACAAATGTGTTGCAGTTGGAAATCAAGCTCTATCTAGTGTGGGTCATGACTGATGACACAATATACGAGACACATTTTTCAAAAACTGGAGGCAAATTTGTAAAAACATGTATTTAATCACTGAAAGGTTTTCACCACTTCTAAGCATTCCACAGGCATTATAACCCCTTCAGTGCCCATGACGAGCTGGACTCGTCATGGGCCGCGGTGGCGCTGTGCCCATGACGAGTCCAGCTCGTCATAGACCCCGCCCGCTAATACAACGGCCGGCACAGGGCGGGGAAAGGGGCGGGCACTGAAGGGGTTAATGGACACAGGACAGTGGCATGATGTTAGCTTTATGCTGCACTTTGAATTATGGATCCAGATTGTATGGTTTGACAATTATGGTACAAAATGTAAGGCATACTTTTTCGAACATGTGACGTAATTGAAAAACATCATATATTCAACTTCCCATTTTGACTACTATCCAATATGCCACATACATGATAATTCACATGGGTAAGTAGCACAAGACTAGGAAAAATGTGTTGTTTAAATGATGTCTCTATCATATATAGATTGTGAATTATAGCCAAAAGCAAAAAGAGTTCTTCAACATACAAGAAGGTGAAAAAGAAAAACCAACCTGAAGGTTACACTTGATTTGTACCTTGTCCCTATAAGCCACAAACATCAGAGTTGCCACTATAAAGTGTACATGTCTTAGCTACATACTGCAATTTAAATTAAGTCAGTACCTCATACGCTTCCAGAATCATAGTGCACTACATACTCTGTAGTATATCCTATCCATTTCCATTGGGTGACCAGATGGCCGCAAATTGAAAATTGCCTTGTATGGATTCAATTTGCATTGTATGTACCTTGTGTGTGAGTCACATGCATTTAAAATGGCACACTGTAGTAGGCTATGCTATAGAATGTGTTGCAGTTGGAAATCAAGCTCTATCTAGTATGGATCATGAATTATGACACAATATAAGTGAAATATTTGAAATAAATTGAGTTTTTTTGTATTTGAAACATGCATTTATTCACTGAAAGATTCTCACCACTTCTAACCATGGCACAAGCATGACAATTAACACAGAACAGTGGCATGGCGTTAGCTTTATGCTGCACTTTGAATTGAGGATCCAGAATGTATGGTTTCAGAATTATGGGCCAAAAGGTAAGGCATACTTTTTCGAACTTGTGACATAATTGAAAAACATCATACATTCATCTTCACATTTTGACTACTATCCAATATGCCACATACATGATAATTCACATGGGTAAGTAGCACAAGACTAAGAACAATGTGTTGTTTAAATTATGGCTCTATCATATTTAGATTGTGAATTATAGCCAAAAGCAAAAAGAGTTCTTCAACATACATGCAGGTGAAAAAGAAAAACCAACCTGAAGGTTACACTTGATTTGTACCTTGTTCCTATGAGCCACACACATCAGAGTTGCCTCTATAAAGTGTACATGCCTTAGCTACATAGTGCAATTTAAATTAAGTCAGTAACCCATACAATTCAAGAATTATAGTGCACTACATACTCTGTAGTGTATCCCATCCATTTCAATTGGGTGACCAGATGGCCGCAAATGTAAAATCGAATCGTATGGATTCAAATTGCATTGTATGTACCTTGTGAGTGAGCCACATGCATGTAATTTGGCATCCTGCAGTGGGATATCCTATAGAATATGTTGCATTTGCAAATGAAGCTCTATCTCATATGGATCATGAATTCTGACACAATATACGTGAAATATTTGAAATAAATTGAGATTTTTTGTATTTAAAACATGCATTTAATCACTGAAAGATTCTCACCACTTCTAAGCATGGCACAAGCATGAAAATGGACACAGAACAGTGGCATGATGTTAGCTGTATGCTGCACTTTGGATTGAGGATCCAGATTGTATGGTTTCAGAATTATGGGCCAAGATGTAAGGCATACTTTTTCAAACTTGTGACATAAATGAAAAACATCATACATTCAACTTCACATTTTGACTACTATCCAATATGCCACATACATGATAATTCTCATGGGTAAGTAGCAAAATACTTGGAACAATGTGTTATTTAAATTATGGCTCTATCATATATAGATTGTGAATTATAGCCAAAAGCATAAAGTGTTCTTCAACCTACATGAATGTGAAATGGAAAAACCTACCTGAAGGTTACACTTGATTTGTACCTTGTCCCTATGAGCCACAAACATCAGAGTTGCCTCTATAAAGTGTACATGTGTTAGCTACATAGTGCAATTTAAATTAAGTGAGTACCTCATACGCTTCCAGAATTATAGTGAACTACATACTCTGTAGTATATCCTATCCATTTCAATTGGGTGACCAGATGGCCGCAAATTGAAAATTGCCTCGTATAGATTCAAATTGCATTGAATGTACCTTGTGTGTGATCCACATGCATTTAACAAGGCACACTGTAGTAGGCTATGCTATAGAATGTGTTGCAGTTGGAAATCAAGCTCTATCTAGTGTGGGTCATGACTGATGACACAATATACGAGACACATTTTTCAAAACTGGAGGCAAATTTTTTAAAACCTGCATTTAATCACTGAAAGGTTTTCACCAATTCTAAGCATTCCACAGGCTTTATAATGGACACGGGACAGTGGCATGATGTTGCCTTTATGCTGCACTTTGAGTTATGGATCCAGATTGTATGGTTTCAGAATTCTGGGCCAAAATGTAAGGCATACTTTTTCAAACTTGTGACATAATTGAAAAACATCATACATTCAACTTCACATTTTGACTACTATCCAATATGCCACATACATGATAATTCACATGGGTAAGTAGCAAAAGACTAGGAACAATGTGTTGTTTAAATTATGGCTCTATCATATATAGATTGTGAATTATAGCCAAAAGCAAAAAGAGTTCTTCAACATACATGAAGGTGAAAAAGAAAAACCAACCTGAAGGTTACACTTGATTTGTACCTTGTCCCTATGAGCGACAAACATCAGAGTTGTCTCTATAAAGTGTACATGCCTTAGCTACATAGTGCAATTTAAATTAAGTGAGTACCTCATACGCTTCAAGAATTATAGTGCACCACATACTCTGTAGTATATCCCATCCATTTCAATTGGGTGACCAGATGGCGGCAAATTTAAAATCGCCTCGTATGGATTCAAATTACATTGTATGCACCTTGTGAGTGATCCACATGCATGTAATTTGGCATCCTGCAGTGGGATATTCTATAGAATGTGTTGCATTTGCAAATGAAGCTCTATATAGTATGGATCATGAAGTATGACACAACATACGTGAAATATTTGTAATAAATTGAGATTTTTTGTATTTAAAACATGCATTTAATCACTGAAAGATTCTCACCACTTCTAAGCATGGCACAAGCATGACAATTAACACAGAACAGTAGCATGGCGTTAGCTTTATGCTGCACTTTGAATTGAGGATCCAGAAGTTATGGTTTCAGAATTATGGGCAAAAATGTAAGGCATACTTTTTCGAACATGTGATGTAATTGAAAAACATCATACATTCAACTTCACATTTTGACTACTATCCAATATGCCACATACATGATAATTCACATGGGTAAGTAGCACGAGACTAGGAACAATGTGTTGTTTAAATGATGTCTCTATCATATATAGATTATGAATTATAGCCAAAAGCAAAAAGAGTTCTTCAACATACATGCAGGGGAAAAAGAAAAACCAACCTGAAGGTTACACTTGATTTGTACCTTGTCCCTATATGCCACAAACATCAGAGTTGCCACTATAAAGTGTACATGTCTTACCTACATACTGCAATTTAAATTAAGTCAGTACCTCATACGCTTCCAGAATCATAGTGCACTACATACTCTGTAGTATATCCTATCCATTTCAATTGGCTGACCAGATGGCCGCAAATTGAAAATTGCCTTGTATGGATTCAATTTGAATTGTATGTACCTTGTGTGTGAGCCACATGCATTTAAAATGGCACACTGTAGTAGGCTATGCTATAGAATGTGTTGCAGTTGGAAATCAAGCTCTATCTAGTGTGGGTCATGACTGATGACACAATATACGAGACACATTTTTAAAAAACTGGAGGCAAATTTTTAAAAACATGCATCTAATCACTGAAAGATTCTCACCACTTCTAAGCATTCCACAGGCATTATAATGGACACAGGTCAGTGGCATGATGGTAGCTGTATGCTACACTTTGAATTATGGATCCAGATTGTATGGTTTGACAATGATGGTACAAAATGTAAGGCATACTTTTTCGAACATGTGACGTAATTGAAAAACATCATATATTCAACTTCACATTTTGACTACTTTCCAATATGCCACATACATGATGATTCACATGGGTAAGTAGAACAATACTGCAAACAGTGTGTTGTTTAAATTATGTCTCTATCATATACAGATTGTGAATTATAGCCAAAAGCATAAAGTGTTCTTCAACCTACATGAATGTGAAATGGAAAAACCTACCTGAAGGTTACACTTGATTTGTACCTTGTCCCTATGAGCCACAAACATCAGAGTTGCCTCTATAAAGTGTACATGCCTTAGCTACATAGTGCAATTCAAATTAAGTCAGTAACCCATACACTTCAAGAATTATAGTGCACTACATAATCTGTAGTATATCCCATCCATTTCAATTGGGTGACCAGATGGCCGCAAATGTAAAATCGCCTCGTATGGATTCAAATTACATTGTATGTACCTTGTGAGTGAGCCACATGCATGTAATTTGGCATCCTGCAGTGGGATATTCCATAGAATATGTTGCATTTGCAAATGAAGCTCTATGTAGTATGGATCATGAAGTATGACACAATATACGTGAAATATTTGAAATAAATTGAGATTTTTCGTATTTAAAACATGCATTTAATCACTGAAAGATTCTGACCACTTCTAAGCATGGCACAAGCATGAAAGTGTACACAGAACAGTGGTGTGATGTTAGCTTTATGCTGCACTTTGAATTGAGGATCCAGATTGTACGGTTTCAGAATTATGGGCCAAAATGTAAGGCATACTTTTTCAAACTTGTGACATAAATGAAAAACATCATACATTCAACTTCACATTTTGACTACTATCCAATATGCCACATACATGATAATTCTCATGCGTAAGTAGCAAAAGACTTGGAACAATGTGTTATTTAAATTATGGCTCTATCATATATAGATTGTGAATTATAGCCAAAAGCATAAAGTGTTCTTCAACCTACATGAATGTGAAATGGAAAAACCTACCTGAAGGTTACACTTGATTTGTACCTTGTCCCTATGAGCCACAAACATCAGAGTTGCCTCTATAAAGTGTACATGTGTTAGCTACATAGTGCAATTTAAATTAAGTGAGTACCTCATACGCTTCCAGAATTATAGTGAACTACATACTCTGTAGTATATCCTATCCATTTCAATTGGGTGACCAGATGGCCGCAAATTGAAAATTGCCTCGTATAGATTCAAATTGCATTGAATGTACCTTGTGTGTGATCCACATGCATTTAAAAAGGCACACTGTAGTAGGCTATGCTATAGAATGTGTTGCAGTTGGAAATCAAGCTCTATCTAGTGTGGGTCATGACTGATGACACAATATACGAGACACATTTTTCAAAACTGGAGGCAAATTTTTAAAAACATGCATTTAATCACTGAAAGGTTTTCACCACTTCTAAGCATTCCACAGGCATTATAATGGACACAGGACAGTGGCATGATGTTGCCTTTATGCTGCACTTTGAATTATGGATCCAAATTGTATGGTTTCAGAATTCTGGGCCAAAATGTAAGGCATACTTTTTCAAACTTGTGACATAATTGAAAAACATCATACATTCAACTTCACATTTTGACTACTATCCAATATGCCACATACATGATAATTCACATGGGTAAGTAGCAAAAGACTAGGAACAATGTGTTGTTTAAATTATGGCTCTATCATATATAGATTGTGAATTATAGCCAAAAGCAAAAAGAGTTCTTCAACATACATGAAGTTGAAAAAGAAAAACCAACCTGAAGGTTACACTTGATTTGTACCTTGTCCCTATGAGCCACAAACATCAGAGTTGTCTCTATAAAGTGTACATGCCTTAGCTACATAGTGCAATTTAAATTAAGTCAGTACCTCATACGCTTCAAGAATTATAGTGCACCACATACTCTGTAGTATATCCCATCCATTTCAATTGGGTTACCAGATGGCCGCAAATGTAAAATCGCCTCATATGGATTCAAATTGCATTGTATGTACCTTGTGAGTGAGCCACATGCATGTAATTTGGCATTCTGCAGTGGGATAATCTATAGAATGTGTTGCATTTGCAAATGAGGCTCTATCTAGTATGGATCATGAATTATGACACAATATAAGTGAAATATTTGAAATAAATTGAGGTTTTTTGTATTTAAAACATGCATTTATTCACTGAAAGATTCTCACCACTTCTAACCATGGCACAATCATGAAAATGGACACGGAACAGTGGCATGATGTTAGCTGTATGCTGCACTTTGAATTGAGGATCCAGATTGTATGGTTTCAGAATTATGGGCCAAAATGTAAGGCATACTTTTTCGAACATGTGATGTAATTGAAAAACATCATATATTCAACTTCACATTGTGACTACTTTCCAATATGCCACATACATGATGATTCACATGGGTAAGTAGAACAATACTGCAAACATTGTGTTGTTTAAATTATGGATCTATCATATATAGATTGTGAATTATAGCCAAAAGCAAAAGAGTTCTTCAACATACATGAAGGTGAAAAGAAAAACCAACCTGAAGGTTACACTTGATTTGTACCTCGTCCCTATAAGCCACAAACATCAGAGTTGCCACTATAAAGTGTACATGTCTTAGCTACATACTGCAATTTAAATTAAGTCAGTACCTCATACGCTTCCAGAATTATAGTGAACTACATACTCTGTAGTATACCCTATCCATTTCGATTGGGTGACCAGATGTCCGCAAATTAAAAATTGCCTCGTATAGATTCAAATTGCATTGAATGTACCTTGTGTGTGATCCACATGCATTTAAAATGGCACACTGTAGTAGGCTATGCTATAGAATGTGTTGCAGTTGGAAATCAAGCTCTATCTAGTGTGGGTCATGACTGATGACACAATATACGAGACACATTTTTCAAAACTGGAGGCAAATTTTTAAAAACATGCATTTAATCACTGAAAGGTTTTCACCACTTCTAAGCATTCCACAGGCATTATATTGGACACAGGACAGTGGCATGATGTTGCCTTTATGCTGCACTTTGAATTATGGATCCAGATTGTATGGTTTCAGAATTCTGGGCCAAAATGTAAGGCATACTTTTTCGAACATGTGACATAATTGAAAAACATCATATCTTCAACTTCACATTGTGACTACTTTCCAATATGCCACATACATGATGATTCACATGGGTAAGTAGAACAATACTGCAAACATTGTGTTGTTTAAATTATGTCTCTATCATATATAGATTGTGAATTATAGCCAAAAGCATAAAGTGTTCTTCAACCTACATGAATGTGAAATGGAAAAACCTACCTGAAGGTTACACTTGATTTTTACCTTGTCCCTATGAGACACAAACATCAGAGTTGCCTCTATAAAGTGTACATGTCTTAGCTAAATATTGCAATTTAAATTAAGTCAGTACCTCATACGCTTCAAGAATTATAGTGCACCACATACTCTGTAGTATATCCCATCCATTTCAATTGGGTGACCAGATGGCCGCAAATTAAAAATCGCCTCGTATGGATTCAAATTACATTGTATGAACCTTGTGAGTGAGCCAAATGCATGTAATTTGGCATCCTGCAGTGGGATAATCTATAGAATGTGTTGCATTTGCAAATGAAGCTCTATCTAGTATGGATCATGAATTATGACACAATATAAGTGAAATATTTGAAATAAATTGAGGTTTTTTGTATTTAAAACATGCATTTATTCACTGAAAGATTCTCACCACTTCTAACAATGGCACAATCATGAAAATGGACACGGAACAGTGGCATGATGTTAGCTGTATGCTGCACTTTGAATTGAGGATCCAGATTGTATGGTTTCAGAATTATGGGCCAAAATGTAAGGCATACTTTTTCGAACATGTGATGTAATTGAAAAACATCATATATTCAACTTCACATTGTGACTACTTTCCAATATGCCACATACATGATGATTCACATGGGTAAGTAGAACAATACTGCAAACATTGTGTTGTTTAAATTATGGCTCTATCATATATAGATTGTGAATTATAGCCAAAAGCAAAAGAGTTCTTCAACATGCATGAAGGTGAAAAGAAAAACCAACCTGAAGGTTACACTTGATTTGTACCTCGTCCCTATAAGCCACAAACATCAGAGTTGCCACTATAAAGTGTACATGTCTTAGCTACATACTGCAATTTAAATTAAGTCAGTACCTCATACGCTTCCAGAATTATAGTGAACTACATACTCTGTAGTATATCCTATCCATTTCAATTGGGTGTCCAGATGGCCGCAAATTAAAAATTGCCTCGTATAGATTCAAATTGCATTGAATGTACCTTGTGTGTGATCCACATGCATTTAAAATGGCACACTGTAGTAGGCTATGCTATAAAATGTGTTGCAGTTGGAAATCAAGCTCTATCTAGTGTGGGTCATGACTGATGACACAATATACGAGACACATTTTTCAAAACTGGAGGCAAATTTTTAAAAACATGCATTTAATCACTGAAAGGTTTTCACCACTTCTAAGCATTCCACAGGCATTATATTGGACACAGGACAGTGGCATGATGTTGCCTTTATGCTGCACTTTGAATTATGGATCCAGATTGTATGGTTTCAGAATTCTGGGCCAAAATATAAGGCATACTTTTTCGAACATGTGACATAATTGAAAAACATCATATCTTCAACTTCACATTGTGACTACTTTCCAATATGCCACATACATGATGATTCACATGGGTAAGTAGAACAATACTGCAAACATTTTGTTGTTTAAATTATGTCTCTATCATATATAGATTGTGAATTATAGCCAAAAGCATAAAGTGTTCTTCAACCTACATGAATGTGAAATGGAAAAACCTACCTGAAGGTTACACTTGATTTGTACCTTGTCCCTATGAGCCACAAACATCAGAGTTGCCTCTATAAAGTGTACATGTCTTAGCTAAATATTGCAATTTAAATTAAGTCAGTACCTCATACGCTTCAAGAATTATAGTGCACCACATACTCTGTAGTATATCCCATCCATTTCAATTGGGTGACCAGATGGCCGCAAATTAAAAATCGCCTCGTATGGATTCAAATTACATTGTATGAACCTTGTGAGTGAGCCACATGCATGTAATTTGGCATCCTGCAGTGGGATAATCTATAGAATGTGTTGCATTTGCAAATGAAGCTCTATCTAGTATGGATCATGAATTATGACACAATATAAGTGAAATATTTGAAATAAATTGAGGTTTTTTGTATTTAAAACATGCATTTATTCACTGAAAGATTCTCACCACTTCTAACCATGGCACAAGCATGAACATGGACACGGAACAGTGGCATGATGTTAGCTTTATGCTGCACTTTGAATTGAGGATCCAGATTGTACGGTTTCAGAATTATGGGCCAAAATGTAAGGCATACTTTTTCAAACATGTGACGTAATTGAAAAACATCATACATTCAACTTCATATTTTGACTACTATCGAATAAGCCACATACATGATAATTCACATGGGTAAGTAGCAAGAGACTGGGAACAATGTGCTGTTTAAATTATGGTTCTATCATATATAGATTGTGAATTATAGCCAAAAGCAAAAAGAGTTCTTCAACATACATGAAGGTGAAAAAGAAAAACCAACCTGAAGGTTACACTTGATTTGTACCTTGTCCCTATAAGCCACAAACATCAGAGTTGCCACTATAAAGTGTACATGTCTTAGCTACATACGGCAATTTAAATTAAGTCAGTACCTCATACGCTTCCAGAATTATAGCGCACTACATACTCTGTAGTATATCCTATCCATTTCAATTGGGTGACCAGATGGCCGCAAATTGAAAATTGCCTCTTATGGATTCAAATTGCATTGTATGTACCTTGTGCGTGAGCCACATGCATTTAAAATGGCACAAATGTGTTGCAGTTGGAAATCAAGCTCTATCTAGTGTGGGTCATGACTGATGACACAATATACGAGACACATTTTTCAAAAACTGGAGGCAAATTTGTAAAAACATGTATTTAATCACTGAAAGGTTTTCACCACTTCTAAGCATTCCACAGGCATTATAATTGACACAGGACAGTGGCATGATGTTAGCTTTATGCTGCACTTTGAATTATGGATCCAGATTATATGGTTTGACAATTATGGTACAAAATGTAAGGCATACTTTTTCGAACATGTGACGTAATTGAAAAACATCATATATTCAACTTCACATTTTGACTACTTTCCAATATGCCACATACATGATGATTCACATGGGTAAGTAGAACAATACTGCAAACAGTGTGTTGTTTACATTATGTCTCTATCATATATAGATTGTGAATTATAGCCAAAAGCATAAAGTGTTCTTCAACCTACATGAATGTGAAATGGCAAAACCTACCTGAAGGTTACACTTGATTTGTACCTTGTCCCTATAAGCCACAAACATCAGAGTTGCCACTATAAAGTGTACATGTCTTAGCTACATACTGCAATTTAAATTAAGTCAGTACCTCATACGCTTCCAGAATTATAGTGCACTACATACTCTGTAGTATATCCTATCCATTACAATTGGGTGACCAGATGGCCGCAAATTGAAAATTTCCTCGTATGGATTCAAATTGCATTGTATGTACCTTGTGTATGATCCACATGCATTTAAAATGGCACACTGTAGTAGGCTATGCTATAGAATGTGTTGCAGTTGGAAATCAAGCTCTATCTAGTGTAGGTCATGACTGATGACACAATATACGAGACCCATTTTTAAAAAACTGGAGGCAAATTTTAAAAAACATGCATTTAATCACTGAAAGATTCTCACCACTTCTAAGCATTCCACAGGCATTATAATGGACACAGGACAGTGGCATGATATTAGCTTTATGCTGCACTTTGAATTATGGATCCAGATTGTATGGTTTTACAATTATGGGACAAAATGTAAGGCATACTTTTTCGAACATGTGACATAATTGAAAAACATCATATCTTCAACTTCACATTGTGACTACTTTTCAATATGCCACATACATGATGATTCACATGGGTAAGTAGAACAATACTGCAAACATTGTGTTGTTTAAATTATGTCTCTATCATATATAGATTGTGAATTATAGCCAAAAGCATAAAGTGTTCTTCAACCTACATGAATGTGAAATGGAAAAACCTACCTGAAGGTTACACTTGATTTGTACCTTGTCCCTATGAGCCACAAACATCAGAGTTGCCTCTATAAAGTGTACATGTCTTAGCTAAATATTGCAATTTAAATTAAGTCAGTACCTCATACGCTTCAAGAATTATAGTGCACCACATACTCTGTAGTATATCCCATCCATTTCAATTGGGTGACCAGATGGCCGCAAATTTAAAATCGCCTCGTATGGATTCAAATTACATTGTATGAACCTTGTGAGTGAGCCACATGCATGTAATTTGGCATCCTGCAGTGGGATAATCTATAGAATGTGTTGCATTTGCAAATGAAGCTCTATCTAGTATGGATCATGAATTATGACACAATATAAGTGAAATATTTGAAATAAATTGAGGTTTTTTGTATTTCAAACATGCATTTATTCACTGAAAGATTCTCACCACTTCTAACCATGGCACAAGCATGAACATGGACACGGGACAGTGGCATGATGTTAGCTGTATGCTGCACTTTGAATTGAGGATCCAGATTGTATGGTTTCAGAATTATGGGCCAAAATGTAAGGCATACTTTTTCGAACTTGTGACATAATTGAAAAACATCATGCATTCAACTTCACATTTTGACTACTATCCAATATGCCACATACATGATAATTCACATGGGTAAGTAGCACAAGACTAGGAACAATGTGTTGTTTAAACTATGGCTCTATCATATATAGATTGTGAATTATAGCCAAGAGCATAAAGAGTTCTTCAACATACATGAAGGTGAAAAAGAAAAACCAACCTGAAGGTTACACTTGATTTGTACCTTGTCCCTATAAGCCACAAACATCAGAGTTGCCACTATAAAGTGTACATGACTTAGCTACATACTGCAATTTAAATTAAGTCAGTACCTCATACGCTTCCAGAATTATAGTGAACTACATACTCTGTAGTATATCCTATCCATTTCAATTGGGTGACCAGATGGCCGCAAATTAAAAATTGCCTCGTATAGATTCAAATTGCATTGAATGTACCTTGTGTGTGATCCACATGCATTTAAAATGGCACACTGTAGTAGGCTATGCTATAGAATGTGTTGCAGTTGGAAATCAAGCTCTATCTAGTGTGGGTCATGACTGATGACACAATATACGAGACACATTTTTCAAAACTGGAGGCAAATTTTTAAAAACATGCATTTAATCACTGAAAGGTTTTCACCACTTCTAAGCATTCCACAGGCATTATAATGGACACAGGACAGTGGCATGATGTTGCCTTTATGCTGCACTTTGAATTATGGATCCAGATTGTATGGTTTCAGAATTCTGGGCCAAAATGTAAGGCATACTTTTTCAAACTTGTGACATAATTGAAAAACATCATACATTCAACTTCACATTTTGACTACTATCCAATATGCCACATACATGATAATTCACATGGGTAAGTAGCACGAGACTAGGAACAATGTGCTGTTTAAATTATGGCTCTATCATATATAGATTGTGAATTATAGCCAAAAGCAAAAAGAGTTCTTCAACATACATGAAGGTGAAAAAGAAAAACCAACCTGAAGGTTACACTTGATTTGTACCTTGTCCCTATAAGCCACAAACATCAGAGTTGCCACTATAAAGTGTACATGTCTTAGCTACATAGTGCAATTTAAACTAAATCAGTATCTCATACGCTTCCAGAATTATAGTGCACTACATACTCTGTAGTATATCCCTTCCATTTCAATTGGGTGACCAGATGGCCGCAAATGTAAAATCGCCTTGTATGGATTCAAATTGCATTGTATGTACCTTGTGAGTGAGCCACATGCATGTAATTTGGCATCCTGCAGTGGGATATCCTATAGAATATGTTGCATTTGCAAATCAAGCTCTATCTCATATGGATCATGAATTCTGACACAATATACGTGAAATATTTGAAATAAATTGAGATTTTTTGTATTTAAAATATGCATTTAATCACTGAAAGCTTCTCACCACTTCTAAGCATGGCACAAGCATGAAAATGGACACAGAACAGTGGCATGATGTTAGCGGTATGCTGCACTTTGGATTGAGGATCCAGATTGTATGGTTTCAGAATTATGGGCCAAAATGTAAGGCATACTTTTTCAAACTTGTGACATAATTGAAAAACATCATACATTCAACTTCACATTTTGACTACTATCCAATATGCCACATACATGATAATTCACATGGGTAAGTAGCAAAAGACTAGGAACAATGTGTTGTTTAAATTATGGCTCTATCATATATAGACTGTGAATTATATACAAAAGCATAAAGTGTTCTTCAACCTACATGAATGTGAAATGGAAAAACCTACCTGAAGGTTACACTTGATTTGTACCTTGTCCCTATGAGCCACAAACATCAGAGTTGCCTCTATAAAGTGTACATGTCTTAGCTACATAGTGCAATTTAAATTAAGTGAGTACCTCATACGCTTCAAGAATTATAGTGCACCACATACTCTGTAGTATATTCCATCCATTTCAATTGGGTGACCAGATGGCCGCAAATTTAAAATCGTCTCGTATGGATTCAAATTACATTGTATGAATCTTGTGAGTGAGCCACATGCATGTAATTTGGCATCCTGCAGTGGGATATTCTATAGAATGTGTTGCATTTGCAAATGAAGCTCTATCTAGTATGGATCATGAATTATGACACAATATACGTGAAATATTTGAAATAAATTGAGGTTTTTTGTATTTCAAACATGCATTTAATCACTGAAAGATTCTCACCACTTCTAAGCATGGCACAAGCATGATAATGGACACGGAACAGTGGCATGATGTTAGCTGTTTGCTGCACTTTGGATTGAGGATCCAGATTGTATGGTTTCAGAATTATGGGGCAAAATGTAAGGCATACTTTTTCAAACATGTGACGTAATTGAAGAACATCATACCTTCAACTTCACATTTTGACTACTATCCAATATGCCACATACATGATAATTCACATGGGTAAGTAGCACGAGACTAGGAACAATGTGCTGTTTAAATTATGGCTCTATCATATATAGATTGTGAATTATAGCCAAAAGCATAAAGAGTTCTTCAACATACATGAAGGTGAAAAAGAAAAACCAACCTGAAGGTTACACTTGATTTGTACCTTGTCCCTATAAGCCACAAACATCAGAGTTGCCACTATAAAGTGTACATGTCTTAGCTACATAGTGCAATTTAAACTAAATCAGTACCTCATACGCTTCCAGAATTATAGTGCACTACATACTCTGTAGTATATCCTATCCATTTCAATTGGGTGAACAGATGGCCGCAAATTGAAAATTGCCTCGTATGGATTCAAGTTGCATTGTATGTACCTTGTGTGTGAGCCACATGCATTTAAAATGGCACAAATGTGTTGCAGTTGGAAATCAAGCTCTATCTAGTGTGGGTTTTGACTGATGACACAATATACGAGACACATTTTTCAAAAATTGGAGGCAAATTTTTAAAAACATGCATCTAATCACTGAAAGATTCTCACCACTTCTAAGCATTCCACAGGCATTATAATGGACACAGGTCAGTGGCATGATGGTAGCTGTATGCTACACTTTGAATTATGGATCCAGATTGTATGGTTTGACAATGATGGTACAAAATGTAAGGCATACTTTTTCGAACATGTGACGTAATTGAAAAACATCATATATTCAACTTCACATTTTGACTACTTTCCAATATGCCACATACATGATGATTCACATGGGTAAGTAGAACAATACTGCAAACAGTGTGTTGTTTAAATTATGTCTCTATCATATACAGATTGTGAATTATAGCCAAAAGCATAAAGTGTTCTTCAACCTACATGAATGTGAAATGGAAAAACCTACCTGATGGTTACACTTGATTTGTACCTTGTCCCTATGAGCCACAAACATCAGAGTTGCCTCTATAAAGTGTACATGCCTTAGCTACATAGTGCAATTTAAATTAAGTCAGTAACCCATACACTTCAAGAATTATAGTGCACTACATAATCTGTAGTATATCCCATCCATTTCAATTGGGTGACCAGATGGCCGCAAATGTAAAATCGCCTCGTATGGATTCAAATTACATTGTATGTACCTTGTGAGTGAGCCACATGCATGTAATTTGGCATCCTGCAGTGGGATATTCCATAGAATATGTTGCATTTGCAAATGAAGCTCTATGTAGTATGGATCATGAAGTATGACACAATATACGTGAAATATTTGAAATAAATTGAGATTTTTCGTATTTAAAACATGCATTTAATCACTGAAAGATTCTGACCACTTCTAAGCATGGCACAAGCATGAAAGTGTACACAGAACAGTGGTGTGATGTTAGCTTTATGCTGCACTTTGAATTGAGGATCCAGATTGTACGGTTTCAGAATTATGGGCCAAAATGTAAGGCATACTTTTTCAAACTTGTGACATAAATGAAAAACATCATACATTCAACTTCACATTTTGACTACTATCCAATATGCCACATACATGATAATTCTCATGCGTAAGTAGCAAAAGACTTGGAACAATGTGTTATTTAAATTATGGCTCTATCATATATAGATTGTGAATTATAGCCAAAAGCATAAAGTGTTCTTCAACCTACATGAATGTGAAATGGAAAAACCTACCTGAAGGTTACACTTGATTTGTACCTTGTCCCTATGAGCCACAAACATCAGAGTTGCCTCTATAAAGTGTACATGTGTTAGCTACATAGTGCAATTCAAATTAAGTGAGTACCTCATACGCTTCCAGAATTATAGTGAACTACATACTCTGTAGTATATCCTATCCATTTCAATTGGGTGACCAGATGGCCGCAAATTGAAAATTGCCTCGTATAGATTCAAATTGCATTGAATGTACCTTGTGTGTGATCCACATGCATTTAAAAAGGCACACTGTAGTAGGCTATGCTATAGAATGTGTTGCAGTTGGAAATCAAGCTCTATCTAGTGTGGGTCATGACTGATGACACAATATACGAGACACATTTTTCAAAACTGGAGGCAAATTTTTAAAAACATGCATTTAATCACTGAAAGGTTTTCACCACTTCTAAGCATTCCACAGGCATTATAATGGACACAGGACAGTGGCATGATGTTGCCTTTATGCTGCACTTTGAATTATGGATCCAAATTGTATGGTTTCAGAATTCTGGGCCAAAATGTAAGGCATACTTTTTCAAACTTGTGACATAATTGAAAAACATCATACATTCAACTTCACATTTTGACTACTATCCAATATGCCACATACATGATAATTCACATGGGTAAGTAGCAAAAGACTAGGAACAATGTGTTGTTTAAATTATGGCTCTATCATATATAGATTGTGAATTATAGCCAAAAGCAAAAAGAGTTCTTCAACATACATGAAGGTGAAAAAGAAAAACCAACCTGAAGGTTACACTTGATTTGTACCTTGTCCCTATGAGCCACAAACATCAGAGTTGTCTCTATAAAGTGTACATGCCTTAGCTACATAGTGCAATTTAAATTAAGTCAGTACCTCATACGCTTCAAGAATTATAGTGCACCACATACTCTGTAGTATATCCCATCCATTTCAATTGGGTTACCAGATGGCCGCAAATGTAAAATCGCCTCATATGGATTCAAATTGCATTGTATGTACCTTGTGAGTGAGCCACATGCATGTAATTTGGCATTCTGCAGTGGGATAATCTATAGAATGTGTTGCATTTGCAAATGAGGCTCTATCTAGTATGGATCATGAATTATGACACAATATAAGTGAAATATTTGAAATAAATTGAGGTTTTTTGTATTTAAAACATGCATTTATTCACTGAAAGATTCTCACCACTTCTAACCATGGCACAATCATGAAAATGGAAACGGAACAGTGGCATGATGTTAGCTGTATGCTGCACTTTGAATTGAGGATCCAGATTGTATGGTTTCAGAATTATGGGCCAAAATGTAAGGCATACTTTTTCGAACATGTGATGTAATTGAAAAACATCATATATTCAACTTCACATTGTGACTACTTTCCAATATGCCACATACATGATGATTCACATGGGTAAGTAGAACAATACTGCAAACATTGTGTTGTTTAAATTATGGATCTATCATATATAGATTGTGAATTATAGCCAAAAGCAAAAGAGTTCTTCAACATACATGAAGGTGAAAAGAAAAACCAACCTGAAGGTTACACTTGATTTGTACCTCGTCCCTATAAGCCACAAACATCAGAGTTGCCACTATAAAGTGTACATGTCTTAGCTACATACTGCAATTTAAATTAAGTCAGTACCTCATACGCTTCCAGAATTATAGTGAACTACATACTCTGTAGTATACCCTATCCATTTCGATTGGGTGACCAGATGGCCGCAAATTAAAAATTGCCTCGTATAGATTCAAATTGCATTGAATGTACCTTGTGTGTGATCCACATGCATTTAAAATGGCACACTGTAGTAGGCTATGCTATAGAATGTGTTGCAGTTGGAAATCAAGCTCTATCTAGTGTGGGTCATGACTGATGACACAATATACGAGACACATTTTTCAAAACTGGAGGCAAATTTTTAAAAACATGCATTTAATCACTGAAAGGTTTTCACCACTTCTAAGCATTCCACAGGCATTATATTGGACACAGGACAGTGGCATGATGTTGCCTTTATGCTGCACTTTGAATTATGGATCCAGATTGTATGGTTTCAGAATTCTGGGCCAAAATGTAAGGCATACTTTTTCGAACATGTGACATAATTGAAAAACATCATATCTTCAACTTCACATTGTGACTACTTTCCAATATGCCACATACATGATGATTCACATGGGTAAGTAGAACAATACTGCAAACATTGTGTTGTTTAAATTATGTCTCTATCATATATAGATTGTGAATTATAGCCAAAAGCATAAAGTGTTCTTCAACCTACATGAATGTGAAATGGAAAAACCTACCTGAAGGTTACACTTGATTTGTACCTTGTCCCTATGAGACACAAACATCAGAGTTGCCTCTATAAAGTGTACATGTCTTAGCTAAATATTGCAATTTAAATTAAGTCAGTACCTCATACGCTTCAAGAATTATAGTGCACCACATACTCTGTAGTATATCCCATCCATTTCAATTGGGTGACCAGATGGCCGCAAATTAAAAATCGCCTCGTATGGATTCAAATTACATTGTATGAACCTTGTGAGTGAGCCAAATGCATGTAATTTGGCATCCTGCAGTGGGATAATCTATAGAATGTGTTGCATTTGCAAATGAAGCTCTATCTAGTATGGATCATGAATTATGACACAATATAAGTGAAATATTTGAAATAAATTGAGGTTTTTTGTATTTAAAACATGCATTTATTCACTGAAAGATTCTCACCACTTCTAACAATGGCACAATCATGAAAATGGACACGGAACAGTGGCATGATGTTAGCTGTATGCTGCACTTTGAATTGAGGATCCAGATTGTATGGTTTCAGAATTATGGGCCAAAATGTAAGGCATACTTTTTCGAACATGTGATGTAATTGAAAAACATCATATATTCAACTTCACATTGTGACTACTTTCCAATATGCCACATACATGATGATTCACATGGGTAAGTAGAACAATACTGCAAACATTGTGTTGTTTAAATTATGGCTCTATCATATATAGATTGTGAATTATAGCCAAAAGCAAAAGAGTTCTTCAACATGCATGAAGGTGAAAAGAAAAACCAACCTGAAGGTTACACTTGATTTGTACCTCGTCCCTATAAGCCACAAACATCAGAGTTGCCACTATAAAGTGTACATGTCTTAGCTACATACTGCAATTTAAATTAAGTCAGTACCTCATACGCTTCCAGAATTATAGTGAACTACATACTCTGTAGTATATCCTATCCATTTCAATTGGGTGACCAGATGGCCGCAAATTAAAAATTGCCTCGTATAGATTCAAATTGCATTGAATGTACCTTGTGTGTGATCCACATGCATTTAAAATGGCACACTGTAGTAGGCTATGCTATAAAATGTGTTGCAGTTGGAAATCAAGCTCTATCTAGTGTGGGTCATGACTGATGACACAATATACGAGACACATTTTTCAAAACTGGAGGCAAATTTTTAAAAACATGCATTTAATCACTGAAAGGTTTTCACCACTTCTAAGCATTCCACAGGCATTATATTGGACACAGGACAGTGGCATGATGTTGCCTTTATGCTGCACTTTGAAGTATGGATCCAGATTGTATGGTTTCAGAATTCTGGGCCAAAATATAAGGCATACTTTTTCGAACATGTGACATAATTGAAAAACATCATATCTTCAACTTCACATTGTGACTACTTTCCAATATGCCACATACATGATGATTCACATGGGTAAGTAGAACAATACTGCAAACATTTTGTTGTTTAAATTATGTCTCTATCATATATAGATTGTGAATTATAGCCAAAAGCATAAAGTGTTCTTCAACCTACATGAATGTGAAATGGAAAAACCTACCTGAAGGTTACACTTGATTTGTACCTTGTCCCTATGAGCCACAAACATCAGAGTTGCCTCTATAAAGTGTACATGTCTTAGCTAAATATTGCAATTTAAATTAAGTCAGTACCTCATACGCTTCAAGAATTATAGTGCACCACATACTCTGTAGTATATCCCATCCATTTCAATTGGGTGACCAGATGGCCGCAAATTAAAAATCGCCTCGTATGGATTCAAATTACATTGTATGAACCTTGTGAGTGAGCCACATGCATGTAATTTGGCATCCTGCAGTGGGATAATCTATAGAATGTGTTGCATTTGCAAATGAAGCTCTATCTAGTATGGATCATGAATTATGACACAATATAAGTGAAATATTTGAAATAAATTGAGGTTTTTTGTATTTAAAACATGCATTTATTCACTGAAAGATTCTCACCACTTCTAACCATGGCACAAGCATGAACATGGACACGGAACAGTGGCATGATGTTAGCTTTATGCTGCACTTTGAATTGAGGATCCAGATTGTACGGTTTCAGAATTATGGGCCAAAATGTAAGGCATACTTTTTCAAACATGTGACGTAATTGAAAAACATCATACATTCAACTTCATATTTTGACTACTATCGAATAAGCCACATACATGATAATTCACATGGGTAAGTAGCAAGAGACTGGGAACAATGTGCTGTTTAAATTATGGTTCTATCATATATAGATTGTGAATTATAGCCAAAAGCAAAAAGAGTTCTTCAACATACATGAAGGTGAAAAAGAAAAACCAACCTGAAGGTTACACTTGATTTGTACCTTGTCCCTATAAGCCACAAACATCAGAGTTGCCACTATAAAGTGTACATGTCTTAGCTACATACGGCAATTTAAATTAAGTCAGTACCTCATACGCTTCCAGAATTATAGCGCACTACATACTCTGTAGTATATCCTATCCATTTCAATTGGGTGACCAGATGGCCGCAAATTGAAAATTGCCTCTTATGGATTCAAATTGCATTGTATGTACCTTGTGCGTGAGCCACATGCATTTAAAATGGCACAAATGTGTTGCAGTTGGAAATCAAGCTCTATCTAGTGTGGGTCATGACTGATGACACAATATACGAGACACATTTTTCAAAAACTGGAGGCAAATTTGTAAAAACATGTATTTAATCACTGAAAGGTTTTCACCACTTCTAAGCATTCCACAGGCATTATAATTGACACAGGACAGTGGCATGATGTTAGCTTTATGCTGCACTTTGAATTATGGATCCAGATTATATGGTTTGACAATTATGGTACAAAATGTAAGGCATACTTTTTCGAACATGTGACGTAATTGAAAAACATCATATATTCAACTTCACATTTTGACTACTTTCCAATATGCCACATACATGATGATTCACATGGGTAAGTAGAACAATACTGCAAACAGTGTGTTGTTTACATTATGTCTCTATCATATATAGATTGTGAATTATAGCCAAAAGCATAAAGTGTTCTTCAACCTACATGAATGTGAAATGGCAAAACCTACCTGAAGGTTACACTTGATTTGTACCTTGTCCCTATAAGCCACAAACATCAGAGTTGCCACTATAAAGTGTACATGTCTTAGCTACATACTGCAATTTAAATTAAGTCAGTACCTCATACGCTTCCAGAATTATAGTGCACTACATACTCTGTAGTATATCCTATCCATTACAATTGGGTGACCAGATGGCCGCAAATTGAAAATTGCCTCGTATGGATTCAAATTGCATTGTATGTACCTTGTGTATGATCCACATGCATTTAAAATGGCACACTGTAGTAGGCTATGCTATAGAATGTGTTGCAGTTGGAAATCAAGCTCTATCTAGTGTAGGTCATGACTGATGACACAATATACGAGACCCATTTTTAAAAAACTGGAGGCAAATTTTAAAAAACATGCATTTAATCACTGAAAGATTCTCACCACTTCTAAGCATTCCACAGGCATTATAATGGACACAGGACAGTGGCATGATATTAGCTTTATGCTGCACTTTGAATTATGGATCCAGATTGTATGGTTTTACAATTATGGGACAAAATGTAAGGCATACTTTTTCGAACATGTGACATAATTGAAAAACATCATATCTTCAACTTCACATTGTGACTACTTTTCAATATGCCACATACATGATGATTCACATGGGTAAGTAGAACAATACTGCAAACATTGTGTTGTTTAAATTATGTCTCTATCATATATAGATTGTGAATTATAGCCAAAAGCATAAAGTGTTCTTCAACCTACATGAATGTGAAATGGAAAAACCTACCTGAAGGTTACACTTGATTTGTACCTTGTCCCTATGAGCCACAAACATCAGAGTTGCCTCTATAAAGTGTACATGTCTTAGCTAAATATTGCAATTTAAATTAAGTCAGTACCTCATACGCTTCAAGAATTATAGTGCACCACATACTCTGTAGTATATCCCATCCATTTCAATTGGGTGACCAGATGGCCGCAAATTTAAAATCGCCTCGTATGGATTCAAATTACATTGTATGAACCTTGTGAGTGAGCCACATGCATGTAATTTGGCATCCTGCAGTGGGATAATCTATAGAATGTGTTGCATTTGCAAATGAAGCTCTATCTAGTATGGATCATGAATTATGACACAATATAAGTGAAATATTTGAAATAAATTGAGGTTTTTTGTATTTCAAACATGCATTTATTCACTGAAAGATTCTCACCACTTCTAACCATGGCACAAGCATGAACATGGACACGGGACAGTGGCATGATGTTAGCTGTATGCTGCACTTTGAATTGAGGATCCAGATTGTATGGTTTCAGAATTATGGGCCAAAATGTAAGGCATACTTTTTCGAACTTGTGACATAATTGAAAAACATCATGCATTCAACTTCACATTTTGACTACTATCCAATATGCCACATACATGATAATTCACATGGGTAAGTAGCACAAGACTAGGAACAATGTGTTGTTTAAATTATGGCTCTATCATATATAGATTGTGAATTATAGCCAAGAGCAAAAAGAGTTCTTCAACATACATGAAGGTGAAAAAGAAAAACCAACCTGAAGGTTACACTTGATTTGTACCTTGTCCCTATAAGCCACAAACATCAGAGTTGCCACTATAAAGTGTACATGACTTAGCTACATACTGCAATTTAAATTAAGTCAGTACCTCATACGCTTCCAGAATTATAGTGAACTACATACTCTGTAGTATATCCTATCCATTTCAATTGGGTGACCAGATGGCCGCAAATTAAAAATTGCCTCGTATAGATTCAAATTGCATTGAATGTACCTTGTGTGTGATCCACATGCATTTAAAATGGCACACTGTAGTAGGCTATGCTATAGAATGTGTTGCAGTTGGAAATCAAGCTCTATCTAGTGTGGGTCATGACTGATGACACAATATACGAGACACATTTTTCAAAACTGGAGGCAAATTTTTAAAAACATGCATTTAATCACTGAAAGGTTTTCACCACTTCTAAGCATTCCACAGGCATTATAATGGACACAGGACAGTGGCATGATGTTGCCTTTATGCTGCACTTTGAATTATGGATCCAGATTGTATGGTTTCAGAATTCTGGGCCAAAATGTAAGGCATACTTTTTCAAACTTGTGACATAATTGAAAAACATCATACATTCAACTTCACATTTTGACTACTATCCAATATGCCACATACATGATAATTCACATGGGTAAGTAGCACGAGACTAGGAACAATGTGCTGTTTAAATTATGGCTCTATCATATATAGATTGTGAATTATAGCCAAAAGCAAAAAGAGTTCTTCAACATACATGAAGGTGAAAAAGAAAAACCAACCTGAAGGTTACACTTGATTTGTACCTTGTCCCTATAAGCCACAAACATCAGAGTTGCCACTATAAAGTGTACATGTCTTAGCTACATAGTGCAATTTAAACTAAATCAGTATCTCATACGCTTCCAGAATTATAGTGCACTACATACTCTGTAGTATATCCCTTCCATTTCAATTGGGTGACCAGATGGCCGCAAATGTAAAATCGCCTTGTATGGATTCAAATTGCATTGTATGTACCTTGTGAGTGAGCCACATGCATGTAATTTGGCATCCTGCAGTGGGATATCCTATAGAATATGTTGCATTTGCAAATCAAGCTCTATCTCATATGGATCATGAATTCTGACACAATATACGTGAAATATTTGAAATAAATTGAGATTTTTTGTATTTAAAATATGCATTTAATCACTGAAAGCTTCTCACCACTTCTAAGCATGGCACAAGCATGAAAATGGACACAGAACAGTGGCATGATGTTAGCTGTATGCTGCACTTTGGATTGAGGATCCAGATTGTATGGTTTCAGAATTATGGGCCAAAATGTAAGGCATACTTTTTCAAACTTGTGACATAATTGAAAAACATCATACATTCAACTTCACATTTTGACTACTATCCAATATGCCACATACATGATAATTCACATGGGTAAGTAGCAAAAGACTAGGAACAATGTGTTGTTTAAATTATGGCTCTATCATATATAGACTGTGAATTATATACAAAAGCATAAAGTGTTCTTCAGCCTACATGAATGTGAAATGGAAAAACCTACCTGAAGGTTACACTTGATTTGTACCTTGTCCCTATGAGCCACAAACATCAGAGTTGCCTCTATAAAGTGTACATGTCTTAGCTACATAGTGCAATTTAAATTAAGTGAGTACCTCATACGCTTCAAGAATTATAGTGCACCACATACTCTGTAGTATATTCCATCCATTTCAATTGGGTGACCAGATGGCCGCAAATTTAAAATCGTCTCGTATGGATTCAAATTACATTGTATGAATCTTGTGAGTGAGCCACATGCATGTAATTTGGCATCCTGCAGTGGGATATTCTATAGAATGTGTTGCATTTGCAAATGAAGCTCTATCTAGTATGGATCATGAATTATGACACAATATACGTGAAATATTTGAAATAAATTGAGGTTTTTTGTATTTCAAACATGCATTTAATCACTGAAAGATTCTCACCACTTCTAAGCATGGCACAAGCATGATAATGGACACGGAACAGTGGCATGATGTTAGCTGTTTGCTGCACTTTGGATTGAGGATCCAGATTGTATGGTTTCAGAATTATGGGGCAAAATGTAAGGCATACTTTTTCAAACATGTGACGTAATTGAAGAACATCATACCTTCAACTTCACATTTTGACTACTATCCAATATGCCACATACATGATAATTCACATGGGTAAGTAGCACGAGACTAGGAACAATGTGCTGTTTAAATTATGGCTCTATCATATATAGATTGTGAATTATAGCCAAAAGCATAAAGAGTTCTTCAACATACATGAAGGTGAAAAAGAAAAACCAACCTGAAGGTTACACTTGATTTGTACCTTGTCCCTATAAGCCACAAACATCAGAGTTGCCACTATAAAGTGTACATGTCTTAGCTACATAGTGCAATTTAAACTAAATCAGTACCTCATACGCTTCCAGAATTATAGTGCACTACATACTCTGTAGTATATCCTATCCATTTCAATTGGGTGAACAGATGGCCGCAAATTGAAAATTGCCTCGTATGGATTCAAGTTGCATTGTATGTACCTTGTGTGTGAGCCACATGCATTTAAAATGGCACAAATGTGTTGCAGTTGGAAATCAAGCTCTATCTAGTGTGGGTTTTGACTGATGACACAATATACGAGACACATTTTTCAAAAATTGGAGGCAAATTTTTAAAAACATGCATCTAATCACTGAAAGATTCTCACCACTTCTAAGCATTCCACAGGCATTATAATGGACACAGGTCAGTGGCATGATGGTAGCTGTATGCTACACTTTGAATTATGGATCCAGATTGTATGGTTTGACAATGATGGTACAAAATGTAAGGCATACTTTTTCGAACATGTGACGTAATTGAAAAACATCATATATTCAACTTCACATTTTGACTACTTTCCAATATGCCACATACATGATGATTCACATGGGTAAGTAGAACAATACTGCAAACAGTGTGTTGTTTAAATTATGTCTCTATCATATACAGATTGTGAATTATAGCCAAAAGCATAAAGTGTTCTTCAACCTACATGAATGTGAAATGGAAAAACCTACCTGAAGGTTACACTTGATTTGTACCTTGTCCCTATGAGCCACAAACATCAGAGTTGCCTCTATAAAGTGTACATGCCTTAGCTACATAGTGCAATTTAAATTAAGTCAGTAACCCATACACTTCAAGAATTATAGTGCACTACATAATCTGTAGTATATCCCATCCATTTCAATTGGGTGACCAGATGGCCGCAAATGTAAAATCGCCTCGTATGGATTCAAATTACATTGTATGTACCTTGTGAGTGAGCCACATGCATGTAATTTGGCATCCTGCAGTGGGATATTCCATAGAATATGTTGCATTTGCAAATGAAGCTCTATGTAGTATGGATCATGAAGTATGACACAATATACGTGAAATATTTGAAATAAATTGAGATTTTTCGTATTTAAAACATGCATTTAATCACTGAAAGATTCTGACCACTTCTAAGCATGGCACAAGCATGAAAGTGTACACAGAACAGTGGTGTGATGTTAGCTTTATGCTGCACTTTGAATTGAGGATCCAGATTGTACGGTTTCAGAATTATGGGCCAAAATGTAAGGCATACTTTTTCAAACTTGTGACATAAATGAAAAACATCATACATTCAACTTCACATTTTGACTACTATCCAATATGCCACATACATGATAATTCTCATGCGTAAGTAGCAAAAGACTTGGAACAATGTGTTATTTAAATTATGGCTCTATCATATATAGATTGTGAATTATAGCCAAAAGCATAAAGTGTTCTTCAACCTACATGAATGTGAAATGGAAAAACCTACCTGAAGGTTACACTTGATTTGTACCTTGTCCCTATGAGCCACAAACATCAGAGTTGCCTCTATAAAGTGTACATGTGTTAGCTACATAGTGCAATTTAAATTAAGTGAGTACCTCATACGCTTCCAGAATTATAGTGAACTACATACTCTGTAGTATATCCTATCCATTTCAATTGGGTGACCAGATGGCCGCAAATTGAAAATTGCCTCGTATAGATTCAAATTGCATTGAATGTACCTTGTGTGTGATCCACATGCATTTAAAAAGGCACACTGTAGTAGGCTATGCTATAGAATGTGTTGCAGTTGGAAATCAAGCTCTATCTAGTGTGGGTCATGACTGATGACACAATATACGAGACACATTTTTCAAAACTGGAGGCAAATTTTTAAAAACATGCATTTAATCACTGAAAGGTTTTCACCACTTCTAAGCATTCCACAGGCATTATAATGGACACAGGACAGTGGCATGATGTTGCCTTTATGCTGCACTTTGAATTATGGATCCAAATTGTATGGTTTCAGAATTCTGGGCCAAAATGTAAGGCATACTTTTTCAAACTTGTGACATAATTGAAAAACATCATACATTCAACTTCACATTTTGACTACTATCCAATATGCCACATACATGATAATTCACATGGGTAAGTAGCAAAAGACTAGGAACAATGTGTTGTTTAAATTATGGCTCTATCATATATAGATTGTGAATTATAGCCAAAAGCAAAAAGAGTTCTTCAACATACATGAAGGTGAAAAAGAAAAACCAACCTGAAGGTTACACTTGATTTGTACCTTGTCCCTATGAGCCACAAACATCAGAGTTGTCTCTATAAAGTGTACATGCCTTAGCTACATAGTGCAATTTAAATTAAGTCAGTACCTCATACGCTTCAAGAATTATAGTGCACCACATACTCTGTAGTATATCCCATCCATTTCAATTGGGTTACCAGATGGCCGCAAATGTAAAATCGCCTCATATGGATTCAAATTGCATTGTATGTACCTTGTGAGTGAGCCACATGCATGTAATTTGGCATTCTGCAGTGGGATAATCTATAGAATGTGTTGCATTTGCAAATGAGGCTCTATCTAGTATGGATCATGAATTATGACACAATATAAGTGAAATATTTGAAATAAATTGAGGTTTTTTGTATTTAAAACATGCATTTATTCACTGAAAGATTCTCACCACTTCTAACCATGGCACAATCATGAAAATGGACACGGAACAGTGGCATGATGTTAGCTGTATGCTGCACTTTGAATTGAGGATCCAGATTGTATGGTTTCAGAATTATGGGCCAAAATGTAAGGCATACTTTTTCGAACATGTGATGTAATTGAAAAACATCATATATTCAACTTCACATTGTGACTACTTTCCAATATGCCACATACATGATGATTCACATGGGTAAGTAGAACAATACTGCAAACATTGTGTTGTTTAAATTATGGATCTATCATATATAGATTGTGAATTATAGCCAAAAGCAAAAGAGTTCTTCAACATACATGAAGGTGAAAAGAAAAACCAACCTGAAGGTTACACTTGATTTGTACCTCGTCCCTATAAGCCACAAACATCAGAGTTGCCACTATAAAGTGTACATGTCTTAGCTACATACTGCAATTTAAATTAAGTCAGTACCTCATACGCTTCCAGAATTATAGTGAACTACATACTCTGTAGTATACCCTATCCATTTCGATTGGGTGACCAGATGGCCGCAAATTAAAAATTGCCTCGTATAGATTCAAATTGCATTGAATGTACCTTGTGTGTGATCCACATGCATTTAAAATGGCACACTGTAGTAGGCTATGCTATAGAATGTGTTGCAGTTGGAAATCAAGCTCTATCTAGTGTGGGTCATGACTGATGACACAATATACGAGACACATTTTTCAAAACTGGAGGCAAATTTTTAAAAACATGCATTTAATCACTGAAAGGTTTTCACCACTTCTAAGCATTCCACAGGCATTATATTGGACACAGGACAGTGGCATGATGTTGCCTTTATGCTGCACTTTGAATTATGGATCCAGATTGTATGGTTTCAGAATTCTGGGCCAAAATGTAAGGCATACTTTTTCGAACATGTGACATAATTGAAAAACATCATATCTTCAACTTCACATTGTGACTACTTTCCAATATGCCACATACATGATGATTCACATGGGTAAGTAGAACAATACTGCAAACATTGTGTTGTTTAAATTATGTCTCTATCATATATAGATTGTGAATTATAGCCAAAAGCATAAAGTGTTCTTCAACCTACATGAATGTGAAATGGAAAAACCTACCTGAAGGTTACACTTGATTTGTACCTTGTCCCTATGAGACACAAACATCAGAGTTGCCTCTATAAAGTGTACATGTCTTAGCTAAATATTGCAATTTAAATTAAGTCAGTACCTCATACGCTTCAAGAATTATAGTGCACCACATACTCTGTAGTATATCCCATCCATTTCAATTGGGTGACCAGATGGCCGCAAATTAAAAATCGCCTCGTATGGATTCAAATTACATTGTATGAACCTTGTGAGTGAGCCAAATGCATGTAATTTGGCATCCTGCAGTGGGATAATCTATAGAATGTGTTGCATTTGCAAATGAAGCTCTATCTAGTATGGATCATGAATTATGACACAATATAAGTGAAATATTTGAAATAAATTGAGGTTTTTTGTATTTAAAACATGCATTTATTCACTGAAAGATTCTCACCACTTCTAACAATGGCACAATCATGAAAATGGACACGGAACAGTGGCATGATGTTAGCTGTATGCTGCACTTTGAATTGAGGATCCAGATTGTATGGTTTCAGAATTATGGGCCAAAATGTAAGGCATACTTTTTCGAACATGTGATGTAATTGAAAAACATCATATATTCAACTTCACATTGTGACTACTTTCCAATATGCCACATACATGATGATTCACATGGGTAAGTAGAACAATACTGCAAACATTGTGTTGTTTAAATTATGGCTCTATCATATATAGATTGTGAATTATAGCCAAAAGCAAAAGAGTTCTTCAACATGCATGAAGGTGAAAAGAAAAACCAACCTGAAGGTTACACTTGATTTGTACCTCGTCCCTATAAGCCACAAACATCAGAGTTGCCACTATAAAGTGTACATGTCTTAGCTACATACTGCAATTTAAATTAAGTCAGTACCTCATACGCTTCCAGAATTATAGTGAACTACATACTCTGTAGTATATCCTATCCATTTCAATTGGGTGACCAGATGGCCGCAAATTAAAAATTGCCTCGTATAGATTCAAATTGCATTGAATGTACCTTGTGTGTGATCCACATGCATTTAAAATGGCACACTGTAGTAGGCTATGCTATAAAATGTGTTGCAGTTGGAAATCAAGCTCTATCTAGTGTGGGTCATGACTGATGACACAATATACGAGACACATTTTTCAAAACTGGAGGCAAATTTTTAAAAACATGCATTTAATCACTGAAAGGTTTTCACCACTTCTAAGCATTCCACAGGCATTATATTGGACACAGGACAGTGGCATGATGTTGCCTTTATGCTGCACTTTGAATTATGGATCCAGATTGTATGGTTTCAGAATTCTGGGCCAAAATATAAGGCATACTTTTTCGAACATGTGACATAATTGAAAAACATCATATCTTCAACTTCACATTGTGACTACTTTCCAATATGCCACATACATGATGATTCACATGGGTAAGTAGAACAATACTGCAAACATTTTGTTGTTTAAATTATGTCTCTATCATATATAGATTGTGAATTATAGCCAAAAGCATAAAGTGTTCTTCAACCTACATGAATGTGAAATGGAAAAACCTACCTGAAGGTTACACTTGATTTGTACCTTGTCCCTATGAGCCACAAACATCAGAGTTGCCTCTATAAAGTGTACATGTCTTAGCTAAATATTGCAATTTAAATTAAGTCAGTACCTCATACGCTTCAAGAATTATAGTGCACCACATACTCTGTAGTATATCCCATCCATTTCAATTGGGTGACCAGATGGCCGCAAATTAAAAATCGCCTCGTATGGATTCAAATTACATTGTATGAACCTTGTGAGTGAGCCACATGCATGTAATTTGGCATCCTGCAGTGGGATAATCTATAGAATGTGTTGCATTTGCAAATGAAGCTCTATCTAGTATGGATCATGAATTATGACACAATATAAGTGAAATATTTGAAATAAATTGAGGTTTTTTGTATTTAAAACATGCATTTATTCACTGAAAGATTCTCACCACTTCTAACCATGGCACAAGCATGAACATGGACACGGAACAGTGGCATGATGTTAGCTTTATGCTGCACTTTGAATTGAGGATCCAGATTGTACGGTTTCAGAATTATGGGCCAAAATGTAAGGCATACTTTTTCAAACATGTGACGTAATTGAAAAACATCATACATTCAACTTCATATTTTGACTACTATCGAATAAGCCACATACATGATAATTCACATGGGTAAGTAGCAAGAGACTGGGAACAATGTGCTGTTTAAATTATGGTTCTATCATATATAGATTGTGAATTATAGCCAAAAGCAAAAAGAGTTCTTCAACATACATGAAGGTGAAAAAGAAAAACCAACCTGAAGGTTACACTTGATTTGTACCTTGTCCCTATAAGCCACAAACATCAGAGTTGCCACTATAAAGTGTACATGTCTTAGCTACATACGGCAATTTAAATTAAGTCAGTACCTCATACGCTTCCAGAATTATAGCGCACTACATACTCTGTAGTATATCCTATCCATTTCAATTGGGTGACCAGATGGCCGCAAATTGAAAATTGCCTCTTATGGATTCAAATTGCATTGTATGTACCTTGTGCGTGAGCCACATGCATTTAAAATGGCACAAATGTGTTGCAGTTGGAAATCAAGCTCTATCTAGTGTGGGTCATGACTGATGACACAATATACGAGACACATTTTTCAAAAACTGGAGGCAAATTTGTAAAAACATGTATTTAATCACTGAAAGGTTTTCACCACTTCTAAGCATTCCACAGGCATTATAATTGACACAGGACAGTGGCATGATGTTAGCTTTATGCTGCACTTTGAATTATGGATCCAGATTATATGGTTTGACAATTATGGTACAAAATGTAAGGCATACTTTTTCGAACATGTGACGTAATTGAAAAACATCATATATTCAACTTCACATTTTGACTACTTTCCAATATGCCACATACATGATGATTCACATGGGTAAGTAGAACAATACTGCAAACAGTGTGTTGTTTACATTATGTCTCTATCATATATAGATTGTGAATTATAGCCAAAAGCATAAAGTGTTCTTCAACCTACATGAATGTGAAATGGCAAAACCTACCTGAAGGTTACACTTGATTTGTACCTTGTCCCTATAAGCCACAAACATCAGAGTTGCCACTATAAAGTGTACATGTCTTAGCTACATACTGCAATTTAAATTAAGTCAGTACCTCATACGCTTCCAGAATTATAGTGCACTACATACTCTGTAGTATATCCTATCCATTACAATTGGGTGACCAGATGGCCGCAAATTGAAAATTGCCTCGTATGGATTCAAATTGCATTGTATGTACCTTGTGTATGATCCACATGCATTTAAAATGGCACACTGTAGTAGGCTATGCTATAGAATGTGTTGCAGTTGGAAATCAAGCTCTATCTAGTGTAGGTCATGACTGATGACACAATATACGAGACCCATTTTTAAAAAACTGGAGGCAAATTTTAAAAAACATGCATTTAATCACTGAAAGATTCTCACCACTTCTAAGCATTCCACAGGCATTATAATGGACACAGGACAGTGGCATGATATTAGCTTTATGCTGCACTTTGAATTATGGATCCAGATTGTATGGTTTTACAATTATGGGACAAAATGTAAGGCATACTTTTTCGAACATGTGACATAATTGAAAAACATCATATCTTCAACTTCACATTGTGACTACTTTCCAATATGCCACATACATGATGATTCACATGGGTAAGTAGAACAATACTGCAAACATTGTGTTGTTTAAATTATGTCTCTATCATATATAGATTGTGAATTATAGCCAAAAGCATAAAGTGTTCTTCAACCTACATGAATGTGAAATGGAAAAACCTACCTGAAGGTTACACTTGATTTGTACCTTGTCCCTATGAGCCACAAACATCAGAGTTGCCTCTATAAAGTGTACATGTCTTAGCTAAATATTGCAATTTAAATTAAGTCAGTACCTCATACGCTTCAAGAATTATAGTGCACCACATACTCTGTAGTATATCCCATCCATTTCAATTGGGTGACCAGATGGCCGCAAATTTAAAATCGCCTCGTATGGATTCAAATTACATTGTATGAACCTTGTGAGTGAGCCACATGCATGTAATTTGGCATCCTGCAGTGGGATAATCTATAGAATGTGTTGCATTTGCAAATGAAGCTCTATCTAGTATGGATCATGAATTATGACACAATATAAGTGAAATATTTGAAATAAATTGAGGTTTTTTGTATTTCAAACATGCATTTATTCACTGAAAGATTCTCACCACTTCTAACCATGGCACAAGCATGAACATGGACACGGGACAGTGGCATGATGTTAGCTGTATGCTGCACTTTGAATTGAGGATCCAGATTGTATGGTTTCAGAATTATGGGCCAAAATGTAAGGCATACTTTTTCGAACTTGTGACATAATTGAAAAACATCATGCATTCAACTTCACATTTTGACTACTATCCAATATGCCACATACATGATAATTCACATGGGTAAGTAGCACAAGACTAGGAACAATGTGTTGTTTAAATTATGGCTCTATCATATATAGATTGTGAATTATAGCCAAGAGCAAAAAGAGTTCTTCAACATACATGAAGGTGAAAAAGAAAAACCAACCTGAAGGTTACACTTGATTTGTACCTTGTCCCTATAAGCCACAAACATCAGAGTTGCCACTATAAAGTGTACATGACTTAGCTACATACTGCAATTTAAATTAAGTCAGTACCTCATACGCTTCCAGAATTATAGTGAACTACATACTCTGTAGTATATCCTATCCATTTCAATTGGGTGACCAGATGGCCGCAAATTAAAAATTGCCTCGTATAGATTCAAATTGCATTGAATGTACCTTGTGTGTGATCCACATGCATTTAAAATGGCACACTGTAGTAGGCTATGCTATAGAATGTGTTGCAGTTGGAAATCAAGCTCTATCTAGTGTGGGTCATGACTGATGACACAATATACGAGACACATTTTTCAAAACTGGAGGCAAATTTTTAAAAACATGCATTTAATCACTGAAAGGTTTTCACCACTTCTAAGCATTCCACAGGCATTATAATGGACACAGGACAGTGGCATGATGTTGCCTTTATGCTGCACTTTGAATTATGGATCCAGATTGTATGGTTTCAGAATTCTGGGCCAAAATGTAAGGCATACTTTTTCAAACTTGTGACATAATTGAAAAACATCATACATTCAACTTCACATTTTGACTACTATCCAATATGCCACATACATGATAATTCACATGGGTAAGTAGCACGAGACTAGGAACAATGTGCTGTTTAAATTATGGCTCTATCATATATAGATTGTGAATTATAGCCAAAAGCAAAAAGAGTTCTTCAACATACATGAAGGTGAAAAAGAAAAACCAACCTGAAGGTTACACTTGATTTGTACCTTGTCCCTATAAGCCACAAACATCAGAGTTGCCACTATAAAGTGTACATGTCTTAGCTACATAGTGCAATTTAAACTAAATCAGTATCTCATACGCTTCCAGAATTATAGTGCACTACATACTCTGTAGTATATCCCTTCCATTTCAATTGGGTGACCAGATGGCCGCAAATGTAAAATCGCCTTGTATGGATTCAAATTGCATTGTATGTACCTTGTGAGTGAGCCACATGCATGTAATTTGGCATCCTGCAGTGGGATATCCTATAGAATATGTTGCATTTGCAAATCAAGCTCTATCTCATATGGATCATGAATTCTGACACAATATACGTGAAATATTTGAAATAAATTGAGATTTTTTGTATTTAAAATATGCATTTAATCACTGAAAGCTTCTCACCACTTCTAAGCATGGCACAAGCATGAAAATGGACACAGAACAGTGGCATGATGTTAGCTGTATGCTGCACTTTGGATTGAGGATCCAGATTGTATGGTTTCAGAATTATGGGCCAAAATGTAAGGCATACTTTTTCAAACTTGTGACATAATTGAAAAACATCATACATTCAACTTCACATTTTGACTACTATCCAATATGCCACATACATGATAATTCACATGGGTAAGTAGCAAAAGACTAGGAACAATGTGTTGTTTAAATTATGGCTCTATCATATATAGACTGTGAATTATATACAAAAGCATAAAGTGTTCTTCAACCTACATGAATGTGAAATGGAAAAACCTACCTGAAGGTTACACTTGATTTGTACCTTGTCCCTATGAGCCACAAACATCAGAGTTGCCTCTATAAAGTGTACATGTCTTAGCTACATAGTGCAATTTAAATTAAGTGAGTACCTCATACGCTTCAAGAATTATAGTGCACCACATACTCTGTAGTATATTCCATCCATTTCAATTGGGTGACCAGATGGCCGCAAATTTAAAATCGTCTCGTATGGATTCAAATTACATTGTATGAATCTTGTGAGTGAGCCACATGCATGTAATTTGGCATCCTGCAGTGGGATATTCTATAGAATGTGTTGCATTTGCAAATGAAGCTCTATCTAGTATGGATCATGAATTATGACACAATATACGTGAAATATTTGAAATAAATTGAGGTTTTTTGTATTTCAAACATGCATTTAATCACTGAAAGATTCTCACCACTTCTAAGCATGGCACAAGCATGATAATGGACACGGAACAGTGGCATGATGTTAGCTGTTTGCTGCACTTTGGAGTGAGGATCCAGATTGTATGGTTTCAGAATTATGGGCCAAAATGTAAGGCATACTTTTTCAAACATGTGACGTAATTGAAGAACATCATACCTTCAACTTCCCATTTTGACTACTATCCAATATGCCACATACATGATAATTCACATGGGTAAGTAGCACGAGACTAGGAACAATGTGCTGTTTAAATTATGGCTCTATCATATATAGATTGTGAATTATAGCCAAAAGCATAAAGAGTTCTTCAACATACATGAAGGTGAAAAAGAAAAACCAACCTGAAGGTTACACTTGATTTGTACCTTGTCCCTATAAGCCACAAACATCAGAGTTGCCACTATAAAGTGTACATGTCTTAGCTACATAGTGCAATTTAAACTAAATCAGTACCTCATACGCTTCCAGAATTATAGTGCACTACATACTCTGTAGTATATCCTATCCATTTCAATTGGGTGAACAGATGGCCGCAAATTGAAAATTGCCTCGTATGGATTCAAGTTGCATTGTATGTACCTTGTGTGTGAGCCACATGCATTTAAAATGGCACAAATGTGTTGCAGTTGGAAATCAAGCTCTATCTAGTGTGGGTTTTGACTGATGACACAATATACGAGACACATTTTTCAAAAATTGGAGGCAAATTTTTAAAAACATGCATTTAATCACTGAAAGATTCTCACCACTTCTGAGCATTCCACAGGAATTATAATGGACACAAGACAGTGGCATGATGTTAGCTTTATGCTGCACTTTGAATTAAGGATCCAGATTGTATGGTTTTACAATTATGGGACAAAATGTAAGGCATACTTTTTCGAACATGTGACGTAATTGAAAAACATCATATATTCAACTTCACATTTTGACTACTTTCCAATATGCCACATACATGATGATTCACATGGGTAAGTAGAACAATACTGCAAACAGTGTGTTGTTTACATTATGTCTCTATCATATATAGATTGTGAATTATAGCCAAAAGCATAAAGTGTTCTTCAACCTACATGAATGTGAAATGGCAAAACCTACCTGAAGGTTACACTTGATTTGTACCTTGTCCCTATAAGCCACAAACATCAGAGTTGCCACTATAAAGTGTACATGTCTTAGCTACATACTGCAATTTAAATTAAGTCAGTACCTCATACGCTTCCAGAATTATAGTGCACTACATACTCTGTAGTATATCCTATCCATTACAATTGGGTGACCAGATGGCCGCAAATTGAAAATTGCCTCGTATGGATTCAAATTGCATTGTATGTACCTTGTGTGTGATCCACATGCATTTAAAATGGCACACTGTAGTAGGCTATGCTATAGAATGTGTTGCAGTTGGAAATCAAGCTCTATCTAGTGTGGGTCATGACTGATGACACAATATACGAGACACATTTTTAAAAAACTGGATGCAAATTTTAAAAAACACACATTTAATCACTGAAAGATTCTCACCACTTCTAAGCATTCCACAGGCATTATAATGGACACAGGACAGTGGCATGATGTTGCCTTTATGCTGCACTTTGAATTATGGATCCAGATTGTATGGTTTCAGAATTCTGGGCCAAAATGTAAGGCATACTTTTTCAAACTTGTGACATAATTGAAAAACATCATACATTCAACTTCACATTTTGACTACTATCCAATATGCCACATACATGATAATTCACATGGGTAAGTAGCAAAAGACTAGGAACAATGTGTTGTTTAAATTATGGTTCTATCATATATAGATTGTGAATTATAGCCAAAAGCAAAAAGAGTTCTTCAACATACATGAAGGTGAAAAAGAAAAACCAACCTGAACGTTACACTTGATTTGTACCTTGTCCCTATGAGCCACAAACATCAGAGTTGTCTCTATAAAGTGTACATGCCTTAGCTACATAGTGCAATTTAAATTAAGTCAGTACCTCATACGCTTCAAGAATTATAGTGCACCACATACTCTGTAGTATATCCCATCCATTTCAATTGGGTGACCAGATGGCCGCAAATGTAAAATCGCCTCGTATGGATTAAAATTGCATTGTATGTACCTTGTGAGTGAGCCACATGCATGTAATTTGGCATCCTGCAGTGGGATATCCTATAGAATATGTTGCATTTGCAAATTAAGCTCTATCTTATATGGATCATGAATTCTGACACAATATACGTGAAATATTTGAAATAAATTGAGATTTTTTGTATTTAAAACATGCATTTAATCACTGAAAGATTCTCACCACTTCTAAGCATGGCACAAGCATGAAAATGGACACAGAACAGTGGCATGATGTTAGCTGTATGCTGCACTTTGGATTGAGGATCCAGATTGTATGGTTTCAGAATTATGGGCCAAAATGTAAGGCATACTTTTTCAAACTTGTGACATGATTGAAAAACATTATACATTCAACTTCACATTTTGACTACTATCCAATATGCCACATACATGATAATTCACATGGGTAAGTAGCAAACGACTAGGAACAATATGCTGTTTAAATTATGGCTCTATCATATATAGACTGTGAATTATAGCCAAAAGCATAAAGTGTTCTTCAACCTACATGAATGTGAAATGGAAAAACCTACCTGAAGGTTACACTTGATTTGTACCTTGTCCCTATGAGCCACAAACATCAGAGTTGCCTCTATAAAGTGTACATGTCTTAGCTACATAGTGCAATTTAAATTAAGTCAGTACCTCATACGCTTCCAGAATTATAGTGCACTACATACTCTGTAGTATATCCTACCCATTTCAATTGAGTGACCAGATGGCCGCAAATTGAAAATTGCCTCGTATGGATTCGAATTGCATTGTATTTACCTTGTGTGTGAGCCACATGCATTTAAAATGGAACACTGTAGTAGGCTATGCTATAGAATGTGTTGCAGTTGGAAATCGAGCTCTATCTAGTGGATCATGACTGATGACACAATATACGAGACACATTTTGCAAAAATTGGAGGCAAATTTTTAAAAACATGCATTTAATCACTGAAAGATTCTCACCACTTCTAAGCATTCCACAGGCATTATAATGGACACAGGACAGTGGCAGGATGTTAGCTTTATGCTGCACTTTGAATTATGGAACCAGATTGTATAGTTTGACAATTATGGTACAAAATGTAAGGCATACTTTTTCGAACATGTGACGTATTTGAAAAACATCATATATTCAACTTCACATTTTGACTACTTTTCAATATGCCACATACATGATCATTCACATGGGTAAGTAGAACAATACTGCAAACAGTGTGTTGTTTAA